>NC_092473.1:16974887-17274887 GCF_047495875.1 Pithys albifrons albifrons
ATTTAAGCCATTCTTATCATTCTGCCTCATTCTCAGTCAGAAGGCATATTTACTGGCTCTGAGTTGCCTCTCCTGCTCATGGGGCATCTGTGCTCCCCAGAAACCCCTGCCCAGCGGGGACCCTCTCACTGCTCCTCAGCACCCCTCACAGCAGGCAAGCAGCCCTCTCCAGAGGGTTTCCCAGTGCCTCCAAAGCAGTGGTGAGTGGTGTCAGCTCCAGGAAAGTGAGCCAGACAAGGGGCAGGGCACTGGTGTCCATGACTGCAGTGCCCAACTCTGGCAGCCCTGGTGCTCTGACCCCAGTGAGGAGCTTCCATCTCTGCTGCTCCCTTTACCTTCCACATGGCTAAATACAAAGATGTGTCCTGTGGCGAGATTTGCCTCTAGGTTGTTGCAGTCTGTACTGACCAAGGCAGAGTCCATGAACATCTACACCATGCACGAGCAATGAAGTTTTCCCTGGCAGTGACACCGCTTAGTGCACTGATCCAGATGATGCAGGAGATGCCTGTGTAATGAAGGCAAACAGCACATCTGGAAATTTTCCACCCAACTGACAGAGATAAACAGTTATAAATATACCCCATTAATAGTGCAAGCATCCTTCAAAGCTTGTCTGGAGAGGCTGTGGGGCCAGCATGAGGCAAGGGCTGGTGCTGCAGGCAGGCACCTGAGCGGCAGGTACAGCACAGCTGCAGGTAAAGCAGAGCCACCAGGTACGGCAGGGTGGCCAGGGCTGCAGGCCCTCACTAACAGAGACAAAACAAAATGTGGCAGTGGCAGACACTTTCTGGAAACACAGAAGGAACTGGGAAGCTGTAAGTACACCTGGCAGCACTGCCACGGCAGCAACATCACCCGGTCAGGTGCTGGCCAAGCCGCACTCCCCCAGCCACCACGGTCACTGCCAGCTCAGATCAGGCAGGTCAGCAGGTGCTCCGGTGCAACAGTGTTCTCACCTCAGGGACTGACATCTGTCCCCCTCCCCGGGGACCCTGTGCAGCAACCAGCTGTTCTGAGCAGGTGCACTCAGCTGGGATTCAACCCCAGTTCAGTGAGGGAGAGATAATGGCTGTGTTTTGCCTGGATCTAAGAAAGCTACTGCAGGATAGGTTGCAGTTAATGAAAAGAGTGAGGAATAAGCAAGTCACGGGGATGACCTCCCTCACTTGTTGAAGGATTGTGTCTGAGCAGAATAAGCAGCTGACAGCAAGTCCTCTGACAAATGTAGCTTTTTCCAGGGAATCGTAACATGCACATGACAGGTGAAACTGGAGGACAGGATGCCATGCCTGCGTCAGAAAACTCTCCCTGTCCAGTGCTGTGGATGGAGAAGTACTCCACTACCTTAGTGTCCCAAATTTACCTGGGAGAAGTGTCTCATCACAGTTAATTCCTGATAATTTAATCTAATTTCTCAACACTGACTGTCTGCTTCCCCCCATCCCATGGTTTCAGAGGCTGGAGCTGCTGGAACAACAAGACTCCAGACCTGGCCAGGGACATGAGCTGCCCACAGCAGATGATCTCCTTGGAGTAGGGCAAATGATTTACTGTGCATTGCCCAAGCACCGATGGTTTTGGCTGCCCTGTGGGCTGACCTATTTGTCCAGCAGACATTTACTGCCTAGCAAAGGTTTATGGCTCAGAAATTTGTTTTGCCTTAAAAGCCCACTGCATCCCCCGAGGCAACTTCGCCATTTCTTCGTCCCAGGCACTAGCACCAGCACAGCCCTGCCAGGAGTCAGATCAGGCTGTGCAGACACTTCATTAGTGACTGTGCAAAGAGGCTGTGATTTGACTACTTTCCAGTTCTCACAATCTGCTGGAGTTCACAACAGAGGAGGATCCTGCTGAGAGGGGCTTCACAGGTCCTGGCGAGCTGCAGCTGGAGACCAGGCACAGCAGCAAGAACTCAGGCTTATCCACTTGGTCTGAGGCCATCTCTGCATCTCTGTAGCACTGAAAAACATTTTAACTAACAAACATTTTCTTTTAGCAAGAGTTAATAATAAAATTGGAAGTCTGCTGTTTTCCTTCCAGATATGAAAACTCACGTGGCAAAGTTGATTTGCAAGATTTACAGTATGAGAATTACTCTCAGAAAGTGAAAAACCAAACAAACCCAAGCCAGCACTCCCAGAGACCTAAGTTAGAAATCCTCTAATGCTCTGAGAACTGTGAGTTTTAACCCCATTCTATTATGGCAAATGTCTTTCCATGTAACTCAAAAGGATGGCATATGGCACTGGCATGTCCATCTGTCTTGCTCTGTTCACAGCAGCAGAGCTCTCAGAGCAGCCCTTGGTCCTGTCAAAACTGCAGCATTCACTGTATTGTCTTAAACACAGAAAACAAGAGCTCACAGCAATGTGAGCTGGAGCCCTGATGACACACACAATGGACAGGAGACTGTGGTGCCCCAAACTCTGCAACAGGGGAGACTCTTCCTCCTGCACCTTGGAGTGAACTTGTACCTGAAGTACCTGCGTGGAGCTGGCCAGCTCCTTCCTGGGGGAGGTCACACATGGACACGCTGATTGCTGATGGCACCGCCCACATGGCTGCCAGTCTTAGAATCACAGAATCAACCAGGCTGGAAAAGATCTCTGAGATAACTGAGTCCAGCATTTGACATACCACCCTGCCTACTAGACCATGGCACTGAGTGCTCCACATCCAGTCTCTTCTTAAATACCTCCAGGAACAGTGACTCGACAACCTCCCTGGGCAGCCCATTCCAATGCCCTATCACTCTTTCTGTAAAGAGCTTCTTTCTAAGATCTAACCTAAACCTCCCCTGTTGCAGCTTGTCCTATTGCTGGTTGCCTGGGAGAAGACACCAACCCACAGCTGGCTACAAGTTCCTTGCTGGAAGTTGTAGAGAGTGATAAGGTCTCCCCTGAGCCTTCTCTTCTTCAGGCTAAACAGCCCGACGTCCCTCAGTCTCCTCACAGGATTTGTGCTCAAGCCCCTTCACCAGTCTCATTGCCCTTCTCTGGACCTGCCCCAGCACCTCAATGTCCTTCTTAAACTGAGTGGCCCAGAACTGAACAGAGTATTTGAGATGTGGCCTCACCAGTGCCGAGTACAGAGGAATAAATACTCCCCTGGTCCTGCTGGCAACACTGTTCCTGATGCAGGCCAGGATGCCACTGGCCGCCTTGGCTACCTGGGCACACCTGGCTCATGTTCAGACTTCTGTCCATCCAAACCCCCAGGTCTCTCTCCCCCTGGCTGCTCTCCAGCCACTCTGTGCCCAGCCTGGGATGCTGCAAGAGGTTGTTGGGGCCACAGGGCAGGACCCGGCTGACACACCTGCTGCTGGAGCCTTCTTAATGCCACCAGGGAATGTGGCTCTCTCTGTGGGCACAGCTGCTGGGACTCAGCCCACACAGCACCTACAGCTTCTCTGCTAGTAGCCTACTTGTTACGAGTTTAATGAGTTTTCATGTAACTTTTTGTTAAGCAGTGAGTAAATGTTTTCCAGGGAAGCAAATTCCAGCACATCCTCCGTATGTAGGTTGGATGTTATGGAACAGTGGCTCTCTGGAATGCATTAGCATCCAGCACTTCACTTGCTCACCTAATCTGCATATTTTGCTCTGAGGATGGGGGAAACTTCCAGGCACTGGTAGAAAGCTCAGGTGGCCGCAGCTCCAGCCCCAAGGCAGGTGGGCACGGACAGGTGTGGGGCAGAGTGCTGTGGCTGCCCCATGCCATGGATCTGCTCTTGGCCAAGGGGTACCTGCCTGACCCTTTCTCCAGCCAAACCACCGTAAGTGGGACCTACACAAGACAGTGCTACCTCCTGCCAGAACTTGCATTCCCCCCCTCCCTGTCCTGTGCCCAGGGAAGGTGATGCCCCAGCAAGGGGACCATGCTAGCCCAGCCTCCCCTGGCAGGGACAAGCACAGCTGTTCTGCAACTCCTTCCTGGGCTGTGGTCACAGAAAGACACACACACTTTTGAGTTCCAGGCATTTTTTCATCTTGGCACAGAATTCTTCCAGAGATGATTACTTGAAAGATGAGTCACCAAATACAATAGCAAAGACACATCCTTGACTTACTGGCAGAGAAGGGATGTGACCAGCATTAAGACTCCACGCAATGTCTCCATCACACAGTGTCTGGCATTTATTCTAAACAGCTCTCAGTCTTGGGCAGAACTGTTTTTTCACATCAGAAATCCAGCTACTTTCCCATAAGGAATGTTCCTTAATGAAAGGAAAAACAGACAGTGTTCACGGATGTAAAAATCATTACAGCACAGCTCTGTGTTCTCTGCAGCTGCTGCCTGTTACAGCCTGTTATAGGACACACACACACGGAGAGGCACATCAGCACCCCTGCACTGGGGGTAGGGAGTTTGTGCCTCTCTTGAGAGGCATAACCCATAAGAACACCTTTGTACAAGGAGTCATGTGGAAAAGCTGAAGGAAAATGGATACCAGTTCCTCCCAGGGTGGGTCTGTTAGGACACAAGAGGAAAATTTTTCACAATGAGAACACTCAGACACAGAATATTCTCCCCAGGGAAGCAGCCCCTGCTCTGCCCCTCCTGTGGGGGGCTGGAAGGCAGAGCCTGAGGCAGAAGCCCCTTTCCCTTGGCTGGGAGAGGGCTGGGATGAGCACGAGCACTCCCCAGGGCTCTGCACTGCCCCTCTGCTGAGCAGGGGATGCTGTCGTGAAGCCTACTCCAACTCAACAGCGTGTCCTGACCTTGATGATGTTGGTTTAACTAGGATATGAAATGCAAATATAGCCTAAGCTCAGTAATTCTGGCATCCAGCAGAGAGCCTGAAGGGTGGAACGCTTCCCAGAAGGGTCAGCAAGAGCAGGAAAAATTATATAGAGCAAATAAACAGAATAAAAGGCTTCTCACTTATCCTGGCACAGAGGGCTGCAGCTCCAGGAGATGCAGGAGATTGTGCTGCTCTGAGGCTTATCCGCAGGGACAAGCTACTGTCAGGAGGCAGAGGAAAGGAGAAGGGCAAGGAGACAATTTGTTTTTAAATAACTGCATGCCAGGAGGGGGTCACCCCGATTCTGCTCCTTGGCTGATTCTGTGTCACCCACCTTCCCACCCACAGCCAGGGCAGTCACCCCAGGGATTTCCCTAGATCTGGGTTCAGACCTTCTTAAGCACCCGAAATGCTGATCCTGGCTCTGCACCTCCTGAGCAGAGCAGCTCACACACCAGCCGAAGGGTGACAGCCTGGTGTGTTTTGGCCCCATGGGGACAGAGGGATGCTGTGCTGCCAGCTCTGAGATGAATCAGAGACCCCAGGTCTGCCAACTGGATTTGCCTGAGGGGTTATCACGGCCTCAGCACCCTCAGCGTCCCCCTGGTGTGCACCTCAGAGCAGCTCATGGGCAGCAGGACAAAGGACAAAGACCTTGTGCCCACCCAGTCCTGGCACCAGAGCTAGGACCCCCTGGGGGAAGCACAGAGGGGGCACGTTTGGATTTGGGCATGGCTGAGCTGATGTGAGGGGTGTGCTGGGGGCACCGTGGGCAGAGCCAGAGGCGGGGAGGGAGCTGGCAGAGGCAAAGCCACAGGTTGGTGTTCCTGGGTGCTGCAGGGCAGCATCACAATGCACCAGCCACAGAGAGCCCGGCAGGGCCGGAGGTTTGAGATGAGAGGAGCTCCCTCATTTAGGCATCTGCAGTGGCATCATGACTTATTAAAAATTTAAAACACAAATTACAACATTTACTGGGGAAGACTCGCTTTACTAGCAATTACAGTTAATAGGGTAAAATTAATGTACCAATTAATAAGGCTGTTTCTAAACTCTGTCTAATTTGTTAAATACTGTTCCTATCTCTGTAAATGCAGCAAAATAAAGTGATGATCAGGATAGGAGCTAATAAAGTTTTGCTTCTCTGTACTTAAACTATTTGGCATCACTGACTTAAGGCAAAGGAAAAAGGAGATTATTTAACATTTTAAGGTTTGTAAGACCCATAAATCTTTTCATACATGCCATATTTGTTGAAAAGGATAGAATACATTCAATTTTACAGCATATTAAACTTCATCTAATTTGAACGTAAGAACAGACCAGCAAAATAAATGACCAATTTCTGAAGCAGAAATTACCATTTGGCTGCTGCCATTATGAAGCTGCTGGTATTTTATCATGTTCTTAACATAATATTGCTTGTCTATTGATGCATAGTTATAGTGCTAGTCCAAATTGGAAGGCGGTGAAAGAGGACAGTGCAGAGTTTTTTTTAATAGGCATCATTTGTCAGATGTTATTTCAGAGGTCTTTGCACTGATGATAATATGCAGATTAAAACAGAAGTAAATAGGAAAACAGAGAGAGAGAGAGAGAGAGAGAGAGAGAGAGAGAGAGAGAAAGGAAGGCAGAAAGAGAATGAGAATTTCAGTCTATTCTGGCTGCAGTAGGTGGACCAACCCCAGTGAGGCCAGATAACAGTAATTAATCTGGGTTGAAGAGTTTCTCCTGAAACCCCACGATACCTGACAAAAGGAAGTTTCCTCCCCTTGCATCCCAATGCTGCGGGAGCTGCAGGGATGGTGGGAGCACTGAGTCCCAGGGCAGGACCAGGGACAGAGATCCCTCCACACACCATCGTCCCCCTCCTCTCTCCTCCTGCACCAGCCAGAAACCTGAGCACAAATAAAAATTATGTTTAGTTTGCAAAACCAGGAGGAAGGTATCTCCATCCTCTAGAGTTCATTGTTCTGCTAGACTTGGTATTATAGTGGCAATATATTACAGAGAAGAAAAATCAGCTGCCTGCTGCCTCCAGAATGACAATGGAAACCACAAACATGCTGGAGCTGCAGCTGCCTGGCGGGGGGAATCTGCCAGGACTCTGCAGGCAGCTGGGGCACCAGGAAGGGTGCTCATGGGGAAGGAGTCCCAGAGGACCCAGCACCCCATGGGACAAATGGACACCTCCTGTGCAGCATGGACAGCAACACTCTGGGATGGGGCCAGCAGTCAAACCCCAGCACTCTCAGGCACTGCTGCTGCTCCTCAGGCACCTCAAACTCTTCAGGCAGCAGATCCTCTGCCAGGGCAGGGCACTGTCCCAGAGGAGGGCACGACCCCCAAGATAGGGCACTGCCCAGAGCAAGGCACTCAACCAGCACTGGGATCAGCAGCACCACTGACTCCAGCACCTGCCCCAGTGCTGCCCATGGGCACAGCTGCAGAGCTGAAAACATCCTCCTACCAAATCCACACAAACGACAATGCCAAGATGGGTCATTTGTATTAAGGGCAGTCATCCTCTCCCCTAAACCCCCTCATTCCCTTGGTAAGGGGCTTCTGCTGCCTGCAGGCTGTCAGGAGAGAGGGCACAGCAGGTTGCAGCAGGGACACCGCGAGCAGCAGTGCAGACCCCGCACAGAGCTCCCCCTGGCACCTAATGAGGGTCCCCTGAGCCTGGGTCTGCTTAAACCAAATGAATTGCTCCAATATTAGAGCTGGAATTGGGCTTCATGCTTGCAAATCTGCACAAGGATATATTGTGCTTTAACATAGATTTCAATTACTTCCCAACCTTCAGCATGATGATGCGACATTATGCTCCACCATCAGGGTTTGCCAGCATGCTCCCACTTTTATTTCTCCTGTTAAATATGGTCTTTGCTGCGCTTCATTGATCTCTGAGCATATTCTGCTGTTTACAACTTTGATAATCTTTGTGTAATCTTCAGGGGTAATTGAATTCTGACAAACATAGCTGAATTTTAAACACCACACAGATTTCAGTACATTGAAGAGCCATGATATGAAAGTCAAACCTGGAGACAAGGAGCTGCACTTGCTCTTGGCTTCAGTCCTGAACATCATGAGCTGAACCAGGCCCAGAGCCCAGGGACACTGAGAGCAAATTAGGAAACATAGCTGAGGGTGGAACCAGTCCCATTCCAGAGCTTAATCCCAAGTAACAAATATCATGTCATTTAATGATTTTTTTTTAAAAAATACACCCCCCAAAACACTTCAGCACTTGCACAAAGTCCCAGGGAATCCCACTAGGTCTCACTGTGCTAGGATGGGAAACAGTCAACAGCTACCAATCTTTGCTAAATACCTCAGGAATTGCCCTTGAACAGATAAATTATTGTTTTTATGGGCATATTTTGTGAATTAGACAAGGGGGAAAACATTGCAGTTGGATTTTGATGTAGAATTTTTTTGCAGAGCCCATGGGGCACATGCACAGCACTTCCATAATCATTATTTATTATTTGCCAGCACCAGAAACGTGCTCAGGCCAGCACATTCCAGGTGGAATGTAGCTGCTGGGCAGCACCACGGTCCCAGTGCCCGCAGACCCCGGGTATCCCCCCAGCCTCCCCTGTGCCTGGATGCCAGTGCCATGTACCCTGCCCAGCAGCACCCTCGCTCCTCTCTCTTCACTGACCCCCAGCCACTGCAGTCAGGCACAGCCTCCCTTTTGTAGCTGAAAAAACAGATGTCTTGCTTGAGGACATCGGATTTTTGATGCATTTCCTACAAACTTTAATTTCCCAAACCATCCTCACTCAGGATGCAGAGGGACTGCTCAAGCACACTATAAATTAGTATGCCAGCAGAGCTGCTCCTGGAAGGGGGATAAGCTCAGCCAGACAAGAAGGAGCCTCCAGAAATCTCAGAGCTGGAAGGGAAAACTCGCTGCTCTCCTGCTGTTTGTGCTGGAGCTCCGTGTCTTCAGTTTATTGCAGCAGCAGCACATGACAGCCTCAGCACAGCAAAGATTTCCTGCCGAAGGGTCTGAGCTACATGGAGGGTCCCCATGCAATCGAAAGAAAAGGAATTAAAGGGTTGCCTGACCTGAGAAAAGGGATATTGAATCTAAACCAAGTTGCTGTAATTTGGAAATCCAATTGCAGTTGTCCATCAGCAAAGGCAGCCACCGGCAGGAGGAGGCTGTGGAGGACCAGAGTCCCCAGAACCAGGGCAGTGGGGGCTTGGCCCCACCAGGAGCCCCAGGATGGTGCACAGCTTCCGTGCCCCGTCACAAGCTGCAACCCTTTTTGTTTTTGCACAGCCTGGCACTGCCAAGGGAGCCACATGCAGGACAAGATGCCATGAATGAGAAAGGAGAAGCAGGATGGAAGGGGCTTCAGATGAGCCCTCCCCACCTTTGCTGTCTGCCCAGGAAGTGGTAGGGAGGGAAATGCCAGCTTCCCCCACAGTCAGCCCAGCTCATCCTGTATGGAACTCCATTCCCCAGGGAAGAGCACAGTTTCCCCTGTACTTCCTCCCTTGGAGGTTTTCCAGGAGACACTAGACACCAATTACAATTGATTTAACAGTTTCTGCTAAGATTTAACTTGGGCTCAGATACCTCCTCATAGTTCACTTGCCCTGGGTCATTGCACTGATATTTTACCTGATGCAAGACAGAGTTCTTTAAGGTCCTGGATGGACCCAAGGGCCCGCCTGAGGTCACAGTCCCCTGCCATTTGACCCTCAGCTAAAGGCTCCTGCAAACCACCTGCAGCTGCTTCCCACCCCAGGCAGGAGGCTCAAAGGGCTCTTCAGGATTTCAGATGCCAAATATCCTTCACTTAACACACAGGGTTTGTAAAGTCTGATTGCAAAGTCCAGAGAGCAGCTGCTCCCTGAGCTGAGGTGCTGCCCATGGCTGGGAGCAGGTCATGAGGCCTCTCTCTGAGGACAGTGTCAGCTTGGCTGCCCACCAGCAGCTGCCCACCAGTGTGCAGGGAATGACAAATGGGGCATGAGTGGTGAGGAGACACATGAAGGGGCATCAGAGCCACAGAACACTCCCTATCCCCAACCCTGCAGCTGGCCTCTGGAACCTTCACAGGCGAGGAAAGAGGGGAGAGAGAGATGGACTTAGCTCAGCTGTATCTCCTGCAGGACTGGGGTGCCCTAACAGATGTGGGGAGCAGCTGCAGATGGCACCCCCCTGCAGCACAGCACTGAGCATCCCCTCAGCAGGAGAGCTGGAGCAGAGCCGCTCACAGACATTAGCTCCCCACACATGCTTTATTTCCTGAATTAAAGAACAGAATTATAATGAGACTTGATGTTACATTCCATAAAAAGTCAAGCTAATCAGTGACCAAACCTGTAATTGATTCTTTTGCTAGTTCAATACTTAATGCTACATGTTAAGCAATAGGATTTTACAATTTGCTAGCACTTCACTTAGAGAGAATTAAGCAATAAAAATCCATTCTGAGCACAAGCAGCAGGAAGGGAGGTACAGCTGCTAATACATGAACAAGCCAATAAAGTAGCTCAACACTTGCACCAAAATCTTGTTTTTCAAAATACCTACTCCTGTATGATAGGGAAGGCTCTTTAACATATGCAAGAGCAGTGTGAAATGCCCTGGGAGGTAATGCCAAGGCAGGGAATGCCATGGACAAGGTGCAGGTGGCAGCGGATCACTGCCGGTTCCAGGGGGCTGCAGAGCAGGTCACACAGAGGGGACCCCCCACTACCCAGTGCCAGGGCACTCAGGGGGCTCAGCCCAGCAGAGAGCCGACCCCACTGAGACACAGCCATGCCCCAGTGCAGGTGTGTTGGAGCAGAGGGAGCAGGACCCGCATCCAGCCACCGGCTCCCTGCAGAGGGAACAGAGCTCCTGTCAGTCCTGAGTCCTGGCCACTCTGCACAGGAGGCAGCACCAGAGGAGACAGCATAGTTCAAAAATGCTGCTTTTTAGAAAAGGTTGCTTGTTTTCAAACTTCCTGCACTATTTGCTTGGTTTTATTCAAGGCAAAATTCAGACCAAGGAAACAGCTCCCACAACCATTTCCACAGACAGGTACCAGCACTCAGCTTCAAATAATGCATAATTGCCCCCATTCCTCTTTGCATGCCCACTTTGCCCACCAAGATTTTTTCCTTTGGGCTCTTCTTTTGTTTCAGCACAAGTCAAGTCCTTGTCTGGGAGCCACATGGTGCTTCTGCTGAGTGTTTAACTTGCAGCAGCGACAGCAGAGCCAGCAGTGGCAGGTCTCACATGTCCCCATGAAGGGAACATTGTCACACGCTGACCCTCACAAAAAATGCACCTTTCCTGCTGTGACTCGCTGGGCTCAGTGGTGCTGGGGGCACAGGGGAGTGCAGCTACTCCCCAGCACATCTTACCTTTGCCAGTGCCTCGGCCAGGCCCTGTGCAGTGTGGTGGGAAAGGCCCTCTGGAAACACAGTCCTTATTGCAAGAGGAAGGGCTGTGCTCCAAGTCTCTGAGGGGGTTCTCCTTCCTGCTATGATGATTCAGGGAATCTGCAGAGGCAAATTTTATGAATTCCACTGAAGGTGTGGAACTGATGCATTAAGCAAACACATAAATGGTTGTCAAGTCAGCCCCGTGCTGTCAGAGATGCTCGACCATAGCCCAGGCCAGGGACAGCACATTCTCATCACTAGCCTGCACATCCTCCACATCTTCCAGCACTAGCCCTGCACATCTCCCCCAGAGCCCACAGCAGCATGTCCTGTGGGCCCAGAGCCCTTTTCCCGGGATCTCTTCCAGGGCACATATCAAACATGTAGGGAGAGGCTGTAAAGGAACTTCCTGAGCTGAACTGAACACCCAGTGCCAGGTGCTGCCCAGCCACCAGCCCCTGACTGCACAAGCCGAGCCAGTGTGAGCACCACACAGCCATTCTTTGGGAAAGGAGAGCCAAGCAAGGAGAGTCAGATTAGGACCAAATTTGCCTAAGACACAGGTGCACAGCCATGCAGAGACTCATCCCAGCATACCTGAGCCAGGCACACTCTGCTCTAGGGTTGAAATGCTGGAACATGGGAAGGAAACAGATCTACAGTCCCAGAAAAAAGCTTCTGAATTAAAACCTTAAGTAGTAGCAAATCCCAGTTTTAATAATGCAGATTTGCACTGCAAAGAGATGTGCCAAACAAAATCAAATTTTGCTGGGCTAGAGGAGAACACAGAGAATCAAACCCCATCATGAGGCACAGTACCAGGCTGGGGGGGCTGTGGCTGCAGGGAGCCCTGAGGTGGGTGAGCAGGGACAGGTGATGGCACAGCAGAGTCCCAGGGAGCCACTGTCACCGCTGGCACGCTGCAGGCAGCATGGCTGGGTCCTGCAGATTATATCTTCAAAATATACCCAGCTAAAGGATTCACGTCTGACAGCTTCAAGTTTCAGACAATTTGTACAGCACACGAATGTGTCTGAACACTTGTCACTGCAGATTTGTCCAGGAAGCTGTGGCCATGCACAGGGCATGCCCTGCATGTTACAGGTGCATCCATCCTGCTGTAGGCACCATATAGAAATCACTGAGTACCCAAGCAATGTGCTTCTGCCACCTCCAGTGAGGACACCTGGTCCCAGACCCCATGCACATTCCTGCACCTCCACAGCCCCACTCCAGCTGTGCTCTGGCTGTTCACAAGGCAGAAAACCTCAACTTTGGTTGCAAGGCTTCTGTTGTCTCCTGAGGAAGCAGAGGAAGCAACTGGGGATGCACGTGACTGTGCAGACAGGAGGAAGGCAATAGCTGTCTGTGCAGAGCCAGGAGGTCTCAGCAGCAGACAAAATCACAAGCTCAGGTTTGGTGAGGTGGACACTTGGAGACTTGGTGCTACTTCAGGTCTGTTCTTTTCTGCCCAGGCTGGAAGCAAGAGCAGAACCCTCAGGTGCTGGTGTCAGGAGAGGCAGGCACCCTATATGGGCCAGCCAGGATCTGAAGAGCTGAACCCCCCCGAGCATTTCTCCAGACAGCAGGACCTGGAGCAGCAGCAGGTCTGGCCCCACCATTACTAGAGCTCAGGACACACACTTGGTGTTTGGGGCTGAGCCTCTCCCCAAATGCATTCTGCATCCTTCAGTGTCATTTCCCCTACAACACTCAACACCTCATCACCAGGTGTCTGCTGCAGCCCAGAGCCTTCAACCATGAAATTATATGGCTCTACCTTGACCTCAGGTTTTCCACAGTTAATATCTCCTGCAGAATACACACCACAGCTCAGGGGCATTTCTCCAACTCAGCCAATGAGAAATGCAGCCTCAAAACGGGGATCTCTGCTAATTCACTGGGATGCCTCCCTGCTTTCCAGAGTGACCTCAGCACAAGGCCAAGAGCTGGTTTGCTGCAGCAGGCGCTCCAGTGAGGGCCCTTTCCAGCCCCCAGCAGCGGGGCCTGTTGGCATCTGTCCCTTTGTGTTGGAAGAACATGACACAACTGACACTGCCCTGCAGAGACCTGGGTCCCCTCGTCCCCTTTGCCCACTGAGTGGTCCCCACCAGACCATCCACCACCAATGCTCTATCATAGCCTGTGCCTGCCCCTGTGAGAACAGGACAGGACTCACTGAAGAAAGACAAAAACCTCCAGGCTATGTGGGGCTGCCTGGTACAGTCCTGCCCCTTTTGAGACCCCAGGACTCACACCTCAAGCCACAGGGGATGCTGCAGACTTTGCACTCACCATGCCCCAGCTGGCTCCAGTAAAGGCTGATCCCAAAGCCCAGATGCCTCACTCCCTGTTCAGGCCAGGATCAGTCCAGCTCCACACTTCTCTTCCTCCCATTGTGCCCGCAGAAAAAGGCACCACAGGCTGGACACCTGGGGGATCCAAACACATTTTCATATGCCTACCTTGTTCCAGAGGATTTAGGAGATATTCATCTTCAAACTAACAAAAGTCCCTAAGTGTGTGTGCTGCAGAGCAGGAGGCAGAGGGCCCATAGCCCTGTGCAAGGACCAGGTGCAGAAGGGCTGGCACAAAACTCCCAGGGCACTTTCGCCAGGGCAGAAAACAGCATTCCACCAGGATGGCCCTCTGTGGCAGCAAACTGACACCCCTTCACTGCCCGGGGGGAGAGCAGAGCCCAGAGAGACCCCAAATCCCCCACCCAGGCAGGGAAACCTTGAAAGCACTGCCCAGGTCCCCCAGGGAGGGGACAAGCACGCTGCTTTTCCCACCACTCTAAGGCTGCTCCAGCAATGGAGAGGCATCTGATCTTCCAGGAGCCTGATAGAGAGAGAATGCTGGTGTCATTACAGAGATAATTAGAAAAACTCAAATAGAGCTTTAAACATTTTTATAATACGTTTGGGTCTTTCTGGCAGGATTATTGCAATCTTTTGGGTTTCCATTTCCCATTAAAGCACTCTCAGTAGTGCACATATAAAAGCCATATGATCTTGGCTCCTTGCTGATTTTTTTTCTTCTTATTTTTTCTTTTTTTGGGGTAAGATTTATTAAATATTGTAATCAGTTAAATTCTGGCAGCTTAAACATTTTCTTTAATAGCCTTGTTAAATGTGGATTAGATTTAAAATCCCTGCCTCTGAACTCTGGAGCAGCAGTATTTATATGCAATGCTAAAAAAATTAAAAGCTTTACAAAGTGGTAATTACTCCTCTGCTGCAGGAGGAGAGAGACTAACTTTCTAAGCTATTTTTAGGCATTTTCCAGCCTCACCCTTCCCAGACAATGCCATACAAGCATAATTTATTCCTCCTTGAGGACCACCACCTTGTCCCCCAAGGTATGACATATTGCTAAATGCCCCTTTGGATGGTCTGAAAGACGGCTGGAGGGTCCAAAGAGATCCCAGAAGGTGCCCAGAGGAAAGCTGCTGAGCTTGTAGGCAGTACTCTGAACTCCAGGGAAGTAAAACCTCCCCAGGCAGGAGGGTTCCCTGAGCAGAGCAGTGCTGAGTTGCGGAGCTTCCCTTCACCTGCACGGAGAGAGCACGAAGGATCCCACACACAGCCCTGCCTGGGTGGCTCCAAAACTCCTCAGTGCGTGTTGCTGAAAGGATGAGCTTTGCTGAATATTTCTGAGGAACAGAAGGTACCTTTGGGAGCCTTACCTGGGTTTTAATGAAGCTTTTTGCCACTGAATGTAAGTCAATTTTCTTGGAGTGATTACCCTATGTCTGGAGGTTATTGTAGTAATAGATGAGAACTAGAGAGGGACAAGAATAATATCAAGGACTGGAACAACTTTCAAATAAGGAGAGACAGAAAAACAAGGTAGAAACAGAATGAATAAATAATAAATGGTCTTGAAGAGACAGTCTGGGAGCTCCTCTTATCCCACTGTCTTAACAAAGAGGAAATACGATGCTGAATGAAAAGATGGAATAAAAGGGAAACCCCTTCTTTATGTGAGTTGGAACTAGTGCGTGGGGTCCAACACAGAACCAGCCCGGACACTCCCTGTGGAGTAGGTGCTTGACTCTGCCTCACAAGTCCAACCAGCTTCAGCCCTGGACGCAGAGAAAGAGCTTGGGATCTACATATGGCTTTGGTCCAGGTGGCAAACTGGCTCCCTCCCACAGCAGAGGCATCTCCCTGAGCTGGGGAGAAATTTGGAGTCAGAGTTTTAGGGCTGAGGTGCTGCAGCCAAATGCAGGGCAAGATGCTCTGCCAATGCCCTGACACGCCAATGCCGCACTCCCACCCTGCGGTGCTGGTTTCCATCCTCCAGATCTGCAGGTGGTCCCACACAGACTGCCACAAAGCCACAGGTAAAACATGGGGGCAAACAGATTTAAGAAGTGCAAACGTGGGAAGAGTCCATGAGCAGACTGTTCCTGCCTCAGCCAGACCTCTGAAGCTGGCTCCTGGGGACAGGACTTCAGGGAACAGAAACTGTCCTTAGTTCTGCATCAGAGAATGAAGATTTTCTCCTTTTAAAATTCATAAACTAACCCAGACTGTAAGTTACAAACTAAGGAGCTCCTGTTTACATATATCACTGCAACAACCACAGTGCTCATTATGAATTATTTAGCATGATGCTCTCTCACACCAGCCCTGCTCATTGCACAGCCTCCTCTCAATTACGGCTTTATGGCAGAGGGGTCAGTAATAACCGGTCACTTAACTGTAAATAAAAGTGACACTGGGAGATAGGCCGGAGTATTTATTTGTACTGTTGTATTACTGTAAAAAAGTGTCTATGAAGATCAGCTCCTCACGTGTTCACTTCTCATGCAAAAGATGTGTTCAGCAAAATGCACATTCCAAACAGCAGCAGACGTGGCTGTTCAGCACGTGGCAGTGCCGAGCCTGCTGCCAGCTGCCCCCAGCACTGAGCTCTGTCAGCACGGGCTCCCCTGCCCACTGCCTTGCTGGTGGCCAGGCAGGAGCTGTGGTGGTTTGAAGGGTGCTGGGGAACACCCACCCACTGTGAGGGGATGGTTCCCACAACATCTCATCTGGACTCAGGACAACACAGTGCCAGCAAACACCCAGGACAGGAGCCAGGCAGGCGTGACAGAGCCACCAGGAGAAGTTCTTCAAACAAAACATTTTGTGGCAAAGAAGCAAATTTGCTGATGCTGAACCTTCTCAAGCCTGAGTTTAGGTTAGTCAACTTATTTGGCTTTTCAAAAGAATAGTGTTTTAAGCAGAAGTTTTGGTGCTTTTCCACCTATAATGTTCTTAAAAAGGACAAATTCAGTAAGGACATTCAGTTCTTCATTTTGGACCAAATTAAGAACTTCCACACAGAGAAAGTCTGCCCTTTGTTCTGTGTTTTATGGAGCTCTCTGCTTTGTAGAAGTTTTTGAAAAGTCATTTAATCTCAAGCCAATGTTTATGGGCTTTTTGAGCCACAAGGTAACAGAAAAATCACCTTTTTACTCCATCCTCTGGGCAGCTCTCTCCCGGCTGGCAGCTCCTCCCCTCTGCCTGGCAACCTCCATCCATCCCATCTTTTGATCTCCACTGGCACAGCTACACCACAGCTCCCTCCTGCTGCCCAACAGAGCGTCATGGCCCCGGGCACAGCAGGGACCCTGTGGCCTTCAGCCAGGCAGGGATCCCACTGGCCTGGGTCTGTAACAGTCCACAAAGTCATTTGCCATGAGTGGGAGCAACGGGCATCAAAAGTCAAACTGCTGCCTAACAGAGCTACTCATCCCTGGGACTGTCCTTGGTGCAAGGGGTGGAGAGGAGCATGGGATAAGGGGCCCTGATGCCCAGCACATCCCTGTACAGATGTAACCCTGGACCCTTCTCCCCAGAGGATGTATCCAGCCCAGCCTCGCTTTTCCCTGTGCCTCCCAAATTCCATGGGGAGCGGCAGCAGCAGCATCTCCCTCCAGAACACCAGTGGGTGCCAAAGCCCCAGAGCCAGGGCTGGCTGCTGCATCCCCCCTGGCCTGGTGGGACAGGCAGTGGGGCTGGAGGCTGCTCTGCAGCTGAAGGACAGGCCAGGGGTCCCACACACCCAGCAGCAGCCCCTTCCCAGGGCTCGGTGCAGCTTTTCCTGGGAACTGTTATTAGCCTGGTATGGGAGGTGATAATAACAAGCCATTACTGGGAATCTGTTTGAGTGCCACTGTGTGGCAAGATCATAAATTAATGGTCGTTTCATTTATTGTCATTTTATCCATAAGAAGATGCTGATTTCCCCCCTGGGATAACGAAATTGATCTGCAAGAACTATAAATCCCCACCATGGCATGGCTGGAGCAAGGGGCTGGATTAACAGGCTAATGGCAGAGACATGAAAGCTCATGAGTCGTGGCGGGAGAGGGCAACTGTGCCAGGGGCCACACTGGCATCGCCCTGGCTCCTGTGTTGGAGCACTCCACAGGCTGTCAGTGAGGTATTTCAGGTGTCAGACCGAGAATATCCGAATATCCCTTGGTGACTTGCATTTTCCGCTCATGGAAAATCATTTTTTAAAGGCAAACCAACCAAAACAGTCCAGGACACTCCCTGACCTTCAGCCCATCAGAGGTGTCCCAGGTAGATGCTGCCCAGCCTGCCTGTGCACCAGCAGCTGAGGGTCAGCCAGGAAGAGGATTGTGGCTTCTGTTCCCTTCACCTGGAGCATAAAGCAAAAACACACTGGAAATTCATAGCATCTCTTGAGCTGAAATGCTTCCTTTGCTTCATGTTCCCCTGGTGTTCTCAGAACTCCCATCCAAGGACCTTTACTGAGTGAACAAGTCTGGCTTCAAAACATGACCCCCTGGAAATAAAAATTAAAAAGTGAAAGTTTCTCATAATTCAGTCTTTAAATGGAAAAAGGAGCTAGAGCTCTTCATGTGATGAGCACCCTCCCCATTCCAGTGCAGAGGCACCAGCCAGAGCTGCAGACACGTGTTCCTTGCACCATGCCTGTCCCACGATGGCTGTGGTGGCGTCTGGGCAGCGAGGGGGCTGTTGGTGATCACTGACCAGTCACCATCCCAGTCACACCAGTGGGACACCCCTTCTCTCACCCCTCAAGTGCTTTAAATGTCTGCTTGGTCCCTGATGGAGCCTTCACTACTTCCCCCTTTTCTTCTCCTCATTTCGCTCTCCGGTTCACAAAATGAGACATCCTTGCCTGGCTCAGGGCAGGGTGTGGCACCAGGGCTGGCTGGTCAGAGAGTCCTTTGCCCAGAGGGGTCCTGTGGCAGAGACAGACACCAGGGAGGAGACCTCTGGGACCCCTGTGAGCCCTCTCCAAACTGGCACCTCCTGAGGCAGAGTGTGGAGAAGGCCTTACAGATTTCTGTTTTTTTTTCTTGCATAATTCACCAGAGATCACATTTTAAATATTGCTATTTTTCTCCCTCAGATATGAGAAATATTAACTGGCCAAACTTTGCTGTGGCTGTCACCATCCTTTTAGCAGTGTGATTGCCAGCAGGGATTTATCGTCCTCCCCACACCTGGGTTATTTGAGTTTTGCTGTGCTGCAGGGCCAGGGCAACAATAAATTTCCTTCTCCACTGGAACATGCTCTAACCTCTCATTTTCTAATAAAGTGTTAAACCTTGGAGCAACCTGCACTGGCCTCAGTGCTGGAGAAGAGAGGAGTTCCAACTGAGTGGATGAGCCACTTGCTGCAGGGCACCCTTAGAGGCCAGGACATCTCTTCCCGTAGTGACCCTCATGAATTCTGACTTCCCTTTCCCAAGGGAGCCCCCTTCCCAGGCAGAGGCCTCCAAGGCTGGGCCCTGGCAGCCCCACATGCAGAGGAGAGGAGAGCCTGAAGGCATCAGGGAGGAGGTGAAGGAGAAGCCCCCAGACTCACCCAGCAACGCCTGACCAAGACAGAGACAAAAGGGAGCAGCTCGGGGAGATCTCCCACCCCACAGACAGTGTGTTCCAGGGCAGCCTCCAACCTGCTCCAGCCCATACTCCCACAGCACATGGCAGACTGGACCCTGGCTGGTGGTGGAGGGACAGCGAGAGCTGCCAACAGAATTGAACCCACCACCAGCATGGGGTTTAGGCTGTTAAAAAGGGTCCCAGCTGGCAGCATGTCACCTCTCACCATGCCATCCTTCCTGCTCCTGCAGGGCTGCAGGAAAGGCTGACAGGGCAGGAGGGATGATGAGTGGGTGGGTGGTGATCTGCTGCTGGCCAGATTACAGAACTGGAGGCAGCTGTGGCTCCAGGCTTCACCAGCCAAGCTGGTTAGTGAGTTACGGCAAGAGTCCGTGCTGTGGTGATAAGGTTTTTTCAGTATATTCTGTTTGGATTGGCATTGGTCTCACTCTTTCTCAACTGACTGATAAAGCACTAGACAGGGGATTAGTCCTCTTGGAAGCTAAAGAAAGAGGTAATTTGGATTGTTTATAGCCTGCAGGGGTAGAATCAAAGTGTACAATACTGAGAGAGTCAAACTTCTACAGTGTATGGCAGAGCCATAACTCAGAGCAAGTATCACACATTACAGTCCTGTGAAATGCATTCCTGTGACAAAAGGCAGGAAAGGCAGAAAGAATGAGAGGAATTAATCTGTTCTTGGGACAAATATTATAATGAAGACAAGAAATGGCAAGAAAATTAACCCCTGCCTGGTTTGGTATTGGCATCAAAGCATTTAACCTCTGCAGTTTGGGCAGCACTGAAAACAGCCCATGCTCCAGTGAGTCTGCAGTACAGGCACAGGGGAGCCCCAGTGTGACCTTGGCTTTTCTGCACTAAAAGAGTAAGAACTTTCCCTCAACCAGGTTTTGGTGGATTTTCATAGCTATTATATCTAATTGCTGAGGTAGAGTTATAGAATTATAATTTTAACCATGCAATTTAGTTGGAGTAACTGGTCACCTATTTCTGTGATTATCCCTGATTATTAAATGAACAGCTGCCTCCAAATATGTTTGCAAAAAACGAATTTAATGAGTGCATGTGCCTGAATATTCATAGCCCTGATTCACAACACAGATTTTTCACTGTAGCTTTAAAAGTTAATTTATCCCGGCAATTTAAATAAATTCACTTCCATCAGCCTTTGTTCCAGTTGCCAACTTTAACGCTGCGTTTGGCAACAAGGAAGGTGTCCCAGCCCCTGCCTTGGCAGCCACTCGTGTGTGAGAGCACAGACAACCAGCAGTGGGTGTCGATTCCGGGCTTTTCCCATGTCTTGTTTGTGGGTTTGACAACCCTTCTCTGTGCAGCATTAACACATTGTGACACTCCATAGGCTGTTTGTTTTAGCTTTTCTGCCAGAATTTGCAACCATGCCAAGCAGCGTGGGAAACAGGCTGCCCTCCCCAGGCACTGAAATATGGGTACGGTTGGCTGGCAGACAGCAAGCCAGTGGTTCCCCTGCCTGCTGGGCCAGTGTCAGGTGAGGAATGTCTGCTGACATCTCAGCAGCCATCCTGGCTTCAGGAATTTCATTTTCCTCCTTGCAAAGGAGGTGCCTTGTGTTTCCGCCAGCCAGGGTGACGGGCAGAGCACCCAGGAGCATCTCAGGCAGCTGGTGCTGTTCCCAGCCCACAGGGTGCCAAGGGCAGCTCTGAAACAGCCACAGTAGCAAGGTATCACCACACCTGGGGGTCAGGAGAAGGCAGTGGGACATGGGGCAAGTGCCCTTTGCTTGGTATCTGGCCACTCTGGCCATCACTTGTGGCCGTAGCCAAGTGCAGACAGCATGGACCAGGGCAGGGCTGTGCTACCCATGGGATAAATGCTGCTGTCCCCTGCCTGGCCTACAAGAACACTGAATGGATTCCTTGGACTTAAACCTCTGTGCACTCAGCAGAGCAGGCTGCACTGCTACTGACTACTGCAGCATTTTAATAATAGTCACAGCACAACACAGACTGCTTAAAACCCCCAAAGTACTGCTCTGTAACATGCGCGAGTGCCCAAGAATAGTTACTTCACCTGATGCTGCTCCTATCGTGAAGCTCTGGAGTTCCCCCTGGGGTTTCCCAACCACAGCAGCAGCGTGCAGCCTCTGGACCCTAACAGAAACCTCCTGCACTTGGGAATGTGCTGGGATTTACATACTTACTGGAGAGAAACAGCAGCTGCTCAGGAGGCAGACTCAGCTTCCAGAACACATTTCCAAGGTGCCTATTAGGCAAATGCTGGCAGCCCTTGCCCAGGTTCTCCAGGCGATCCATCCGTCCTGCCCCCGCAGAACATCAGCAGCCACTCCACTGGAACAGGCATGCACCAGCCTGGAACACCAAGCCTCGTCGGGCCAGTGACTTGTGCAACCTCCAAGTGCAACAGCTTCCTCACATCCCCATCGACATGTCCCTTGGCAAGCAATCAACATTAAAAAAACTAGTATTTTAAAAGCTTTATTAAAAATCCAAGGAAAAAAATGCAAAGAAAAATCTGTTAAAGCATTTGAAATGTAAAGCAGGGCTTTCATTTCAACAGCATCCCTGCTGCCTTTTGTCTCTTCCTGTACAGAGGTTTCACAGAAAATCCACAGTTTGACAGACGTTCAGATAATATTAAAGAAGGTAACATTTGATTGTGGGGGAAAAGAAACAGTTCAGCTGAGCTGGGCTGGAGCTGTTGGACTGTGACTGTCTGTTGTGCAGAACCAAATGCCAATGGAAAAGGACGGCTCAGAGGGGCTTGGCAGCTCCCTGCTAGAGAGGGGACCCTATCCCACACCCACAGCCTTCCCAGCTCCCCAAGCCCAGCATGTCCTCTCAGGAGACACCGTTCCATCAGCGTGTCTTGGGCCCCCAGGTGTGGTGGGTCTGGGAATGCCTGGGGGGGGCCCACCACCTCTGCAGTTCTCATGGCTGAGACAGTGCCACCTCCCCAGATTTTATGAGGGTGCCTGTCCCTGCTCTGAGTGCTGAGGCTGCATCCCCTAAGGGGTCATTTGCAGTAGGTGGGCACAGGGAAGGGCACCTGCTCCAAGAAATTGCCCCGCCACTGGGCTCTGTTTGTCCTGGGCATCACCTAGGGAAATTTCCAAGGATTCACATGGAAACTCATCCCTTTGTAACCAGTCCCTTTGGGGGAAACCAGATCTTCTCCTCAGCTTCTGCATGGCTGTTGTCAGCCCTGTGTCCCTGCTTTGTGGGATTGTTCCCATGGGCAAAGCAAGAGTGTGCCCTGCCCCAAGACCAGGAGCTCTGGGTCCCTGTCCCAGGAGCAGGGCTTGGCAGGGACGCTGCTCTCTTGGAGCTGGGGAGGCAGGAACAGGCACCAAGGAATGCTCCTGCTGTTCTAACAAGGAGCAATAGATTAAAAAGCTAGTTAAAAATTCATTCAGGAGAGGCAGAGTTTCCCAAGCATATCAGAGTTAATATTTATAAAGGGGATTGTTGCTCAGTCTCAATTATCCTAAAAGCTTGGTACAATTGATGCATTGGAGAAACCACGAACACAGGCATGTCAAGGGAAAACCATTCCCTGTGACTGCTAACAAAATGCAATCAGATCTGCAGCATGTGGAGCCAATTGATTTTCAACAAGTCATACAATGTAAACAAATGATTGATTCTCAGAGCTTTCATTTCTGAGCAAGCAGCCAGACACCTCTCCAGCTCCCGGCACAGGTGAGGCTGGAGGTAAACACGGCTGCAGTGGGGTGGCCACAGCCCTTTCATCAGCCAGAGAACAGCAGGAGCTTTGATTTTTGTTCCCCCAGCCCCTTAAGCAGCCACTAAATAATGAACAGTTCCTCATGTAAGGAGCCCCCAATCATGTGAAATCTTTCTGCTGCCAGTGGTCATGTCAGACCACATTCTGCCTTCAGTGGGAGTAGGGAGTTTTTTCTTTCTTTTGCTTTTTGCCTCCTCTGATGTTTCCAGCTCTGCTCTGATTTACTCGAGACAGATGAGACAGGAATATCTCCAAGAGTTGTATCACTGCTTTCTCAGTAGTGCAGCACGGGCAGCGCTGGTGTTTGCGCCGGCCGTTCAGCCCCTGTTGCAATCGCACCCCGTGAAACCAGCGAGCCGCGCCCTGGCTGTGGCAAATGCACAGCACCGGTCCCTGGGCAGGGGTGGGCACCCGGGAGCTGGGGCTGCAGCTGCCAGTGCAGCACCCACCGCACCAGAGGAGCCGCGGGGCACTCCTGGCACGTGTCCCTTTCCCGCTGGTTTCGGCGCCCCCGGGCGCGCCCTCGGACCGCTCTGGCGCGGGGCGGGCACCGGGACCCTGCGGGGCCACTGCGCTGGGCCCCGCCGGGTGCTGGTGTGATTACCGATGGAGTGTCTGGGGAGACGAGTCACGTTTCCATGAACTGTGATAATTATTGCAGCAACAGCTACAAAACTGCGTTTACAGAGCTCCACCACTCGCCTGTTTCCGCGCGCACAATGAGGAGCTGTCGGACACTTGAGCAGCGCAGAGTCCTGAGACTCCCCGGGGAGGGGCAGCCACTGCCCCATGTCCCACAGCCCCAGGCGACAAAAGGGCATGGAGCTCTGCTCTCTCAAAGGTGCCAACCACCTCATGCCAGCAGTGGAGAGCTGCCCTCGGGACGGAGGGTCCCCAGACAGCCCCGTCCGGGCGCGCAGAGCGAGGACAGCGCGGGGGCTGCACTGCCCTCTGGCCACGGAGCCGAGTCCCTCCCAGGACCAGCCTCCTCTCTGCAGAGCCCTCTGCGGCTGGGCATTCACGGACCCCCAGCACTAGGGGGTCGAGAGGCGGCAGAGCCGCGGGGCTCCTCGCCCGCCCGCCCGGCGGTGCGTGTGGTGGGACACGCGGTGTGTGTGGAGGGACACGCGGTGCGTGTGGTGGGACACGCGGTGCGTGTGGAGGGACACGCGGTGTGTGTGGTGGGACACGCGGTGCGTGTGGTGGGACACGCGGTTTGTGTGGTGGGACACGCGGTGTGTGTGGTGGGACACGCTGTGTGTGTGGAGGGACACGCGGTGTGTGTGGTGGGACACGCGGTGTGTGTGGAGGGACACGCTGTGTGTGTGGTGGGACACGCTGTGTGTGTGGAGGGACACGCGGTGCGTGTGGTGGGACACGCGGTGTGTGTGGAGGGACACGCTGTGTGTGTGGAGGGACACGCGGTGCGTGTGGAGGGACACGCTGTGTGTGGAGGGACACGCGGTGTGTGTGATGGGACATGCTGTGTGTGTGGAGGGACACGCGGTGCGTGTGATGGGACACGCTGTGTGTGGAGGGACACGCTGTGTGTGGAGGGACACGCGGTGCGTGTGGTGGGACACGCGGTGTGTGTGGTGGGACACGCGGTGTGTGTGGAGGGACACGCGGTGTGTGTGATGGGACACGCGGTGCGTGTGGTGGGACACGCGGTGCGTGTGGAGGGACACGCGGTGTGTGTGGAGGGACACGCGGTGTGTGTGGTGGGACACGCTGTGTGTGTGGAGGGACACGCGGTGTGTGGAGGGACACGCGGTGTGTGTGGAGGGACACGCGGTGTGTGTGGAAGGACACGCGGTGCGTGTGGAGGGACACGCGGTGTGTGTGGAGGGACACGCTGTGTGTGGAGGGACACGCTGTGTGTGTGATGGGACACGCTGTGTGTGTGGAGGGACACGCGGTGCGTGTGGAGGGACACGCTGTGCACGAGGTTGGCGGTGCCTGCAACCTGCTGGGGGCTGCCAGGCACGGTGCCCACTCCCTGTGCCAGGGCCTGGCACCATTCCCCGCAAGTGGGCACAAATTCTTCCTAAAACACTGAGGGGGCTTGCGTGGGTGCTGCACAGGGAGGGACTCCACCAGGGCAAGGAGTGTTTCTCTTTAAAATAAATATGGTCTTTTTAAAGCAGATTAAAACGCATGAAAGCAACCACGAACATCTGTGATCTCCCACAAAGGCCTGCCTGGCTCTTTTAGAAATTGCCCTGTTCTCATTATAGTATCAGCATAATTCTGTCTCTTTATTTCAAGCTTGCAAGATACTTATGTTTCAAATAATTTTTACAGAGTTCAAATGTGCATCACAAGATGCTTTTTCTGCTTATGTATTAATTGTATGTGTGTGTCCAGTGCTAAGCCTTATTGCCATGTAATTTGTACAACATAATTAACCATGTAGAAACCATATTACATTGTGTTTGGAAGAGTTACATCCAGTTAATCTAATTGACTAATAACATGTTTTCATTTAGCAGCACGTACTGTATTTCCAGTGATTGAATTAATGTCACGTTAACGGCTGCTTTTTGCAACAACATTAGGCATAAATTGCATTAAAAATTGATGTTTGTACAAATGTATTTTGAATACAGCTCAGCATGTGGCCTGGGAAAACACTCCTGTTGTTTATTAAATCAGCTGCGGTTGTGAGTGTGCTCTGAGGCACAGCACCGCTGCCCTGCCCGGGCACTGGCACCTCTGGGACCACTATTGCCTGGTCCTGCCCCAGATCTGAGCAACCCCAACCATGGCACAGCCTCTTCTCACTCCCTTGGGCTGGCAGGGCCTGGAGTTACAGCTGGGCTCCTGGGACAGGATTTTAAGGAATCTCTGTGGATCAGCCTGTGGTGCGAAAGCTCCAGACATCTGCTGGCAGAGGCAGCCTCGGCCATGCCCCTTGGTGAGCCCCCCTCCCTGTGCCCAGCCAGCCTGCTGGTGTCCCCCACAGCAGCTACAAGGACACTGCCCCACAGCCACCTTCGCTCCTGTTCATGTTTGCAGTTGGTCCCTGGGGAGGAGAATCAATGTGCCTGTAGCCAGGAGACTCCTGCTTGCTTTGACTCATGGTGGGAAAACAACCAGAACCAGAGTGCCTGGGCCCCTCTCCACAGCTCTCCCTCTGCAGGGGCCAGGAGAACAGGCAAGGCCCATGGAGTACAGACAGGCCAGTAGTGTCCAGGTCTGCAGCCACAAGCACAATAAAGGAGCCCGAGGCTCTCCCTGTTTCTCCTTGAAGGATTAAAAATCCAGATTTTTTTATTCTGCACCCAGCAGTGCATCCTGTCTCTGCTGGGAAGGAGGGGTTTGGTTTAAGATACTTGTGAAAGCAAAGGAAAAAAAGACAGGAAAATTGTTGGTTGTGGTGGCACTTGTCTGGCAGCCAGAAAAGCAGAAAAACAAGGCACAGAGGCATTTGTGCTGATGGCAGCCTGATGTCTTGTCTCCTCATACAAATTTATTTTCCCCACCTGTGTAAGCACCACTGCTGCAAAAGACACCACAAGTGGTCTGTGAGCTGGGGGTGTTTTACAACTCTGTGGAAGAGGAAGCTTCCCTTCCTTGGTTTGCCATCTTTGCAAGTTATATGGGCTCCATTCTCCATCTCTCACACAGTCATTGCTGATTAATTCCAGAGGTGAACATCCCTGTGCACAGCCTGGATCATGGAGAAGGACATACCAGAGCTCTGTTCCTGCTGCCTTCGTGGCCAGCTGTGACCCCATGGCATGCACAGCCCGGGTGGGAGCAGCACGGAGCCCCTGTGGTTGTGTCCCCCTCAGCACAGCCCACCCACATGTGCTGCACCCGGCGTGGTCTGTGCACCACGAGAGGAGTGTTCTGCAGATCCTGTTGGAATGGGAGGTGTGCTGAGGAAGGCAATGCCAAGCTGGACAGCACAGTGCAGCAGGGAACAGCCTTTGCCTCAGTGCATGAGGCAGGTGTGGGCTGACCCCACTAGCCAGGAATGCTGCTCCCGCAGCCCTCAGCACTCAGCAACCCAAGCTGATCCCTGCAGGTTTCATAGGCAATTCATGGACTCAGACTCCACCAGAGAACCAGCACAAAGAGGACTGACAACCCCGACTCACAGGAATGGTCCCCAGTGTGTCATTGCATCCCACCTGAGATCTCTGGGAAACAAAACGCACCTAGAAAGAGGCTTAAATCACAGAACCACAAAGCAATTAAAAGTCATGTTCATACAGAGCTATTAGTGCTGATTCTCAGACTCTTTACATAGGAGCAGCACATAATAATCATTTCCAATTAAATTACGCTTCTCCAAGGTGCATTAACCACTTTTATCCATCCGATTAATTGGACCCATCTCTGCTGCATGAAGCAGTTACACCACTCCAGAGGGAAAGCAGACAGTTAACAACACCCACTGCTGTGGTGTTAATGCAGGAACACTACTGTCAACCCCCTGGGCACACTCACTGCAAACTGTCCATCCAAACACAGCTCTGTGGCTCCCTGGCCCCCACACTGTCCTGTGCTCTGCTCACTCCTGCAGTGTGACAGAACATGCCAGTGCCCAGGCTCCACACTGCCACTTGTGTCTTGCTGCTCTCTTCCTTCCAGGACATGGTGCCTGAGAGTTCTGCCAAAGGCAGCAGCTTTAGTGAAGAAATTGCAGAGGGCTGTTTGTGCAGGAAGAGCTGATGTGTTGCCATGACCCAGAGATCAGGGTTTATTTACTTGAGAGGGATGAATGTTTCCATGCAAATTCTTCAGGCACTCAATTCTTCAGACTCCTCTTGGTGAGAAACGTAAGGAGATTCCTCCCACACAGCAAAGCTAGTGTCTGTGTAGCAGGGCAGCAGCAGAGGGGCAGCACATACCTGAAATACAGCAAATGGGACACCCAGATGTGTGTGTGGTGACCTGAGTGTGTCTGCAGAGAGTGCACAAACATGGGAGCACCTGCACTTGAGATGGAGCCTGAAGGCACCTTCCCCCAAATTGGTAAGCAGAGATCCTAAAAACAGTTGCCTTCTGACCCTGGGGCTTTGTAAATCAGGTCAGTACAGTTCCATGAGCCCTGCCACTTGCTCATGATTGCAGTTCCTCTGTGGGAGTGACCACCTTGACACCTCTTGAGGACTGAAGTAATTTCCCTGTGGCAGGAGGCGGTGCAAACATGGGAACAGGCAGGTGCATCCAAAGCAATGCCCACACCCATATGGTACCCCAGGAAGCTGCATTAGGGAACAGTGAGACTGGGGGGGCATCAGAACTTTACCAGGGTCCCTGCACCAGAAACACATTGAAATGAGCAGGAATGAGACAGAGACAGCCACGTCTGAGAGGGAGTGGTCTCTTCCAGGAGGCCTGACGAGCCTCTGCCCTGCACTGGAGGGGAGGTGTTGGGATGGCAGGGGCAGATGTGTGTGTGTGCTCCCACATGCCCGTGCTGCAGGGAGGGGAGCATTCTAACTCGTTCTATCCACAGGCACAGATGACATATCCTCAGGAGCACACAGTTATCAAAATGTTATAAATTGCTACCTTTTAAATAGTGTGGTAATTTGCTAGTCCATTACAGGAGGACTTGTAGTATACAAGGAGCATGCTATGAAAAATTAAGCCTTCTGCGTCACTGTTGACCTCTGCAGCTGAGGTGCTCTCAGAACTCCTCCATTATGTCAGCCTGCCCCGAGCAATTAGTCACCCATCAGCGCTCATCAGCGTGTCACCGTGGCTTACAAGACAACACGCGCCTGGCACTTCCCTTCCTGGAATCGTTCAGTGTGCAGGTTCCAGTCATGGCTGCGTCGGCCCAGTGGTCACCAGGAGATGGTCCCAGCAGGGGACCCCAGAAGCTCCGCAGCCACCCCTCCTGCTGTAATCAGTGTGCTTGTGTAGCCATCACTGTGAGCTGCACCACCTAATTTTAGTCCAGAAGTTTCACTCTCTGAATTCCTCAGACTTGGAAACAATTCATTCTTATGAGAAGCAGTGTTTTTTCAGTGGAAGAGCTGCTGCCCAGCATGTTCCATGCAGACAGCAGCCTCCTCCAGCATGGCAGCACTGATGCTTCCTAACAGGATGTGTTCCTCTGAAGCAAGGATAGCCGTGGTCCCTATCCAGTGTCTTGCAAATGCACAAGTCTCTTCTCATGGCAGTCCTCAGCCCTATCCCAGACTCATTACCTTCAAGATTCCAAAAATCCTTCTTTTCCAATATTGAAGCAAACTACAGCCTTTCTACATAGTTTTTATTCAAGGAAAATATAGTCTATGATACAGATAATCTTTAGTCTCTTAAAGGATTCTTGGAACTCTTGCAGGTCTTGAACACAGGGATATAAATCTCTTTGTTGTCCACCAACAGAGGTACATGTCAGAGGTCCCCTTTCCCAAAGTCTGAGCACACTAAGAGGGAGTTTCTTAAGGCCAGGAAAGATGTGTGGAGCCTTTGCAGTGCCACCTCCAGCATTACACAAGAGCACTGGAGCACTGGAGTGGGGATGAGCCACACTGGAGCCAGCTCAGGGTCCTGAGACCTCTGGAAATGACCCTTGGCAGAGTGCACAGCAACTTGTGGATGGGTCAGAAGCCCCTGACATGCAGATGGCAATAGGAAAAGGCAGATAAACCTCTCTTGTCTCCCAGAACAGCCTATCACCTTCTCTGTGCAGCTACTCCTGGGCCCCTCTTTTGACACTTTGTATCCTGGCTGGCCACCTGGGCCCAAAAGCCAGGGAGCAGCCCTTGCCCGTGAACCCCCTGCATAGTCCCAGCCAGTCCTCACATACCTCGGAGCCCACTTGGCTTGTGCCAGCACAGGCTACGTCCCCTCCTCAAGCCTCCAGCCAGGAATCTCCCAGCGCTAAGGCTTTGCAGCAAGGTGTGCACCAGCCCATGACTGCTCTGCAGTCAGATAGAGTGGCAGCTCTGGGACATTCAGCTCACACCAGGAGAATTATGTTCATTACACCATTTTCGTGCAGGGCAAAGGAATATTTCTTCTAAACCATGTTTAATTTCTGCACATAAATCCCTCCAAACCCAAACTTCCCATTTATTTTATGTGCTTAGATATTTCCCCATGAGTTGCAGGTGAAATCCACATCCTGGCACACACATAAAAGCAAATGCAGAAGGAATGTGTCCTGGCAATGTATGTATCATCTCTGGAGATAAATATTTTCTTGCTGAGGAGGAAACACACAAGCACCCCCTATTATTTTCTCTCAAAATATATATGTTTCATGACAAAAATAAACATGTGAACTAAGGATGTGTTACTCTAAGGCTTTCTGCCCAGAGCCAAGGTGACAACCAGCAGTTCAGAGGAAACTTGCACACAAGTTATGCTCAGCCAGCTCATTAAAAACACATCAGGGAACCACCAGCACCCTGGGAATCCCTGCAGCACTCTCTGATCCTATCACACACACCAAACACACGCTGCTGCTGTTCTGCTCTAGGAAAACCTGGCAAAACAGGGAATGCAGGAAGGGGCTGGCACAGCCTGGCAGGGACCCCACAGCTCCCCACCCAGGGCACCCACTCTTCTCCAAGGGACGAGACAAGGCTCGCAGTGTGGGTGGCTGACCTGGGCCCTGTCGGTGCAGGACACCCGGGAGCCAGGCCAGGGCCTCACTGGTTTGCATCCTCCACAACACATTCCTCACAGAAACACCGTCAGAGCGCTTTGTGGGATCGTGAATACAAATTGCTTTGACCTCACTTAGTCCTATATGGTGGAGTATTAAATCTCTATTTTTCAAGCATTAAGCCTGTGTAATAGAAGGATGCTGTGAGCAATTTGCAGTAAGATGAAGGGATATTACTGTCCTGGGAGACAGACAATCCAACCACATCCACAAATTGATAACAGAGATAGTGGCTTAGGTTCATGCTTGCTATTAATTAAGGGCATGTTTTATGTGGAAGACAATACCAGCTTACACAGGCAGGTACTTGCAGACCTCCCCTCCCCTGTGGTGAGTGGCACTCCCAGAGCTGGAGCGCAGCCAGGTGAGTTCGTACCTTGCTGAACCACAGTTCACACACGTTTGAATCTCCGACAGGCAAAATTAATTTCTCAAGTCTTTAGCACTGCAGCTTCAGAGCAGCTGTTCCAGCTGAGGAGCGGCTGCTGGCTGCTCGGAGCTGTGCCACTGGGATCAGCACGTGAGCCCTCCTTCCAGGGACAGTCAAAGGCTTGGCCAGTGCAAAGCACCAGCATGCTGAGAGCTCTCACATCTCTGGCTGCTAATGAGCACTAACCATGTCCCAGGCTCTTCCTCTGCCCTCAGAACTCACTGCCTTGTTAGCTGGCTGATCCCCAGCTCTTAGCAAAGAAATCCAACATCAGGTTTCATTCCTTCTTGCCTCTCCTTCTCTCATCTTGACTGTGGCAACGTCCCACCCAGCTGAGGGATGCTATCCCACTCCCACACACTGCCCTGAGCAGGCTCCTTGCACTTCCTAACTCCTGTAGTGGGACTCTCTCAGCATCCCACATCCAGATTGACTTGGGTTGATTTTATACAGCCACTAATCTTGTCCTAATTACCAACAGAATATTACCCTTTTACAATCTTTTGCTCTTCACCCTGGAATTTAGCAGCAAGCCTGCAACATGCCCTGCCAGCTGCCCCCCACGCTGGCACACAAGACCTACTATTGCTTCTCCTTCACTCAGGAAACCTCCACAGCCTCAGCCTCGTTCCCCATGCGGGGACACTCGTTCTCAGGAGCCCACAGCCACCCATGGCACAAGGTGAAACAAAGTGAAGGGCAAGGAATAAGAGACCACAACCAGCACCCCCAGAAGCAAGTCAAGGCTCATAGCAGATCCAGAGCACCAGCAGTGCCATGGTGTCTGAGTGCTCTTCTGAAAAGGAGCTTACCTGCTGGGAGTTGTAACGTCAAGCAGTGCAGGTCAGCGGTGGAGGTACATATGGAACACTGGAGGAAGCAGCAAAGAAGTCCTGTGGGATGAATAAATTGAAGTGTGCCTTCTTATGGACAAGCACCTATGGAGAAGAACCCAGAGAGATAAATCAGGGGGCTATGCTGGTGAAACAGAAGAGGTTTATTTTTTTTCTAGATGGGACTAGGGAACAGCTGGAGAATTGATGAGCTGGTGAGGACAGGAGATGGCTCCAGGCAGGCTCCCAGCTGACATGTCAGAGCCCTGTGCTGGGCCACAGGCAGGTCACACACAAATTGTGCTCAAAAGAGGGGGGGAACTCCTGTCAGGAAGCATGAACCCTTACAAACCATGACAGCTCCCTCCAGGCTCTCCTGATTCCCAGAGACATTGGTCGGACATAGGGCATGTCCCATCAGCTGGACAGGAGAGGACCTGCTCAGACATCCCCAGCTGAGCAGAGCAAGGGAAAGTCATGCAGGGACCCAGGTGGGGGCTGCTGGAGAGGGACATGCTGATCGATGGTGAGAAATGAAAACATGGACAGAACAAAGGGAGATAAAGGAAAAACTAGAAGTTGACCCACTGGGGATGAAAGGACAAGCCCTCAGAGTGAGAGAGCTCACAGCTGCAGACACATCTGGCTACAGGCTCGCCCTGTCTATAGGGTCTCCATTAAAAGCCTGATGCACATGCATTTATGAAGCCACAATATGTCCCAGGCTGAAGTGACCCTCAGCCCAGCAAGTCTGGAAATACCTGTGCCTTCACACACTCAGCACCCACAGCACATCCCGAAGCCGTGTCTGCACTGGGCCCAGCACACTGTGCATTACAGGATCCCAGGCAGCCCAGCTGTGTGTCTGATCTTGGGTGAGAAATTTCTCTTTATACCAAACTGTCTATTAAAGTCATAAAAATAGGCTTTTTTTCCTTCTGTAACTGCAACACTTTTCATATTTTTACTTCCAACTGTCTAGATAGTATTTCACTTTTTTCATTTCTAGTGCTTGCTCTCAGTTATTTAATGTGAATTTCTAGGGCATGGTGCCCTTAGCAGACATCAGAGCAATATAACACAAGAAATCAGATATACACTGTTCCAGAGAAGGCAGGAACAAAAAGAAAAACTAGGCTCTTAATACATATGGTGCTTTTGATTCATAGAATACAGAAAATTGTATTTGATTATATCTGTAATGGATCCTCATAACTTTAGATTAGGGTTATACTGATAGCCCAACTAATGGACAGTTTATTGCAGGAATAGATTTCATCCTATCATATTTTTTCCTGGTATCAATTACATTGAATGTTTAAATGTCTCATTTCTGTGGATGTTTATTGATCAATTTGCCTTTCTAAGAAAAGCCTACACACACACAGTCCCCTGGTGTTCCTCTGCTGAGGGCCAAGGAACCACAGGCTGTGCTCCTGGAGCCCAGAAGCTCCTTTCAAGTCTGGCTACACAGGCCAGGAGATCCTCCCTGGAGGCTCCAGCTACCAGTGCCATCGTGGCACTAAGCCGTGAGGAAACACAGCCAAAGTTCCTTTAGCACACATGTGGATGCTCTTGGGGAAAAAAATAAAAATCAAAAGACTTATTAAATTAACCTGTCTCAAAAGCCAAAGGACTGTGTGGGATTGCTGCTGCAAGATCAGCAGCAGAGCTGATGGTAAGATAGGTTGGAAGCAATGACAGTTTGGTGGACAGCATCTCATTTCAGTCAGCTGGAATTGTAATACTATTAGTAAATAATAAGAATAATAAATTTAATAATGAAACACTATTTTAAATAATTATTACTTATTATTTTAATAATTATTATTAAACAATAATATTAGTAAAGCCTTGAAGAATGGAATCACTAAATTATTGCTCTCCGAAGCAGTGCAAGAAATTGAACAAAATGCTTGTTTGCCAGTAAAGAATTTAGGAGGCTGTGGAGGAACCAGAGATGCTGCCTATCGATCTCAAGGCTAGAGGGCAAAGAGGCTAGTAGGTTTTTTAAATTTTATTTTGCTTTGCCTAGCTGTAACCACAGCTGAAATCCTCTCCAACAAAACTAAACCAAACCAAAAGAAAACCCAACAACAAAAAAATTTCCCACCCAAAACCCAAACCCAAACATAAAATCCCCCAAAACACAAAAACCACGTTAACAAAGAACAGTAACAAAAACATCCCAAATCAAACTTGCAGAGAGAAATACTACCTTTGTCCCATTTTAAATACAGCTGCCTGACACCAGTGATTTTAGAATTATCTCTGCCATTTACTTTATAGAAGTGTGCTTTGCCTCACTCCAGAACTGACACCTGCCAAGCAAAGTAAGGCCATAGGCTTGGTCTCCTTGGAGAGTAATAGTCCCTGATCAGGAGGAGACCCTGAGTGTCACAGCACCTGGCAGGGCCACAGGCTGATGGTGTCGGCAGGGAGCACAGTCTGCCCATCCCAAAGGGTGCCTGGCAATGGGAATTTTAATTTTTTTTAACCTTCAGCTGAACTTTTCTATTTGCCCAGAGTGCCTAGAGGGCAGGGTGCTGCCAGTGCATTTTGCTGTCACAGCCCCTATTTCTTGGGGAAGGAGAAGCCGGGCAGCAGGGACACACGATGGCCCCATTAAGAAGGGCAAGGTGGCATGTTGGTGACAGCAAGAGGCATTTTCTGTAGCCAGGTGGGATTGTTGCATCCTGCTCCTGCATTCTCCTGCACCTTTCCCCAGCTCGTGGTGGAGCCCCAGCCTTGTTCCAACCTCCCCACACAGTGCCAGCCTGAGCGCTGGGGCTGCTCGAGGACACGGGGAAGGGAGGGGACAGTGTGTGGGGACAGCCCCTCACAGGCCACTTTGGCTTTCTCAGACACATTTGTTCGTATGCATGTGGTGTGTTATTGCTACTCCAAGAAGAGAGCTGGATCTGCTTATTTTTTTTCATTAAAATGCAAATTAATTTAATAAAAAATGGAATTGTAAATTAATGAAGCACTTTAAAATTCTACATAATACAAGTCTAATACTTACTCTGTAGTATTACCTCCAGTTAATATCACCACTAACTCTCCTGAGTGGGACCAGGTGCACCAGTCTCACGGACTGAGTGGGGGTCGGAGCTTGCGGACCAGGCATAGCCTTCCTACCGCAGCCCAACCTCCTCCTCTGCAGGAATCCCACCCTGCAGTGCCTGCCTGCACCCTCATGGCCAAAGTACTTGGAGCAGGGATGTTTCTTTTCCTCTGTAAATGCCAATGGATTCCTGTCATTTACTGCAGGCCAACAGTTCACATGGAGAGGGCAGGATCTGCTGCCCAAACCAGCCCCAGGGAGGAGCTGCCCTCCCACCACGTTCAGCTGTAACAGCATCAGGCACTGAGCTCCCATGGAGGCTTTGGGCATGTCTGAGCCAGACTCCCTTTTTTTTGTTTGATTTTTTCTTTTTACCCCCATACAAAGTGACAGATTCAGGTACTGACTCCAACGCCACCCCGCTCTGTGCAGGCTGTGGGGCTGCCCCTCGTGCAGGGCTGCATCCAAATCACACTGTGCTGCTGTCACACTTGTGGGTGGCTGAGCTGCCACATGGATCCCCCCCATGCATGGCCGGCCCTCAGGGGCCTCAGCAGCCCCAAAACTGCTGCCCCTTCGCTGTTGCAGGGAGCAGAGAGACAGGTGAAGGCACCTGGGCAAGACTGGCAGGGGGCAAATAATGCTCAGGACCACCTGTCTTCAGGGCAAACCTGGCTCAAGAAAACAAAACATTACCTTGAACACACAGGTGCAAGGCTTGTTCTCTGCACCTTCCCTCTCTAACTGCTGTTTATAAGGAAACATTGTAGGAAATCCATCCTTAGAAAATTCATCCTTAAAATTTAGTAGAACCAGAGAAGCACCCTGGGAAAATACTGGGCAAATTGGGTGAGGTATTTCCAACAGGATCAATCCCTCCTGACTTACAGGTCTATGTCTGAGCTCATCATCTGCTTTTTTACAGCAAAAGGAGAGAAAAGGCAATTCTGAGAATAATTCAATTCATCCCAAAGTAAGCATCCCAAGTAGGTCACTAAACCATACCAAAAAACTGCCTTTCCCTCTCTGCTGGCTGTAAAGAGTCCAGGCAGATCGATCCTGGAGACATGGCCCCGGTATATCCAGAACTGGTCAACCAAGTGCTCCCTCTCCCGTCTCCTGACAGGACCCTGTTCGACAGCGTGCAGAGTCCCAGCAGAGTCCCTTGTTACACAGAGCCCATCGCTGCACATGGTGCTTCTCCTCTAACCGCCCGCAGGGATCACACAAACTCCGTGTTGGTGTTAATCACCCACCACACTCCTTTTTGCCGAGTGTATACCACACGTTATCCCTTAAATAAAGCTCACCCACCCTATTATTGTAATGTCAGCCCTGAACCGCTCAGATAAGCCCTGCAGACAATTTATAATTACACAGAAGCAGCTCTTCTACGCTGTACCGAGGGGCCATCGGGAAAGGATTTAGGTCTCTCACGGAGCCAGCGTTTGACAGGTCTCTGCTGTTATTTCATCCTGACAGCTCCTTGCCACCCGGCTCGGCTTTGTTGCGTGATCTCAGGTGAAGAGAGCACGTAATGGGCAATAATTGCGGGCGATTACTGTTTACTTGTTAACTTTGCTTGGCACAGCAGCTGTGATGGACACAGGGAGTGGAATATTCCCTTTTATCCCCTGTAGCACTGAGAGTGAACTGGTGCTTAATTCAAAGGCTGAAATCTATAAAAAATAAGACGAAACCCATCATTAAATTTTTCTTAGTGGCTATGTGCATAATTCATCCAAACACCATCAAATATAAATGGCCTCGTGTCAGGCTGAGCAGTGCAGGCACAGCACATCCTGCCTGCTCCACGAGACAGCCACTGCCAGGCAGCCGCCTCAGTGCGACGGGCACCATTGGCACCGGAGTGCGCTCGGGAGCTTCTGGGCAGGACATGGCACCAGACTCAGCCCCCTGCTCTTGCCACCCCTGGCCCGGGTGGGCTGGCAGAGCAGGCAGGGAAGGGCACAGCGGGCCATACCTGCCCCCAGAGACCCCCAGAGACACTGCACCAGGACCCCTCGCCACGGCTGGCTGTGATCCCTCATCACTCCTCCTGGCACGCTATTTACTAACATGTTTTTCTCCCTACAGTTTAAAAGCACTTGTATAAATTACAATATCCAAATTCTTTATTGCTCCCTGCCAGGGTCTGAACTCTGATTAGGACCTGAACACCCCCATTTCACCAGCTGCAGCCACGTCCTGGTACACAGCCATACCACAGATGTCAATCTGAGGCAGTTTAGTGAATGCTTGCAACAAGTTTTCTAGAAAGTTTTTTTCCAGTTATTTGAAAAACACCAAGTTATTTAATAAATCACAGCAAGTTGTTTTGCAAAAGTATCCTTTCAACCATTAGATATTATTTTGAATGCCAATTTTTCTTCCCACCTTATGGCAGGATAAAGATACCCCACTCAATTTTCATCAAAAGCACATGAAAGCAATCAAGGCTCCTGTAGTTTCTATGGAAATCATGGATGCAAATTGGGATTGTGTGATGCCTTTTTTCTTGAATTTATCCATAAAAATGCAAATAGTCTTCAACAGACACTGAAATATTTGCTGTGTTCTAAGGGAGCAGAATACATAGACAAGGTTCTTTCTGTCCAGTTGTTCTCCTGGCAGAGGTTTGATGGCCAGGGGCACGAGCATGTCAAAACCAAACAAGCCCAGCATGAGTAGTGGCAAAACTGGCTCCAAAGGGTACATACCTGACCCAGAGGACTGCAGCTTCCCCTCCCAGGTCCCTCAGCCACCAGTGTTAGCAATGGCTTCTCCTGCCCTTTCCCACAACATGGCCCACCTCACCCTCAGGTACCGTGTCGATCCCTGCCCGCAGTGCCAGGTCACACCAGCCTCATGGCACTGAGTTAGGAGACTGATGCCACCTCTTTGGGGTGGAAAGCATGAGCCAGACATTTGAGAGCAGAGCATCCAGTAGAGAACATCCTGCTCCGCTGCTGGGGCTCAGTTTGTCCTACAGCAGGGAGGGATGAAAACCCTGCAGCACAAGGTTTAATTAATTCCCTTTCAGACTGAAGGATACAGAATAGTTAATGCTAGCAAAGGTATCTGGGTTATTCCCTGAAGTGCTCTCCTGCTCTCTCCTCTCTCTGCAGGCTAGATGGTGAGCTTCACACAGCATTCACCAATAAATAATCCAACAGCTCAAGGAGCTGCTGATCTGCAGCTGGGCACCTCACTCCCATCAGCTCTGGGTGCCAAGTACCTCCCATGCAGGAGACTGGGGCTCCTCCCCAGCTGCTGCACTCTGTCTGTGGACTTTGGGATGTTGAAAAGGTCAAGGAATGGTATTTCAGATCACTCTTATTTGCCAGAATTGATGACAAACCTTGGCAACTCAACTAGTGAAACTCCAAATGTGAACTAGAGCATACTGCAGCTGCACAATTACCAGCCTGCAATTAATTAATTGTGCTGTCACTATATGCACCTGAGAACAACAGCGAGATCAAAGAACTGAACTGAGATCAAAATGATTAGTAGATCACCTTACTTAGAGCTGAAAGTGCCAATTAGATACAGCAAAGACAGTGGCTGGCTTAGTTGCTTCTCTTAACAGCTCTGTAGGAGAGAAGTCACTCAACAGAATGTAGGAAAAACCCCAGGAAAGCTGCATTGCTTCCAGGCTGGGCAGAGGGGAGACATGATAGTCTGTCCATTGACTTCTCCTCTCTAAGGGTGAGGGACACCACCCTGAGCCTGTCACACTCAACACCATCCACACCTGGAGCTGTGCTGCAGCAAGCTGAGTCCTGACAGACTGTGAGGCTCCCCAGCTCAAAGGCACCTCCAGCAGGAGTGCCAGGAGAGCTCGGAACAGGAGCCCAGCTGCTGGCACAGCCTCTGATGGAGACTCCGTGTGGTGGTTGCCCCCCACCTGTCACCCCCCCACCAGGAGCCGCAGCATTGTGGGGCTGAGCTGTACAGGCAGGTGTGGAGGTGACTCTGGGGACAGTGTCTGAGATCTTGGTGCACCACTGACATTTCCCAAGGTGTTGAGGGCTGACCCACAGTACCTTTCCCTCCTGCAAGCTGCTCCATGCTGACTGAGCCAAGCATGACTGAAGTTATGGTGCTGATTTATAATCTTCTGTGAAGTTATTGGGAAAATACATTCCAGCTGCACCTTGCAAGCCCCTAGAAGGTGCTTATCCTGCCTGTAGACAGCCTCTCAGATCTGAAGCACACTGAGGGCAGCAGTGAGGAATCCTGCAGATTCCTGTTTTTCAGAGAGCAATGCTGTAGCTCTCACAGACGTAGCTGGAGGAAGTAGGAATGTGTTCCTGGCACACCTCAAGCCAGATGCCATGAGTTTGTGACCACAGGCAGTGGCTCCAACTGCAGAGCTACTCTGTCTCATTGCTGAGCTCCAGGGTGAGACGAATCACTACACCAAGTCCAAGGGATGCTGTCCTTCCAAAGCTGGCTCCATGAGTCCTTCACAGCTCCTGCACTCCTTACCAAGTACCCAGCCCCTGGACTCTGCTGCTGACACAGGAGAGAAAGTGCCAGAAGGAGAGGTTAGACCAAGGAGAATATGTCTCCCGAGAAGTGGGCTCTGACTCCCAGGTGCCAGCTGCCCCATGAGACAGCTCCCATTTCCCAGTGAGGCAAGTGCTGGGACCTGGGGAAGGCACCTCCACACTGACATGGGCTGCTGGACACGTGGCTGCTGTGCTGGGTGTCCTCCTTTAGATGTACTCCAGCAGCCAGTTTTGCCTCCGTTGGCTCCTGTTTGTCACATTGTTTAATTTCTCTTTTTAATTGACTCAGACATTGTTTAATTTCTCTGTTTAATTGGTGCAGACTGAGAGGCTGCAGGCAATGTCATACTCACATCATCTCTCAGAAATGTCACTGGTGTGAGGGTGACATTATTGGCCATATGCAGCGAGTTCTACAGTGTCCCTGCAGACCCTCCCAGCTGGGGCTGAAGAGCAGGGCCAGGGAGCAGATATACATCATGGATGTCTGCGGGACAAAGGCACTTAGTAGGGAGCTATCCTGGCCTGTATGGGAACTGCTTTCATTTAACATACAAGTGAGATGGCAGGCAGAGAACTCAGCCCAGCATACAGATGACACCACTATTTACATAATTCAAATCCAGAGGTGCCTGGAGGACCTTCTGAGGCATCTCACTGTGAGGTGAAAGCAGGTAAAGACAGTAAGCAACAAAATCCTACCACACAACATGACATCTTGGAGCAGAGACTGAAAGGTCTGTTTAAGCCACATGATTTTCTTTAGAGGTACAGATTCAACAGATACCCGAAAAGTACTGAACAAATGTTCCTTTGTATTTTAAAATGCGTTTCATCTCTTATGTCCTATATTTTTCCAATGACATGAATTCCTTGAACAGATACATTTATCTCTGGGTTCAACAGGGACAAAACAATGGCTGCTTCATCAGCCTGGTTTGATGAACCCAGGGGCTCCAGGAAGTGATTTTACACACAGGTTTCTTTCAGTAGGTGCTGGACAGGACTAGAACAGTTAGAGGTGAAAAATGCAAGTTCAAACTTACCGTGGAGAGCTGTGAGGGTTTGGAGATTGCAGCACTGCTCACTGAAAAGATTTTTAATAGCTTTGACCTTCGTGGGGTCTGTACAGTCTCCTTTTGTCAAAAAGTGTATGTGGAAGAATTGTGGGAAAGAGCTGAAGATAATACACATGTTCTGGAGCCTGCGAGGGGATTACAGAGTGCTCTTTCACCTGCTTGGATTATTGTTCCCAAGTTTAGACCATCAGCATCAGCTGCTACAGGTATATGGGGATTTATCATTAGAAAGGGCAAATAATTGCTGGGTAGGAAGCAATATAAATATTTGTTATTGCAGATGACTTATAAATAAATAATTGGAAATGACAAAATTAATCAGACAATTCATCTGACAAACAGATATTTTATCAGCCCTGCTTGAACCACCGTGGCCAGCTGTGCACTTTGTGAAGAATCCCTGAAATTTATGGGAAGCAATATCCCTGCACCTCAGGAGGTACAGAGAGCAGTGGCCTGAACATAAATTGTGGGGCTTGGGTGCTCCAGACAAGGCAGATTCCAGAGGCTCCTGGGGGCAGGGCTGAGAGCAGCTCAGGGCACGGTCCCAGGCCCAGCACCCGTCTGGCTGGTGGGGACACTGGTCCCTGCATGGGCATGTCCCTGCATGAGGCACTCATGAGCAGCCCCAAAATTTCAGGCACTGAGAGGACTGTTGACAGGCAGGTGCTCGTGTAATTTTCTGACGATGCCAGGGGTTAACCTGAGCAGAGGTTTATTTTTTTTCTAAACCCACAAAATGAGTGCGTGTCAGTCTAATAGCTCTGTGTACACTGAGTCCCATCTGTATTCATCACATCACCAAGATGTGAGGAAAAAAAGAGCCTCTGAAAATAAAAGCACGTGAGAGGAGGAGACACAAGCTATTAAAAAACCAAAGAGCTCTCTGCACATGCTCTGCCTTCCAAGCACCTCTGTCCCTCCCACACCCTCTGCGCTTCTCTGTGAGGCTTTCAGTGGGCTTGGACCATCCATGTTCACAAATATTAGTATAACCTGCTCTGAAATGTGCACATATTACCCATACTGAAAGGTAAAACAAGAAAGAAGAGGTCTATTTTTGATGATTTTTTTTCTTTGTGCATTTTAGCGCAGAACCATTGAATATAAACCCCTAACACTTGCCTCCAGTAGTTTAAATTGTTTGGTTTGATTTCTGTAACTTTTACAGTATGTCTCAAGGGATATAAAGGCGACTCAACCACACTCACCAGTGAGGAATGACAGAGCCTTTCCTGTACATGACAACAGAGTGAGTGTCTCCTTCTGACCCTTTCCCTCACAGCAAGACACAACCCAGCAAGGATGGTACAATGAAGATCCTCCAACACACAGGGAAGAGGTTTCTCATCAAAAAAACCATTTGTTTGACCAGGGAAACTTGTAATTAAGGAGGATGAAGAGAAGACAGCCCTGGCAAAAGGGGTGATCTGCTGTGAGAGGGTGAGATCTTGGGGTGAGATTCCTGCTAGTTGGACCCCAGATCTGTGAGGCAGTGGTGGGTAAGGTGGGCACTGCTACTGTAAAATTGCAGGATTGTTAGATCATGAGATTATCTCCAAAAAATGAGGATTGTCCAGAGGCTGCTGCTCCCAGGCAAAGCATGGCCCCAGAGGGTGACAACTGGCACCTGCTCATGCAGAGACAGGGGATTGGCTCCCAGAAGTCCTGTGGCCCATACAACCAGCAGAAATATCTGTCAAAGAAGGTGCTGGGCAGGGGCCCTTCCTGTTCATATTCCATGCCTCCAAAGCCTTTATCAGAACTATGAACTCTGTTGACCTTCCCATGAGCTGGCACATTGTGAGTGAGTGAGGATCTCTTAACAAGGAAAGATGCTCATCTGCGTATTTTAGGAGGACGTTCCCTATGAAATCACATCTGTGTAATTTTCCTACAGTCTCCAAATCTCCAGCCACTTCCAGCTGATGAAAACAAAATCTTGTTATCCAGCCTATGCCAAAAGACTCTGGCACCTCCCCCACTGGGACAGGGCCGGGGAGAGGATTATCTGAAGCTGGGCAGAGGAATTGGTAGGTCCAACTTCTCCTCATATCCAACAATTTCATGGTTGATTTTTATCAAGGAGTTTTAATGTCACAAACAAAACATCAACAACCCTGCCAATAGCAGTGGCACCAGACCCCAAGGCCAGCATGATGGGGACGTAGCAGTGACTGCACTGGGGAGTGACAATTCATGCTGGACTGGCCCCACAGCAATACAGGGGGAACCACGGCTGGGGGCACCTGCTGCCCAGTGCCACCCTCGCCCAGGAGCTGCAGCAGCCCAGCACAAGTTCAGTCAAGGCCAGGTTTGGAGGTTTGTGTGCTGCCCTGCACCCCACTCCTCTCCCTGGAAGGTCTGGGCCAGTCCAGGCTGGCATATGGCACAATTTTCAGGGCTGCTGTGAATATTTTCTACTCTGTCAACCTTTTATTTAAATGACATTTGGCTGCAGTGCTAGAAGTGCAATATTGAAAATCAATAAGTAGAAAGTGTTTGAAAGCCAATCTAAATCAAATATTACAATATGGTGAAGTTAATCATCTGAAATTAACCTTATAACTGCTTGAATTGCTCTAATCTATAAAGAAAATCAATATAGGCATATCAAACCCTAATGTGAACTGCTGTCTGTTTGAGCCAACCATGCAAATGGAAAATAATAACCAGTGGATGCTTATTGCTCCCTATATGTTAACACTTCCCATGGGTCTGAGATGAGAAGACAGGATTCCCCAGGGACACTTGGCCATGAAATGCAGGCAGAGGCTCCCACTCTCGAGGCACAGCAGCAGGGAAGCCCCTCCAAGCTGCCCTCACAGCAGTGGATTTCAGAGAGCAGTCAGTGGTGTGAGTGACTAACAGGCTGTTTCATGAGGAGAATTGATTGTCCCTGGATTAAAAACAGCTGCCCTACCAGAGCATCTTGAACCCTCCCCAATGCCAGCTCAGCACCAGGCTACACCCATGGTGGCCCTGCATCCTGCTGGTGATTGGACCTGCTCTGGGCACGAGGTGTGGACACAGGCACACAGGTCCCCACCAGCATGACCAGAAGTCACCCACTCATGGCATCTCCAGTGCAAGTGTCCTGTGCCCACCACAACGCTCTGTTCAGGTGTCTGGGCCATGTCACAGCAGTGGCCTCAAAGGTGACCATCAGTGCTGTGGCAGTGATGTCTCTGAGAGAACTCACCCCAATGGAGGCACCATTGGCTGCATCTCTGTCTCCCAGCGAGCAGCTTTGAACCCAGAGTGACACATACCTGCCTCATTGGGGGCTGCAGCCCTGTGGTGGGGGGCACAGGTGATGGCTCTCCCTGTCCAGCTGCATCTCCAGAGTGGCCATCAATAGGTATTTGCCAGAGGCTCCGTTAGTGTGACAGTGACAAGGGCTTTGATAGCAGACAGAAATTTATAAATAACAACAGCTTCTCTCAAAAACCTAATTTTAAAATGAAGACATTTCATAAAGTGACAAGCATCCCAAACGTTGAGAGTAAGAGCTTGGGGAGACTCTTTCCAAAGTTTTGGGAACACATGGGAAGAGTGAGATCGCAGCAGCAACCTGCATGGCCTCAGGGGCCCAGAATTAGTCAAAGCTAAGGACAGCAATCACAGGCTTTTCCAGATGCTCCTCATGGGCACCAGACTCAAAGATAGACAAAGATTCCTGAGCAGATCCCACTGTCCAGGGAGTGCAGCTGCTTCACACTGCTCCTGCCTATGCCAGAGTGAAGAGCAGCACTTGCCTATGAGGTCCACTTGCTGTGGAGCTTCCCAAGCCACCACAGACCCCACAGTCAAATTATTTTTTGCATTACAATGGAAGAAGAAAATAGTGCAAATTTTCCCGCTGCCAACCTGGTGTATGCTGGCTCCCATCTGGGCCCAGTGCCAGTGGTGTGGGCAGACAGACAGACAGACACCTCGCAGCAGCAGCAGGTGCCGAGACACACACACAGAGGTGCCGGGATGCCAGTGACACATGTGCAGCCCATGGTGTCCATGCAGCCCATGGCAGCAGCTCCCTTGCTGTTCACAATTTGCCTTTTGTACAACATCTGTTCCTGAGGGTTTTCCTGCATTCCAGATGGAGAAGTGAATGATCTGGATGACCTTGTGCCCGAGGAGGAGGCAGGAGCACAAGCATGGAAGTGGGCAGCAGCTGTCCCAGGGGCAAACACACCAGCTGAGAGGCTGCAGCTGCTGTTTGAAGCAGCAGGTCCCTACAGATTAAGAATGGCCCTTTGATTGGAAATATTTTAATGAGTTTCCAGCAATATATATATATATTTATATTTATATATATATCTATGTATATCTTGGATTCTCACGGAAAGTCCTTGCACAATTCTCCCTTTTCTTCATTCCAAGAGACACCAAGACATGTAAAGAATGTTTTACTTTTTGCATGCTTTAAGTTGAAAGGGTTTTAAATAACTGTGAGCTTTCTCAGTGCTTAAGTATCTCTTGCTTTCTTTAAATAACAAGCACAAGCTGAATTTTCAGAATCAATAGTTAGAGTGTACAAACTCTGCAAGTGATGAGGCTCAACAGCAGAGCTGGGCTCTCAGAGGGTGCCCAGTGGTGAAGCTTTCTGTCCAAGGTGAGGCACAAGGCAGCCACGGCCATGATTCCAGCAGTGCCAGGCTGCGACTCTGGCAGAGCTGGGTTGTCCACAGCACAGAAGCCCCTTATTTTGCCTAGAATTTATTTTAGAGTTTGGGCTTTCTGAGAAAGGGACTGTATCTAATTTAGTGTGGGAAGACTACACAGTGTCCAGGACAGAAAATCCACGCCTGCTGAAGCCATGAGTTCCTGCACAGTGCAGAGAGGGAAGAATTAATTATTGAAGTAATAGAAAACTTTAATACTAACATTCACTCAGGGCTCTCGCAACAAGAGCTCAGGGCAGGGCAGCACTGTGCCAGCAAGGAGGGGTTGCCGCCTTGGGGAGAAGAGGTTGGCTGCCCTGATCCTGGCTCTGAGCCTTCAGAAACCCTCTGAAGAAGAGCTGGGATAAAAGTCGCTGGTGCTGGTGCTGCTCTGAGCTCCTCTGCATCACCTGCAGTGCCTCCCAGTGACCCCCATGGAAGAGGTCAGGCTCAGCTGCCTCCCTCTGCCTCACCCAGCCAGTCCTTCCAACACCACCAGGAGCACTCAGAGAGATGCAGGGATGCACCAGCAGATCAGCAAGCGCACAGCTGTAAAGTAGAAGGCAGGCTTTGCCCAATGTCACTAACACCCTTTACAGCCTATTAGAGGGGACAGTTGTCCCATTAAGAAACCCAAAGACATTCTGGCTTTCTTCAGCCTCAGGGCTTGGAAGCAGGAAGCATTTACTGCCTAATTAAATTTTAATATACTGGCAGAGTACAGCTCTTTTAGTGAATCTGTATTGGACAGTGTGCCAGATTGTGCAGAAAATGAGTAGGCTGGAGTTGCCCGGGGCTGCCAGCGTCAGCCTCCGGCTGGTGTGCAGAGCCCCGAGCGCAGCAGTCACGGCATCACCGCCCGGGAGCTGCTGTTCGCTTCCACAGATGGGGGTGCACCGCCCAGTCTCCATTGCCTTGCTAGCAGGTGGCATCTGAAGCCAAGTGACTTTGTTTTCCTAGCACTGCTGCTCTTTTTTCTTGCTGAGGATTCCTCTGGGGACCTCTCTGCTCATTTTTAAGGGGCAGATAGCAGCCAAAAGAGCTGACCCTGCTTCCAGGCAGAGGTGAACACCACGCACCATCTGGCAGAGTTCTGGGCACATGCCAGGTTCTAGGGAGCTGTTCTCCTTGTGCTCCTGCTCTGGCACCAGCAGAACCCACTGCACAGCACATGGGCTCCCTTCACCTGCAACTCATGGTGCCAGGGCGGTCCCTTGCCTGTCCCTGCTGTGCCAGGCCAGAGCTCTGCACCAGGCTCAGCCTTCCTAAAAAACTCTGCTCCTGCCTTCCCTGATGTCTCCTCAGCTGTTCTGCACAAGGACACAGATGGAGAGCCCAGTGGACAAGCTCACTACTTCTGGATGCCCTTTGTTATTTCTGCCATGGTCCCAGCCCTTGTCTCAGTGCCCTTGACTTCTTGTGACCAGGAGCCCAGTGCCATACCCACCTGGACATGGCCTACTGTACTGACAAGCCATGGCCAACATGGGGCTGGGACCACTGGCACATTGCCTAAGGTGCCTAAGTGCTAGGGTCCCCAGCCCTTATTTGCTTGGTAAATCAATGCCCCAAAAGCACTATGAGATGGCAGTCACTGACCAAAGGCTTGGGCTAGGGACAAGTCCTGGCACTCAACCTGCTGTGATCGTTCACAGTGTGGCTTGTACATTCTGCTATGCCAAAGCTCTGCCACTGTGAGCTGCTGCAGGAAACATTCTCACAAGCCTTCCAGAGCACTGGGCTGAAAAAAAGTGCTGTCAAACCAGCCTGGGTTTGTGCAGATGTCACAAGGAGCTGTTGTTATTTATTGTTCTTCAACAGAGAGACAAGCGCTGAAGCTCAGACTCAGACAGGTGTGTGCAGTGGTGCTGGGGCAGTGCGAGAGTGCTGTGAGAGTCCAACAGCTCAGGGCTGCCACAGGCACCCAGCAGTAGCTGAGGGCTGAGTTTAGCTCTCATGAAGATTAAGGCAGAGCATTTCCATTGGCCAGGTCACATCCAAACACTTGTGAGAATGCACAGCTCTGAGTGCGTGCGTGTGGGTACTGCCAAGCTACAGAACCTCCAGCCCTCTGCTCCCAGGCATTGGCACCACTTCCTCTCCATACATGTCTGTACAGCCATCCCTCCCTCCCTCCCTCCCTCCCTCCTCCTGGCCTCTCCTGGGACTCCACCACTGCTGCCTCCAGGACAGATGCAGGAGAAAACCTGCACCATGCAGGGGATCAGTCACACATCCAGCTCCAGAAAAACCCCTACTGGGAGTATTGGAGGGTGAAACAGCCAGCAGCAGCCCCTGTGCACCGTCCCCCTCCCCAGCATGTGCACACATGCACACACACATGCACACACGTGTGCACACACACACCTGTGCCGACACATCCTCCAGAGCTGCCACACACAACGTGAAATCCTGAGCAACTGAGCAGCTGAAATGCTCCATTTCAGTCCAGCCAGGGAACAGCCGGTGTTTGATCAATATTTTCCACAACAGCCACTTCCGTGTGATAAATGCACTTATGGGGAAGAGGAACAAATTAACCTTCTGGTGCAGATGGCAGCTACTGCCTGGGAAAAAAGATGGCTCAATTCTGCAGGGAAGCATGGAAGGGCCATGCCAGGATTCCTGCAAAACTGACCAGAAGAGACACATCTGGGAGGCATTAATGAAAACCAGCCCTAAGGGCATGTACCCACACATGCAGGAGGAAGGAAAACCAGTCACTGAAAGTGTCCCCTGTGTGTCTAGGGAGCAGCCAAACCAGGGCATAATAGATGGACTTGAGGTAGCAGATAGATGAAGACTGTGGAGGGTGCTGCAGCACTATGCACGTGGAAAGATAAGACATCTTGAAAAGTGTTTTCCAACATCAATCCTTCTACCAGTGAGAAATTGTCTGGAGTCAGGGTAATTCAGCAGCTGGCTGGATCAGAGATTCCATCAGAGATTTCTCACCCTTTAGCCAGTTGCAAATGGCAGCAAGTAGAGAGGTGCAAAGGTACCCTGTGAGAGGTACCATGCACAGGAGCAGCAGAGCCCCAGGAAAAACAGGAGCCTGCAGAGTGGAGAGGTGGAAAGGCAATTGCCCATGCAAGAAGAAATGCAGAACCAGCACATGGTGAGGCCTGTCTTTGGGCTGGCTGTCCATAACTGGCACCTTGGGCCCGGAGAAGGCAAGGTAGATTTCCCAAGCAGAAAAAAAATTAATATAAGCTAGAGAAAAAGATAAGAAACCTCATGGGAATGAAGACATCCATTTCTCTTCCTGACTATGCAACTCTGACCACTCAGGTTACTTTTACTCTTCTCCTAGCTGCAAATGTGGGGTGAAAATATACTCTTATTTCACTGCTCTGCAATCCATCTTGAACTTGAATTTGTGTCTGAAAGCATCAGCCTCAGCATCACAGGACAGCAAGCAGGATTCAGTCTTGGAACCTGGTCTGTGAGCTCTCCAGAATCTCTATTTTCCTTCTGAACCCCATCCTGGTCCTCTATCACTGCCAGGCTGCCTGGCTTTGTTCTCCCATCACTCTTGTTGTGGTGACACCACCCCAGGATGCTCAGGAGCTGGTCCTGTGCAGCAGTCCCCTAGGCTGACTGGGGGTTTCCTATCAGACCTAAGTAGATTTTGCATCCTGGAATGAGCAACAAATGGAGTTGCACACTTGCATCCTGTAAACGCCTCTCTGCCATTATCAGTGAACAGCCCCAGGTGCTCCACAGAAAACCCAGAACTGTTACTGCAAAGCACCTGCTGGGAGAGGGCCCAGAGCAGCTGCATGGCACAGCTGTAACCCCACTCTGCCCCACTTGAGTCTGCCCTCGAGATGGGGGCTCCTGATCCCTGAGGTCTGAATCCTGCTCATCCTGCTCTGGTAAAGATGATGGAGGAAAAAAAGGACCATGTGTGATGTAGTAAGGGTGAGTGGTAAGGCAGAGGGGTCATAAAATGCTGCTGAAAGAAGATGAAAGCCTATTCATGTTCTGGTTTCCCACTGAAACAAATACACAGGGTGTGAATTTGCTGAAAATTCATTAATGTTCCACATATTTCCAGGAATTTAATTTATCAACTAGTAATTGCATAAATAGAACAGGCAAAAATGCTGAAAGTAGACTAAACATTGATGTAAGTATATATTGATTTGAATATTCCTGTGCCTTTGCTTGTGACACATCGATAAAATTAAATAATATCTTAATAAAGTGTCTTGGTAATTATGTCTTTCCTCATGAGTAAGTGTGCCCTTCAGCAATGTAATTAAAACCAAAATTACATTAACCCTCCAGTGACCATTTGACAAAAAATTGAGGCTAGAGATTTCTCTGAGCTCTCACACCCAGCCAGATCACTCTTGGTCACACATCCTGCACACTCCATTTCCATTCTGATGGTGCCATGAAGAGAGATTGTCTTCACTCACAACATACAAATACAAAGGAAGTCAGGGATCTCTGCATGGGAAAACAAAGATGGCTCAAAGGTTCATTGTGGCATTTCCATTTGGCAGCGAGGAACAGTCACTCTCCTACTGACAAAGGCACTGACAATGTGGCCTTTCAGGAACAACCAGTAATCTGTTTGCTCCAACTCTGCTGTTGTCATGCTGTCAGCTTGTCACCAAAACTTGGCACTCACATAATCTATTAGTTGTCCAATTTGTCTTTCTGTCATGGCCTACAATGCTCATCCCAGCAACTCTGCATTTTTACCACTCGTGTTAGTTAATAAAGCACCACTTTGGAATTTGGGAGCTTGAAAAGTTTTCTCTGTCACAGCACATCCCTGTTCTTGGCACCCAGAATGTCCCACCATGCTGTGGCATCTCACCAGAGCTACACAGTGGCCGCAGCTTTGACAGGGCTGCCAAACAGAAACATCACCCATCCTGCTCAGGTGACCTGCTGAGACCATCACAAAGGCATCTGCTCTTGCCTCAGCCAGACCTGGGCATGGCCTTCACCACCTCCAGGGCAGAGCAGAAGGCTCAGAGTGAGACAAACCCCAGCCTGACTTTCATACCTTCTGTTTCACTTCTGAGCTGGAGAGAGAGAGAGAGTCCTGCCTGAGGAGCAGACAGCTGCCAGCCACGTGGATGGAGAGAGGCCGTGGGGTCATGGGCCAGCTCCAGTGACAGCTTCAGCAGCAGAGGTGTACTGCAGACAGGGACCTGGAGGACAAATTGTGTCACACCAGACACTTCTCCTCCTGTCCTGATGCTAGGATGGTGTTTGTGCCATGGAGATGTATGTGTGTCCCAGATCCCGTGTCCAGGATGTTGGTGTGGATCCATTAGGTGCCAGGCCCACAACTTCCAGGACTGAAGGCAGGACCATCCCTAGAAATGATCACAACTCCAGATTGACCACCCAGAGCTGAATCCAGCACAGCAAAGCCTTCAGGTCCTGACTGGCATCACACAGCATCCTTCAAGAGGTAACTGCACCCTGTGCTCTGCTCCTATCAGTGTTTCATCTAAAGGACTTGCAGGTCTTTGTAGCCATTCATTAGCACAGAACTTCCTGGCACGATCAGCTAATGAGGGAAAGGGAGGCAGATGAAAAAGCTGCTCCTCAAAACCACTATCAATCCTGCATTCACAGCAAAGCTTTATTTTTTCCCCTGCTTATTAGGGTTGGAACTAAAACAATTTGGTCAACTACTGTGCTACTTTGCATATCGAATAAGCAGATATTTATCTAGTCAGACACAATTACAGAATAAACCTTGAGTCATACAGCAAAGAGCCTGGAGTCTCTGCTTGCTCACCTTTTTGTTGAAATCCTTGCAACACTATGTGGCATACTTCATCAGGCAGTCAAAGACCATAGTCAAAGCCCCAGTATGACATTTTACACCTGACTTAACCAGCACTAGATTATCAGCTGTTGGCCTGAGAGCGCATTTTTTACAACTTGCTTGTCTCTGAACTTGTATTAAAGGGCCCTGGAAACCCACTGGGACTGAGCAGGCTCAAGACAGCAGCGATGTAACCTCACAGCTCTTGGCATGCTGGTACAGACCATTAGCTGCAGATGTCCTTCTGAAGATCAAGAGCACTTCAAAGCCTCCTAAATGCCTTCCTAAGCTCCAGAGGCTTGGAACATTTGCACAGCTTATGCCAGCTGACCTCGATTCATGAGGCAGCACTCAGATCCAGACTAAGACTTCTCCTGAAAGTAGTTTAAGTGTCTCCCATCCATTGCTGTGAAATAATCAGCAGACCTCATTTGCACAGATTTGCAAAGTTACATTTTCAGTAGTCTGCCTTGCCTGCTTCTTGGAGACAGTTGTCTTCCCAATAAACTTGGAGAAGAGTCCCCATTCACTCTGTCCAGGACAGCAGTGGACACATTCCTGTTGTTCCCAGCTCTCTTGGGACTGGGCAGCAGCTGGCATTAGTATTTGCAAGTTTAGAAGAAAGACTGAAATTAGTTACGGATTTCTGAGGACTATTGTTAGCTAATCTGTACATATTCTAGTGAATGACAAGTGCTTTGAAATTTGAGGATCACTGATGACTCCTTTTGTCAGTGCTTACTGTTATTAGAAGAAAATAATTCAAACTCAGATAATGTAAATGCTTCATGAAAGAAAAAACAATGCCAGTCAAAAGTGCAGGGTTATGGACATTCTCCAAGGATGCAGACACTCAACCTTTGTCTGGGAATTTGGAAGAACAGGAATTCCTGCCACACTAAGCTCATGTTCCCTCTTTCCACTGTGGATCTCCTGATTTACCAGCATGACAAGGATAATTAATTCCAATGTTTTTAAGCAGATGAACCAGGCATAGCCCAAGCAGGACAGTCTGCAGCCTGGGAAGCAAATACCAGAGCAATAACAGAGACCAGACGGCCCACACAGGCCAAGAGGCATAGCAGCATCTGCTCCAAAGGAGGAAAACCAGCACAAACAGCAGCGAGTTTCCATGCCCCAGCAGCTCCTGCCAGTGACAAGTTCACAGTGGGCATCGATCAGGCAGAGTCTGCTCAGCATCAGCAGGGATGGTGCTGTATGGGAGATTGATTTCTTTAGAACTCTCTCCTCCAGTGGACACTGGCTCTCTCCACAGTGATGGGATGTGCTGATGGTTTAACAAGCTGCTGATGGGATTATGCAGAATCATTTCATCGGGTTAAGGAGCTGTGTGAAGTGGCATTTGCTGAAAGCACAAGTCTGCATGGCCCTAACTGCAGAGGCAGTGAGATCTGAGGCCAAAGCCTTGTGGTAAAGAGGAAAAGACAGACATACAGAGCCTGAACATCTTCAATATTTCAGAATGGAAAAGTCCAGCTCCTGCAGACAGTGGGCATTCAGGAGCTGCTGGGCTTTCCAGGGCAGGGAGGGATTCCTGCAGCCACATAACAGAAACTTAGAGAACCACAGTGATGAGCAGCTCCCATAGCAATGGCACTGGAAGGCTGGTCAGCCTGCCCCCATCCAGCACCACTTCTTCCCACAGAGATATGTGTCAGTACCATGACACACATCCAGGAAAAGCAAAGGACAGTCTCTTTGTGACCTCCACTCCTGTCAGGACCCTAAGAAAAGAGCTCAGGCCCTCCTAGCAAAAGGTGAACAGCTCACCTAACTTCATGAAAAAAACAGCAACATTCATTATTTCAGCCTTGCAGGGCAGGTACAAAGATAGATGAAAGGAATAAAGCAAGCTGGGAACATCAATAAATTACTGCAGCCTCTTATTGGCTGCACTATTCAATAGTTTCAAATGCTTTCTGCTGCCTTCGGCAAGCAGATTTGCAGAAGTGCTGGGCCCTTTGCCCATCATGTGTCATTGTCACTCATCGCTGCTACGCTGCATTTCCTCTCCCCTGCCAGGCAGTGCCTGTGACTTGGAGGGGCCACAGCAGTGAGATGGGGATGGTGGCTCTAGGCCAACAGGGCTGGCTGGTGACAGTGCCAGGAGGACAATCCCAGGAGCAAAAGCAACAGAGCTGAGCACAAGGAAAGGGACATCAGCTACAGACTCACCAATTACCCCGAAAGTCTTGGGTATCTTCCCCAGTGAGGGGACCTGCCTGCCCAAACACAGACCTCCCTGGCCTGCCGGGGGACAAGAAGGACACTGCTCCCCCTGAAGACTCACACATTCCCAAGCAATGGCATGCCCTGCAGCCACAGCCAGAGCCATTTGCTCTGTGGCTGCCTGGGAAAGCAGAGGTGAAGGCCTGGGTCTTCATTCTAACGAGCAGCTGCTAAGGAGTCACAGATCCCATCCCAAGACTTGACATGTCCAGCTCAGCAGTCGCTGAGCAAGTTCAGGGGTGCCTGGCCAAGGGCAGGGGGACCACCTTGCAGTTTTGGGACCCTGGGCTGAGGAGCATCCTCCATCCACTGTGGCATCCCCAGCAGCACTGACCCTTTTTCTGGGAAAGAACTCTGCTTCCGATTGCATGTGCAGAGCCCATGGAGAGCCCATGTGTGGAAGGGATGGGTTGTGAAGGATGTGGTCTGGCCCCAGGAGGCACATGGGGTGTGACAGGCCTGGAGCAACTCATAGGCATGCTCAGAGCAGCCCAGGGGAAAACAGTCCAGTCCAAATAGATCCTGGCCAGCCTGCTCCCTACCACTGCCACGTGCTGGACAGAGGATTCTCACAAGTGTAGCAGACTACACCATGCAGCTTTGACTGCTGCTTAAAATATTTAATAAACTCTGGAATATGAATCACTATCAAGAACCCTGAACATTAATTTCAGTCACAGTTGGCCACACTGTATCACCCTATAAACACCTCTCCAGTTTCAATTAACATTTCTCTATCTTCTATCTCACTGAATATTATATTTAACTAATTTAAGAGGATTGGTAAAGATAGTTTTCACACTTCACAGGAAAGCATAATGAAATAATTATACCTGTACCTACAAAAAGCATGAGGATATTGCATAAAGAGCTTTGAAGTAATTTGAAGCAAAAACTTCTCCAAGAGACATTCATTTCAGCTTTGGCTACTGAGGCCCCAGTGCATGTGTGGCCCTGGACCTCAGCCCTGAGCAGCCACAGCCAGCACAGCTGCAGCGTCCCTGGATTCTGGTTACCCCACATTGTAACAAATGCCTCTGGAAGGAGCAGACATTTCCCATGGCAGACTTAGCTTATTGTTTGTCCTCATCTATAACTGTATTTGCCAAAAAACAGTGGGTTTTCAAAATCATGAAAATTTAAGCCTGTAAAGGACAAAAGACAATCAAATGCTGTCCTTTATGTAACAACTTCTTCTGTATTTCGTGACTGTCACTTCTCCCCTTTGGATTGTCCCATTTCAGATCAGCAACATTCAATTCTTTTAGCCTGTCTCATGAGTCACGTATTTTGGATCACAGCATCTCTCTCAAAATTCTCCAGTGCTTCACCAACTTCTCTGTAATTTTTCTTAGAAGAAATATGTATCTCATTATTTTTAGAGATAAATATTTTTATTCCCTGATATCACATGCAGGGGGAAAAACTATACCCAGGTCCATACAGGCAACACTCATGTTAATGTATCCTAAAATAACACTTTGTTTTTTGGCACCATCACACCCACATCCTTTCCTGAAAAAATGTTGCCTTGCCAGATATTTCATATATCAAAAGCAGAACTATATAAACACATAAGACTGCATTCCTGCTTTTTAGTTCTGCTGCACAATGTGGACTTTCTGTATTAACATCCTGCTGGCACAGACTACTTTCTGATCCTAATTGTTCCCCAAGGACTTCTCAGACTCACCTGCATTACTTAGGCCAGAGTTACAATGTTTATCGGTATGTGGGCTCTGCCCTCATCCCTGACAGGGTTTGGTAGATCCCCCAATTTCCTATATTAAACATCCAATTTTCCAATAAACTTGTTTGCCTCACATCCACCTGTGCAGAGCAGAAGCAGCGCTATCCCTGTGGCTGCCACGTGGCCAAGTGCTATGGAATACCCCAGGGTGGGAGGGAGATGTGGAGGATGCTCCACACAGCAACAATTGGTTAACAGGACTCATCAACCTCCCTCTGCAGCTCCCCACCCCGTCACTTCTGGAGTTCAGCACCCCTGAAACGTGGCCATGCTGCAGCTGCAGCAAGACCACAAGGTGCTGGTAAGGGCCTGGACCTGCCTGGATGAGGCTCCAGCCTGGGGGAATATCCCTGCTCTGGGCAATCACACCAGGACTTTTGCCCCACAGACTCACAAGCATTTCTGCAGAGCTGAAGCACCAAGTTAACCCCAAAATTGTCACCATGTTTGTTGTTTCTGTCACCACTAAGTCATATTTCCCCTTGCAAATGTGGCAGTGGACATACATTACATGCATCACCACTGCAGCTATTTTTACTGCCCAGAAATTAGCCAAGCAGGAATTCAATTCCATTAAATTCCATTATTCTGGGAGGGGAAACCTAATGCTCATTTCAGAGAACAGCAGCCACAAAACCTGCAGAAAGCTCAGCAAGGCCAGAAAAGGAAATGCTGCTGAGACGAGTGGGAGGAAGGCAGGAAGAAGGTAACTTGCTGTCCCAGCACCCCAACACCTCTTCCCAGGACAGAGTGCCCTGCAGAGCAGCATCATTCCTGCTACTATTGCCTCACTGGTAGTGCTACAGCATATTTTGGCCACATGACTATGCTGGAGTCATGCTGTACTCAGAACTTCCTCCCCCAACAAACTCCTCAAAGCAGTGGAAATCCTTGCCCCGTTTACACTTTCTCATTCAGCACTGCTATGAGTCTCCTAATTTAAAAGCATCATCCTTAAATGGGAGTCCATGGATTTCCACTCTTCACTGCTTGACAGACTTTACTGTTGTCCTTAAAACCAGCTTTGCAGTGGCCCATAGTAAGTAATAATTAGATGTGGTCACCCAGGAAACAAGGGGGATTCCCAAAAATTACTGCCAGAAAATGTGGTCATCCACAACTGATTAAGAAAAAAAATAATTAGATGAGCCCTATGTGTTTGCAGTTGTGCAATTAACACCAGAGTCACCTGCCTGTGAGCTTCTGTGGGGATAAAACATATGGGATGATGATATAGGATTTACCCAGCCCTGCCCTCACCCAGGCCCATCACAGGAAAAACAGCATCCTGACCAGAGACAAACTGTAGGTTCGGAGTCAGATATGCAAGAGGCAATTCTTGTAGATGAATCTGAAGTTAATTCAGTTACACGGACCTACAGTTTTGGTTTCTGTGCACAAAACATCATTGACTGAGAGTAACTGTTGGAGCTGACCATTTAAAGACAGAAAGATTGCCCCTGTCCTACCAGGGACACTTCCATCCTTACACTTCTCTGCTGACTGGAACCCAAGGGCCCTGGGGCCAGGCTGGTGCCCAGGTCCCACACCAGTGGCGCAGTGTCACTGTGCCTGCCCAGCTCCCACCTGAGCTGGGGACGCTGCACCGCTCCCTCCACAACAGCAGTGACAAACACCTGCGAGCTCTATGGCTCAGCACCCCTGAGCAGTTCAGAGCATGTGTCTTAAAGAGATAAAAAAATATTTTCCTGGTTAGCTCCAACACTTCAGTGACTAAAGTTTAAAATCCTCATTCTGACTCAATCCATCTGTGCAGGTGTCATCATACTTCCTCATTTTTAGTTTGGAGAGGAGGAAAATGCAGGGTGAGCAGATACGGCAGTTTCCTGATTTGAATTCCACTTCTACCCCATAACTACTTGCAGAGGTCAAGGAGAAAATGATAGAGGCAAAAATGTTTCTCAGAATTACCAGCTAGGGGTTTAAGAAGATTCATTCCTCAGCCTGTCTCTGCAGACAGCAAGAAGAGAAGAGCAGGGCTTAGTGGCTGCAGCAGCAGCACAGCCAGCCTGGCAAGACCAGGACAGTGCAGGGGCACAGTCCTGCCACCAGGCTGGAAACACTCCCTTCCAAACCTGATTTTTTTAATGTTATGGAGAAAGTTCCATGTCATTGACCTAACAGACCAGCAGCCCAAGGCTCACCCCCTGCCCCTACAAAGAGTCCAAGCGGAGTCCCACTGGGACCTGTTCCCTGCTCCATAGAACCTGGGCAGAGGTGCTGGGGACCTGATCCAATAGCGCTCCTGGTGTTGCTAGGCACCAGCTGACACCTGTTTTCTGTGTGAACAGAGTACTCTTTTGCAGTTCAAGTTTCTGGGAACTGTAAATGAACTTAATTCACTTGTTATCAATCTCGGAGATCTACCAAGCTCAAAAGTTTTAATTTTAGCAATTAGATAAAATTTCCTCCCTGCACAGGACTCTGTCTATTAACAGAACTACCTCAAAACAAATGAGGAATCACTGGAAGCATCAGAAAAGAAGGACAGCAGCAACCAGTAGCTCTCCTATACCAACAGGATTTGGGATTTAACTATGCAAACGTATTGTCACGCCCTGTAACCACAATCTCTGAAGCAGAGATCTGTGAGAGGTGCTGGTGTGGCTCAGGGAAGTGAGCATGTGTCTGCACTCAGTTGTGCTGAAAGCTGTTTCCAGCAGCAGCTCCCTTCACCTGCTGCCAAGTCAATGTTCCTGTCAGCTCTGATGGGTTCCAGAGCTGCAGCTCAGCACAGACACCCTGTACTCAGCGCGGGATGGAATTCCTTTCACAGCTCTCAGTGCTGCCAACCTGATCAGACAGCCCCATCACCTGCGTGCCTTGGAGCCTTCCCCAGGATTTAGAAACAGCCATCATGAGGCCTTGTCCTTTCTCTTCCTCAGACAGTGCATGAATACATGGATACACTTTGCCGTGGAATGTTGCACCGAGGATGTTTTGCCTCTGAGCACAGCCCTGACTACAGCCCCGTGAAAGCTCCAAGCCCTGTGTGCTGCAGTGTCCCACTGGCCGCAGCTCTACTGCTGCTTCTGGTGAGCTGTCACCCAGCTGGGGCCACTGCATCTGGGAGCACCAAAGGAGGAACTGCGTAGGTGAGTGGCTCTCCCAGAAGGTATACACACTTCTCTCCCAGCCACCCCAGGTGCCATCACACTCTTTGATGTTTTCGGTCTGCTCTTGAACACTCCATGGCACAGCAAGTCCTTTGTCTATGGCGCATGACTGCACAGCTACACCACTCGCCATCTGTTTTAGCCAAAGACAGGTCCTCTGATGGCATGTTTGTCTGCAGGGACAGGTCAGGCCTCCACAGGGCTTTAGCACAGCAGGTGGCCACAGCCACACACCCCAGGCACTGTTTCACCAGCCTCTCCAGGACAGGTCAGGAGTGCCCCATCCCGCCTGGCTGAAGGCTCCTCCTTGAACTTCCAGTGGCTCCATCCTTGTATGAGCACATGCACTGCAGCCATGTGCTCCCCCATGCACAGCCCACTGCCACCCCCCAGCCCCTCTGCACACCTTTCTGCAGAGAGCTTTCAGCTTAGGCTTATCTGTGGCCACTGAGCCCTTACTGGAGGGTACATCACTGCATTGTCCCTGTTGACAAAGCCCTCGTGCTCCATTCCTGAGAGGTGCAACAACTGCCTAGTGCAGGGCCCTCAGAAAATCTCACACAGCACAGCTTACCCTGTGAGGGATTTCCCTGTCCTTCCCCAAGCACTGACTGCATAGGCCAACAGTTTAATATTGTCATTTCCTCATTTCCTTTAGACTGCAATGCTCTCACTTTAGCACAGCAACTTATTTTTAATAGAGTTTGGAAAGATTTTTTTGTACATCTTCACATCTACTCCAAGCATGTTTGCTCTCAATTTATTTCTGCTATTCTTATCTTCTCAACAACCACATCTCTTGTTCCAAGTCCTGCTCATTTTCTGCTCCGTATTGTGATTTTTCTTTAATTTCATCTTGCTCCCACACTTCCCAATCACACATTTCATCACTCCTGCTTCCCTATTGCCAACAATATGCGATTTCTTTATCTTTAATTGTATCACCCAGTCATCTGGTTCCAGGATGGCATCTCTTTACCTCACAGTGCAGTCCCTTTAATCATTACTGGTTCTGGCATGTATAATAATAGCTGAGACAAGCTGTTAGCTTTCACCTCCCAGTTACTGGCACAAGTTTCATTTTTTTATGTAAGTCCTAATGACAACACAAACTGAAAACCCTCCAAACATCACTTCACACAGGCTGCAGAAAAAAGCCACCGCTCCATGAGCTTCTCTTCCCTGCTCTCAGCTGAGCAGGACCAGCTCTTGAGGAAAGGAAGCCTTTCTGAAGGATCAGACCCAAGCCCTCAGAAGGAGCCCATCAGCAGAAGTCCCCGTGTCCCATCCTGGCTGCTCACAGACCCCATTTCTGCTATCTGCTTGCCATGTCACTCTCAGGGCTGTCTTCATCCTACAAAGCCTGGGCTCTACCCAGTCCCTCATCAGGGCTCTGGCAGTGGCCAGTGGTCTCCATGGGTGCTGGAAATGCAGCCTTCCCTCAGAGCAGTTGGGACACCCTTTTTCGTTCCACCTACCAGGCTACACCTCTCTGATGCCCACCAACACACCCACAAGTGACAAAGCTCCACGTACTCAGCAGCCAGCCTCTTGCCCAGCAGAGTGGGCTCCCACCCCACTCCCTATTGGAGTGTCCTTTACCCACCAGGCTATGGGACTTGGCACCAAGTGTCTTTCTCAGTGCATGGGAGAAATTGTAGATCAACTGCACCATCTGGGGTGAGCTGTCTTTGTCTTTCTCCAAATGCACCAGGTCCTGGCACCTCCTGGTGCTCTCAACAACTGGTTGCACAAGCTGCTATGGGCAGTGCCCTCCATGTCTCAGATCTCCATCCAGCTCCTTAGTTTATAGCACTCAAAGATGCCCCAGACTCCCCCCAGGAAAAAAGAAATTCAAATGGTTTGTCCATGTTCAGCGCATGGGAGGTTCTCCACAGTGCAGGCAGTAACAGCTCCTATCCAGGGAAGCAGGAGGGAACCAGCACCACCAGTCCAGGATGGGAGGAGACACATATGCATGGCTGCCCAGCAACCTGCAAGGAGGCACCACCACAAGGGTCCAGTAGCTGTGTCCTTTCTGGATGAAAACTCTTGTTGGCTAGATCCATTTGTCCAGCTCCAGGAAAAGGCAGAGAGCTGGGAATGCATCACAGTTTATCAGCAATAAGAAGCTGTCCGTGTGGATAGGAATAAAATTGATACTATGAGCTGCTTAAATGCCCCTGCAGAAGGCAGCACAGCACAGGAGCTGCTGCATGGGTCCGATTCAGCATCTCTGTCTGCATCCTGATCCACAAGCACTGCTTGGAAAGCTGGCAAGAGCCAGGCTCCTGCAGAGAGGAGCATTTTACATCTGTCAGAGGGGCCGTGGTGCCAGCCATGAATCAGCACAGGAGAGAGTCGGGTCACCGGATTTACACAAAAGTAGAATTGAATTGGAGCTTGAATAATACAGGTCAAACAAAGAGAGAACAGAGTGGGGGCTTATACGGCAGGAAAATCTGACAAAAGGAGTTATTTAGTCTGGAAAAAAGTCATTTACACAAGGCATCATACTTCATATTTGCTAATGTAAAGCAATCCTTGCTGATCTATCAGAAGCCTTTAGACAGGCCCATGCTAAAGGTCAGCAGCTCAAGTGGAGGAGGAGTGTGCCCCATCAGCTCTCCAGAGGCTTGTGCTGTGCTCCTGCTCTGCACAGCGAAGCTGGAACTATGGCATCCAGGCATGCCCAACACAATTAAGTGCCCTAGCAGAGCAGGAGAATCAGCCAGAGAAGAACCACCCTGTTCCTTGACTTTGCTATGGGGTTGATTTATCCCCTGGTGCAACTGTACTTTTAGGGTTCCAACATTCAATACATCATAGGAGTCATCACTCATGAAACCTGGGCAGAGACAGAGCACAAAGCAGGTGTGAAACATTGCCAGAACCAAAAGATCCATGAGCTGCTCAGCATAAAGAGCTCCATGTGGATGAGAAAAGGAGAAGATTTTACCAAGTGCTAAGAAAGTAGATGCTGTGCAGGGGCTGGAGCAGAAGGACAGCCCAGCTGACCCAGATGTCTGCATTTACCTACAGGGAAGGAAAATGCACAAAGAACTAAACAAGGCTCTAGAGTAACAGAACTGTGTTTAAGGGCCCCATAAGTCCCCCCACCTCTGCTCCTGCCAGAACAAGAGGAGCAGGCACAGGGTGCACAGGTTTGGAGGGCAGTGACACAGGCTGGTACTGAGCCTCTGCCCAAAAGGCTTTTACAAACCAAGGCAAATGCAAAGACAGAATGTGCAAACGCTGACAAAAATGTACAAGAGGATAAGAGACTCTACATAATCCATTCTAGGCAGCCATAACTTAAACTGACAGCTGGGGAGCCTACCATGGGCACAACACAGATAACAGTTATATGAAACGCCCCAGTAATCAGCCCTGAAGTGAATGGGGAAAGCCCTTCTGGGCACTCAGGTCAGTGAAACTATAATTCCCCACATAGGTCTGGGCTCAGTGAGCAGGTAATTTCTGGAACTTTGGTTTCACCCATTAAAAAACAGTTGCCAGGGGAAAAATAAAACCAACCAGGGAAGACACTTGAAGCAACTCGCTCCAACAGGTCCATGCCCTTCCTGTGCTGGGGACCCTAGAGCTAGATGTAGGACTTCAGGGTGAGGTCTCACCAGAGAGGAGCAGAGCAACAATTATCACCTAGACTGATCTTGTGCCCAGCACATGCTTTCAGACTGCCCTGGATTAACCCCAGTTTGAGCAACCACAAGTGTTTTTGTAAGAAAACATTTGATCTGTACAGCAGTATTTCTAGTGAGGAAGAGACCTGAGGTGCATTGCTCCAGTGCTTAATTACACTCGGTTCCTATTGTGTAGCTTCTCTCTAATCTAAACTTGTCTGTCTTCAGCTGCATCTGGTAAGAGAGCCCTTTGTCTGTCGCCTGAGCTCCATCCCCTGCGCAGGGACAGAAGGAAGGTGCAGACGCAGCCTGGCTCTGACGGGGAACAAGAGATCCTCTCCTGGAGGCTCCCACCTCACAGCATGATTTCATTCTCCATAACCTCAGAGCTCTTCCCAACTCTTCTCTTAGACATCATCTTCCACCTCAGCACTACTGGCAGTCCCGGGCAGTGTGCTCCAGCCACACCTGCCAGAGATAAGCTTCAGCTTCTACCTATTCTATTTCATGTCCATGAAGGGAGTCAGCCATTCCATTCTGCATGAAGGCAACCCTTCCCTCCTTCCCAGGGTCACCAGCTCCCAGCAAAGCTTTCTCCTCCCTTTATCAACATTCTCTTTACATTTACACTTTCATGTTCTTCCACTCATTTACATTTTCTTCTAAAAACCTTGCTCCCCAACAATACACTTCATAATTATTTTCAACTTTGTGAAAACAGCTCTTATTAACTGCCACATGTGTATCCATATATGAATTTGGATTTTATTGTGTTCATATACAAGAAACAAGTTGAGTCTCAACCCCCACTTCAAAGCTACCTGGACTGTCTGGTTCAGGGACCAGCCCCTCGCTGACCAAAAGAGGGCTAAGAGAATTCCTGGATACAAGGCAGAACTGGGAAGCTGTCATGCATGGCTTTGAAAACATCGGTGTCATCTGAGCTCCACTAGCATGGGACCTCCATCACACGTTCTGCTTTCCACAGAGAACACCAGCCACCATCCCACCTCATGCCCTGTACACCAAGACACCCAGCACCGTGGATCCAAGAGCACTGCTGCTGACACTGACCTTCCATTTGCCTCCCAGCCCCTCCCAGAGGACTACCCCAGCAGTGTTCTGGCTAGAGGTTTTCCAATGTAACTTTCCAGTTAACTTTCCCAGCCTGTCTCAGCAAAAACAAATAGTTCAAATTGGCTCTCATAAATGAGCAATTCTAAATCTTCTTGTGTATTAGCCAAGCTCCTGGCACTGAGGCACTGCAATTAAATAACTTTGTTAAAGTATCTTATCCTAACTCCTTACTGCACAGCCAGGAATGCCTTGAGATCTTATCACTCCTGCTCAGAGCCAGGGATTTATAAGCACAGGCAGCAACTCAGATGATGATATTCCAACTGGTGCGTGAAATCATACCAAAGCTCCCCCCAGTCCTCCCACAACAGGAAATGCAGCCTTTGGGGTAAAAACTGCTGTTTCAGAGAGACACTGCCCCTGGCTACAACTCTTTGAGAACCCAAATTCCCTTCTAATCGAATTGTCATGCCAATGCCTGTCTTTACCATCAGTATAATTAACCTCCTCATGCACAAAATGCAAATGATCAAAATGTTTCTCTTCCCTGGGCTCTGTGTGACTCACGCATTGGAGAGGAGCAGTGCGGGTCCATCCCTGCTGTTGGGTGTTTCTGTGGCTTCTCCTGGCTCCAGTAGGACAGTCTTCCTGTGTTCATGTCCTCTCAATGTGCACTGAGCACCAGCATCAACCTCATCTCTCTGTACTTCTCTTGTCTCTTATGGAAGGAAGAAAGAGGAAAAAAATCACCCAAACCCACAAGCCCTCACAAACGACTAGTGTGGACTCCTGCAGGGGGAGGGGGAGCACAGGAGGGCAATGATGAGGACAGCAGCAGCATCACCTGCCCCCAGTGAAGCCTGAAGGGTGAGCAGGAGCCAGGTGCTGCCTGGGGCTGCTCAGGGGCACATGGAGGTGCCTGTGACAAGTGCTGGGTGCTGCCCCTACCCCGCTGTGGGCAGGGTGTGAGCAGGCACAGCACATCTCCCCTTGTGCTGCTGCACTTCAATAAAGCTCCCCTTGGCACGGCACCTCCTGAGGCTGCCCTCAGCCCTGGTACCCAGAGAGCCCTGGGAATGCCGCCCTCCACGGGGTGATGGACACCAGAGAGGCAGGAGACAGAAGCTTGATTCCTTGTTTGCCTCCCAGACCTGGTGATGTGGAGAAAACCGGATCTGCCCAGTCAGAGCTTTTTGTCTCCAGGTGTCACCTGAACAGAGGTGAGCGGTCGGTGCTGGCATCTGGAAAAGAAAACACACCAAGGAACTGGAGCTTTCCCCTGCCCCTGGCAACAGCTTGCCAGGGGAACCAGCCCCCGGCTCTGCAGGAAGCATGGGGAGGGTGAAGCCCTTGGGCTAATTTACATGGAATGAAACCACTGTTTGCATCCATGTCCTGACACTGTGGCAGCCATTTCTTTCAAACACACAAAAAATCCCGTATTTGTTGTTCTTTCACCCAGGCTTTTCCTGCCCTAGAAGCAGCTCTTAAGTGCTCTTCAGCATCCACGGTGCTGCCGAACCGCTGCTGCCTGGAGCGTTCCCTGCACAGGGACAGTCAGTGGAGGGCCCTGCTGGGCCTGGAGAGGCCCTGCCGAGCTGTGGGCCCTGCAGGGCTGCCCGGCAGCACCTGAGCCTCTCCTGAGCCTCGGCAGCCGCTCCCGGCCCCCGCCAGGCCCAGCCAGCCGAGCCCCCCACGATGTGGGGCAGCACCCGGGCCAGGCCCAGCCAGCCGAGCCCCCCATGATGTGGGGCAGCACCCGGGCCAGGCCCAGCCAGCAGAGCCCCCCATGATGTGGGGCAGCACTCGGGCCAGGCCACAGCCTGGCGGGCGCTACTGAGCCCATGGCTGGGTGGACACAAGGACACATCTGCAGGAGGCAGCTGCCTGGCAAAGGCGTAAGAGCCACTTCTGTAGTCAGCACTGGTGATACATTAAGAGAGGATAAAAAGGCCTTTCTTCACGCACCCACTGACAGCGGTTACAGTCCCTGCACCCAGCTCAGTGCCATGGCACAGCTCTGCCCCCAGTTCAGCCCTGCCCAGGCTGCTGGCAGCTCCTGTGCAGGTCCCTGTGGAGCCTCCCACACGGGGCTATCAGAGGCTGCCGCCTGGTGCAGAGAGCTGACATCATGTGCCTGATGTTGCCAAACACGGATGAGCTGTTGCTAGAACAATCAATTTTTAAACATCTCTCTGCCTGTTACCCTCTGAGCACACAGTAACTATAGTAACATGCTCTGGGCTCCCCTCTTCAAAGGCGCTGCAGCTGTGCCTGGGGCTGGGGGTGCTCCAGGGGCTGGGGGTGCTCCAGGGGCTGGGGGTGCTCCAGGGGCCGGCAATGCTCCTGGACTGTGTGCCGGGATGTTCCGTGGGTCGCCCTGCAGTGTTCCATTTGCTGTCTTGGCAGCACCACCCTGGTCTCTGGCTGTCACGTCTGGGCCCTGGCAGAGCGGCTCTGCAGACACCGGGACAGCTCTGGCCTCTCTGCCCCTGGAGGAAGCATTGCTGCCCACTCTGCCAGGGTCTGCCCCGATTCCTGGGGAACAGGAATCCCCTGGGAGCGGCCACTCTGCCCTGGCTTTCGCAGGCCCTGCCCTGATCAGAGGGATCCAGTGTGGTCCTGCAACCCAGATTTCCTCTGGCACATGTGGCTTTTGGCAACAACTGGAAGAGCCCTGACACCTTGGCATAGCCCATGTGCCTCAGTCCCCACATCAGAGTGGTGCTGACAGGCAGGTGCTGTGCAAGTGCCCCCACCCCAAGCAGTGCCACCACCAGCACCGATGCTCAAGGGGACCGTACATGCCACAAGGAATAGTGCAGAGGAAACCAGACTTAGCTTGTCTGCCAAGCTGAATTAAAGGATCAAGGAATAGAGACCACGCTCAGAAGTAGGAAGAGGCGGAACAGCAATGTGCAGTACTGGACACTCCAGGCACTAACAGCTGACCTCTCAGCTTGCAGAGTGGTGCCATGTCCAGCACTGGTGCCACAGACCTCCTTCCAGAGCAGGTGCAGACACGGCTCTCAGGGTGTGCTCTTGTCCAGTATCAGCGCAGCTCAGGAGCGATCCCACCTCACCGCACTGTGTGCACACAGCCCGGTCCAAAGCACAGCATCCCACCACCTGCAGCAGAATGGCATCTCTCTGGCAGCGTGCAGGTGGGCTCCGGGCCTCCTGCCCCATGCAAAGAACACCTCATGCTGTGGTCTAAGTTACCTGGGATGAGTACCTTGTGTCAATTCCTACCTCCATTTTGCTCAGTAAAAATGCAAATGAAGTGTTATCATTCTGTTCACTTGTTCCGCAATGCAAATGCTGTGTGTTCCCTCTGTACCTGCTGCTTACCAGATTGAGGGGGTGGAGAACAAGGAGGGAAGTGAGTTGGCTGAATTGTACTTTAATTGGGCACTGCCGACGACAACATGCACTGTGAATTTTTCAAAATAATATAAATCATATAATATCAATTATTTAATCATTCTGCTAATCTCAAGGCTTCTGGGAGACCTCTGGCTTTGTAGGAAAGTTACACATGAAGTATCAACAATTGACAGCCTTGCTGTCAGAGGATTAAATCCCAGAACACATCCCTTTGGAGCTCAAGTGTAGCATGCAGTGCTCCCTGGGGAGGTATTACCTCCACTAACCAAAGTGCTCTTGGAGAGGTGACATCACACAAAATTCCATCACTGCATTTTATAAATCCTGTCCAATTAGATGCATTTATACTCTAAACAACTTTTCAGTGTAATTCCCAGGTTTCTTTCCTGATTTTACTAAGGTGCATATAACCAAGGTACTAGAGGGATTAACACAGCAAGCACATTTGACAGTCACATTTGCAGACAGTTTCTGGAGTGTCCCATGGGATTGGCCTCCCTGAAGGCACACACTGGAGCAAGGAGGTCGCATCCTTTGCATGCAGTGGAAGCTGAGATGGGCAGCCCATGTCACACCTCAGGGTAACCATGTGCTCTGCCAGCCTCAGTTCACCTCTCCCAGCCCCAAATCAGGCAATTGCATCCTCCATCTGATCAGAGTGGGGACACACTTACTTTCTCCCATAACTCAGGTTTTCCTTGCGTTACCTTCCCCACGCTCCACAGTGCTCCCAGAGGGCACGTTCCCTGCAGCCGTTCCCCACACTGGGATGCTCTCTGGGCAGTTTGCTGTGGAGGCCACCTGGGGCAGGTGCCTTCCCAGCACAGGGCACCCGACAGCAAGGGGCTGGGCTGGGAATGTGATGGTTTTACCTGGCAGTTCTGGAAGCATTCAATACAGACACTGCAGAATGCTGTGAGCCTGCCAGCACCACACAGAGCGTTTGGATGCCTCCCACAGGCAGGAGGGGCACGGAGAGTTAATTAAAATTCACTATGCAACTGTAAGTTTCATTACAAGACAAAAAGGTAGGCTGAGTTCCTTCTCCAGCAGACACATCTGCATAATCTGGCCGGGCCCTGCAGCTGCCGCTGCACTCGCTGCTGCACATACTGTTTTCACTGCTTTTATTGAGCAAACAGTAAGCTGTTGAAGCTGCATGATCAGCCTTTCTGCACCATAATGCCTTTGCCTTCTTTCTACAAATCTAACAGGAAAGTCCCCAGCAGTAAGGGACCATCCTGCAGACAGGCATGCCCATCCTCTGCCACTGCCTTTCCTGCAAACCCAGGAAAGTTCTGGAACAGGCACCACGAAGGCAGGAGGGGGATTCCAGCTCCTTGGCACGCTACAGTTACACTCCACACTCCCAAGCCAAGCCAGCACTTAGTTTGCTGGGCACAGGAGCAGTGAGGCAGGTATCACAGTCCTGCACAGGTGACAGGATATTACCACAGCAAAATGAGCTGTACTCAAGTCCCAGATGAGATGGAACTGAGAAAACACATTAGCATCAGCAGGCCAAGCTGTACTGCAGCTCAGCCGGGCTCAGGAAGTGTGCCCCTGAGGGCTGTGGGGCAGCCCCTCAGTGCAGGAGGGTGGGCAGGCACAGAAGTGTTTTCCAGCAGGAAGAAAATATCAGGCAGGAGAATCAAAGGGCACTGGCACAGGCAAGGAGCAACTCAGGCTCTGGAAGCACGAGCAGTGTGAGCCTGGGGCAACGCTCAGCCCTGAATACTGCTGGTGCAGGGAGGAGCAGCAGGAGACAGGACTGTGAATACCACCCGGGCAGGACAGACATTGCAGAAAGGGGGAGGAAGATGATGCTGCCTCATTAATCATGATAAAGAAGAGGCTTAAAGAGAGTCTGGCTTTCAGCATAGTAATTAATGAGCTCCTTAAATTTAGACTGTAACATCCAAACCACCCCATTAGGCAAAGAGCAGCTCCAAATGTCCTTTCCCGTGATGTCAGAGAGATGCATAGGGAGCTCTGAAGCACAGACCATGAGGGGCTTCTTCTGCCGTGCCAGATGTGTGCTGAGCCACTCCCACAGCATGTCAGAGATTTAAAGACTTCCCTGGCAGGTCAGCCATTCCACTGGCCTGGAAGATGCCAGGGATGCCCCATACTTGTCCACACTGAGCTGCCAGCATGCCCTGTCCTTCTGCAGAGGCTCTCCACACCTCAGGGCAGTGCCAGCCTGCAGGGACCAGGACAGGAGTGGTGGAGGAAGGGGACAACCATTGGCTCTGCAGCTGGTCCCCAACAGAGCTCGCTGGCGGCTGCATCACCCTGAAGGAAGGATGTGAGCACCCTGTCTGAGGCAGTGCCAAGACATGCATCTGGCACAAGGAACTGAGCATCCCCACGTACATCCTGCACATTATTGGCTTGTGGCATGGCTGAGCCCAGGACACCTCCAAAACCTCAGGTGGTGGCCAGGATTTCAGCAGACTGGAGACTGTCCAGGGTCCGTGGGCCTGCTGTGGCCCATTTTCCCAGGAAAGTATCCACAGTATTCCTGGTTCCCTGATTGAAACTCGGCCCAGCCTGTGCTGTTCGGAGAGTGAATATACTTTATATGTGAACTGCAGGTTTGTTCCACATATTTTCCTCAAAGACTGTATGTCTTTTCCTTTTTTTTTTTTTAATAATGCCAGTCATAAATGTCACATGTTGGAGCCCAGATCTCATTATTGTGAGCAGAGAAATGTATGCCAGGCAATAAATTCTTTTGTTGGAAATAACCCTGGTGACTGGAGAAATTTATGAATTTATTACTCTTTGTAGGAGCCTTTCCTCCTATGACTTAGAGAGAGATCTATCATCTTACAGGAGGCCTTGCTGGTTCTCTAGAAACCTTTGTAAGGCTTTATGTCGCATTCTCTGCCTTCCTGTCCCAGGGATTCATTCCACAGGCACTGCTCATTATAAACAAGGCATTCCAAACCCGGGCATCAGCACGGCAGCACTGCTGGCACCACTCCCACACCAACCTGCTGCTGTGGCTATGGGGGCACACAGTGTGCTGCAGGGCATGCAGGGGCTGCCGTGGCCAGGCTGGGCCCTGTGGCGCTGGGGCTGCACAACTCCCAGGGAGGGAAGCTGCTGATCCCATTCTCCTGCCCCATTAAATACTCTGCCAGCTTCGTGGCGAGCGGGTGAGCCCACCGTGGAGGGGCTGAGATGGGGCTGGCAAATGTGGCAGATCTGAGGAGTAAACGGCATCAGTTCAGCTGCAGACAGCACATCAGGGACCTTGCTGCCAGTCATGGGAGGGGTGGGCGATCACCTACAGACAGAGCCACTGCAAAATTACACCTTGTTATCTCAGTGTCAATTATATTTTCATAAAACTCTGAAATACTCTGAATGCAAACCTTTTACAGTTCTGTAAGAGTACAAAATGCTCAAGCACTTCTGTAATTTGGATGGCAGGGGATCAATTATTTGGGCATGGGTTTGCATATAATGACCTGCAACAGATTGTAAAGTTTCCCTGTTAGTGAAGCAATTACAAACATTGAATCCAAACTATGGCTGGAGGGAGGTGGAACAGAGCCATCTGGACATGGAGACACATGTACAGCTATGAGGGGACTCCTTCAGCCAAATGCCATAGGTGCAAGGGAACATGTGTGGTCTCCACAAAGCCTGCTGGGGCAGAAAACATGTGGTGCAAGAGACAATCTGACAATAGAAGTAAACATGAACACAAATAGAAATACAAATGTAAAAATAAGAAAGAGAGAGAAGTGCTGGAAATTTTTTTGCCAAGAAAGAAATTCAAACTTCACTTCCACATGATTACTGTTTATTCCAGAAGACCAGATCACTTCATTCAATTTATGATTCAAAACATGTTATTTTCAAAACTCCTTGAAAGCTTTCACAAACAGACTCTCATCCAGCCAAAACCCAGCTGGCAAAACTCCTGGGTGTGAAGATAGATTCATTTATCACTTCTCAGCAGTGAATATTAGAGTTTATTTTGTTGAAAAGAGAAACCAATCAGGATTTTGACCAGTGGCAATCACTGCCCTAAAACAACAGAACCCAGAGCAACTGTCACGTAGGACTCCAGAAGCCATCTCCATTAATACACATTCCCAGCACCAGGCTCGTCTGCACCGTTCCCAGGCTGTCTCCCCTGCCAGCTGATCAGTCCTGCTCTCCTGTCCTGCTCCTCAGCACCATGCCCAGGGCATCGTGCCACCTGCACCCCTCCAGTGACACACGGACCCGCTGGTCCTGTGCTTCTCTGTGCCATTTTTGCCACCATCACCTCCTGCCTGCTCCCAAGCACGGCTGCAGCCTTGGCACGGCCGGGCACAGCCTGGCCCCAGCCACACACGCCAGCTGAGCTGCCCGCTCTGCACACAGCCAGCGAGCTACAGCCTTGATTTGCTGCCAGTTCCATCCCTTCATAAAAAATGGATGTGGGACAAAGGGTTTTGCACAGCAAACAGAACCGAGATTTAGGGCTAAAAATGTCAATTTCACAACACTCTGCCCATAAAACTGAAAGTTGTGTCACCAGTAACACAAACCAGGGGATGGGACCACAGACTTCCTAAAGGTAAATGAAAATGACATCTGGAGTTACTTTTCTCCTACTCTTGAAAATCAGCCTAGCAGGAACATCAAAGTAATCCATGAGCCTGGTCATTCCTGTAACACATAGGTATAAATCAAAAACAAAACTGTGACGGAGTAGAGTAGACAATCATCTTCCAGAGACATCCAGCTGAGCTCAGCAAAGGAGAAAAGGCTGACACAACATCTTTAAACATTTTTAATTACCCTGTCAAACTGACAATTATGAAGCCAATTATTAGGAAGACAATACCAGATATACTGAACAGCACATCAACAGTGTTTTTATGTAATTAAGCAATTTAATGAATTGAAGGCTACAGTAATGGACTATATCTGGTTAATTAGAGACTCCCTTTCTGCTAATAATGCCATTTATTTTCAATTCACTGTTATTTTTTCTGCAAAACTAGGCACATTTCCACAGACGATAAAGGATTCTTCAGAGCAGCTCAGATGCCCCTTCCCTTAAGGTGGGGCACAGTTTTTCACAGGATGGACAATGAACTCCAGCCGCTTCTCTTTTGATTTCCAACTTTGCCATATTCCCTAGGAGTTAGCACATCCCGGGGCCGGGCTCCTGCTGTTGGCACTCAGCCTGCCCAAAGATCCCCAGTGTCCTGGGCACGGCTCCTTCCTCCCATTCCCTGCCTTAAGAATGGCTCCCTGAGTGCCCCTGCCAGTTCCAGCTGCAAACCCAGCCCCATGCTGGGCACAGGGGGAGGGATAGGAGGTCCTCAGTGGTGCATGGATGGTTGCCTGTCTCTGGAGCTCTTGCAGGACTGGGCCTGGCTGGTGTGCTGCTCCCCCAGCACCTGTCACAGGAGGTAAAATAAAGAATTTAAACATTTTCCCTGACAGATAAAATTTTGGAGGGTTTCAAGCCTCCTAATTTCTTGTTGTTGAACACAAATTCTCTGATAAATTATTGATTGTATTTTAAATGTACTCACAGAATCCATTTTAATTCTTTTCCCTTTGTGGAAATAATTAACCTGCTTAAATTTTTTAATCACTTGAAGATATACCTCATTAGCTGTTACTTGGCTGGGAGGGCCTCTGCCTGCCACACCAGCTTTGAGAGACTCCAAAAGGAGGAATCAGCTGTGGGAAGCCTCATGGCCACACTCCACTGCTGGGCCAAATCCAACATCCCACCTTCCCACAGTGTGGGATCTGTCTCATCAGCCTGTCCCCAAGGAGAAGTTCTACAGTACAGGACCTGTTCCCAATTTTCAGGTGTCAGTTTGTGCCCACATGTCTCCCTCCATCATGGTCTGTGTCACCAAAATGAAAAAATGCACCTGGGATTGCAGCTCTTAAAGGACAGAAAACAGCTGATAAACTGCAATGATCCCTTCAGTTCTACAAAGAGGGTTGTTGTGCCACATCTGCTGCCCAGTGTTTCCCCACAAATGCACAGCCAGAGCCATGGCTGGCACAGTGCCCACAGCCAAGGAGCTCCTGGGCTGCAGAGAGGAGACACCTGCCATGGCAGACGGGCCCCAAATGGGATACAGACACAAGCTCAATTTGCTGCCCACATTGACTCAGTGGGTGATAGAAAGGAGTCAGTTGAAGGGTTGAATAAAGCCACCAGCAAAGTGTGTGCTTGGACCATGCACTGTACAGGGCACAGCAACCCACTGAGGTGGGTGTGGAAACGTGGCTGGTGAAGCTTCTGCTGCATCAGACGGAGCCACTGTCACCACAGGTTCCTGCAGACACTGCTTTATGTGCTGCCCACTGCCAAAGCACAGCTCAGTTCCTGGCCTTTCTCCCCTCCTTGAGGCAGAAGCACAGCAGGCAGCAACCACAGTCCTGCCAGAACCCCCCACACCATCTTCCAGCCAAAAGCACCTCTGTCCTGCTGACAGGTGGTCCCAAAACATAGATAAAAAGTGGTGTTTCATTCCAGAAGCAGAGAGGAATGTCATAGTACTAGATCAGCTTGCTCTGGTTCTGGCAACACTTGAGTCCTTTCGAAGGAGGTGCCAGTATGTATTTATGTCAGAAACACTGAGAACTTAAAAAGAATGGGATGAAGAGCGAGCCTCTGTTTGCACCAAGCGCTGGTGTAACTTGCAGGCTGTGCAGAGCCTTGGGCCCCACCAGCTGGGTGACAAGGCCAGCTCTGCTCCCAGAGCGACAGCCTTCTATGGCATGGGGACAGTAGGAAGTTCCTTCCTTCTGCAAAGCACTGCAAGACCTGACAAATGAAAGCACCAAATCCACTTCTCACATTTTGCAGTTTACTGGCATTAATGGCAAAAATACTTGCAAGTAAAACTTGCAGACTTTTATTGGCTTTGCACACCCAAACATACCAAAGGACTCCCCACCTAAGCAGAGGCTGTGTTAGGAAAGAAGAAATTCGGTAACATACTTGTAAATTAATAAAAACCTGGCAATTGTGAAAACATCCTGGGCTTTTGTTGGACTGCAGATTTATTCAGTCCTGCTGGCTTTCCAGCTGAGGCAGAAAAGATCATAAACCTGCCAAGAGAAATGCCTCTGCAAAATGTTCCAGCTATAACATTCCTCTTCCTTCTGGCACAGCAGTGAAGGTGCCCTAAAAAGGCCAAGAGCTGATCTTGCAAACCCTGTCCCCTCTGTCCTTGCCTGCAGCTGCTCAGGGGCACAAACACCAACAAGCGCTGACCACTCTGCAGTTGGGTTTTGGTTTGGTGGGATCTTTCAGTTTGCTTCTTCCTAGGAGTACAGTAAGCCTTGAACTGTGCTATGTACCCATCAAAATTCCATGAGGGAGTGCAGGGAGGGCGTTCTGGGAATCTGGACTGTGCACAGCCCCTGTCAGTTCAGGCAGCAGGAGCTTCTGTCAAGCATTTCCAGAATGCCCCCACCTCACCCCTAAGCTGCACCTTACATCTTCAGCCTCTTCTCCAAGCTGCCCCATCCAAGCTGTGTACAAGAACCCACCGTGAGCTTAGGTAGAATCAAAGCTTCATTTGTAAAGACACACCAGTACAAAAGTCAGACTGTGACAAGGGTCATGGCATCCGTCCCCTGCAATGCTGCCATGCAGCCTTGTCTCCATGGGAATGGGGGCCAGGAGCAGAAGCTGCACCCAGCCAGTTCTCAGAGCCCCACCAGCTGCAACCGCAGCTTCCAGCTGCCCCTAGAAGAGCCTCTGCTGAGGCAGAGCCAGGAGTAAGTGCACCATGTGCCCCGTTCCAGAGCAGGGCACACACTACAGGGAGACCAGGCTGAGCTGCAGCACTGGGAGCTCGTGGCAAGAGTGGTGGGAAAGGGACCATCCGAGAGCTGTGAAGCAGAGAAGCAGCAGCAGGAGCAGCTGTCTGGAGTGACATCCACATTCCTGCTCCTGCCTGTTAACCAGGGCAGACACAGTTCCCTGGCCCTCACTCCCCCAGCAATGCTCTGAGGCAGTAGAACATTTTGCTCCTGCTGTAGGAGTCAAACGCATTATATCCAGCCCTCTGGGGAGTCTCTGAGCACTGTACTGAGCTCTGCTACTTCCCCAGGGTCAGCAGCTGATCCAACATCTTCCTGACTATCTGTCAAGGCAGCAGAATTCACCATGTATGTCTTGGGTTTATAAAACTCCAAGACCTCGAGCCCAGGCACAGAAGATCCATGCTCTCTGTGAGTAACATCATCACAGGACGGACCCCAGTCAAGGAGACAGGGCTGCTAGTGGGAGCTCTGCCCTGCAGACTTGCAGCCAAGATCCCAATATAAAACTAGAACCTGTTTGCATGGGATGCTTTTCCTTTGTAGGTGCAGGAACAGGATGTCATCCAGGGCCTGAACAGGCTGAGCAGCAAGGGCTTCAGACTTTGCCAAATATTTAAAAGACAAATGATCCAGAACCAGCACTTCTGAGGCACAGCAGCATTTCATTTTCACTGGGGAATGCTCAGCTAGCTGATTTTATGACAGTATGTCTTTTTTACATATATATAAAATTTGTGAATGAATTTAGTGCACATGAAACCAAAGGAGTAATCACACTGACACAGGGCACAGGTAAGGCAGAAAGACCAGCCAGCATTCCTGGGGTCATGAGGCAGCACAGCACTGTGTGCCACACCACTTGTACCACACCAGCATGGCAGCTGCCCTGCCCTTCCAAGCACTCCAGACCAAACAGGACTCAAGCGCTCCCATACATCAGGAGGAAAATCTCCCCCAGCCTTGGTGTGATACTCATGAAAACAAAAGGGTTGCACCAGTCTCTGTGTGGAACAAGTGATGCCAAAGAAGCTTCATGTACCTCTGCCTGATGGAGATTCATACCAGTTGTCTCCAGAGTGGTTACCCAAAATGTCCTAAGAGGCAACAAAAGAGAAAGGTGCAACTTGTTTAACATCCCTCCAAGCTAATCATAGGAGCTTCTCCTTCCCCTGCACCCTAGAGCACCTTCCCTTCTGGGGTCTCTGTTCTCCTATGCTACTTCTTTCCAGGGAGGTCCAGTACTGGGGAGCCCTGGAAAGCATCTTGGGCACACCACTCCTTCCTGCAGCATTGCTCCTGCTTCCAGCCCTGTTCTCAGCCTCCCCTGCCTGAATGCATTAATGCCAAAATGTCTGCAGTACTTCCCAGGCCTTTGGCAGTGTCTCACTGCTGTAGACCCAGCAGTGACCACTGTGACATCACACATGCTCTCCTCTGCCTCAGTCCTGTGCCCTTCTGTGCCCCCACCCCTCTGGCTTCAGCTGTGCTGGTGCTGGGGTTCATTTCTCTTTATCACCCTTTCATGCAATGACACAGGCAGCCTTCTTTTCCAGTCATTTACAATTTTGTGCTACTTCACAATCTAAGATTTTCTGACTGATAATAGAAGGTTCATCAGGAGGGACATCCCTATCACTTTGCTTAATTGGCTGCCTCTTGCACCTGCTGGGCTTTCAAATATCCAGGGTGCTCTGGATATTCTAGCTTTCATTTCTAGCTCTTTCTGCTGTGGATCCTCCTGGGCAGGTGTTTCCTCTCACCCCTCCTGCTCTGGCACGTCTTTGGCAGGACTTCAGGTTGCATAAGCAGAGTCACCTTCTCTAACCTGGGACCTGTGAAATGCCAGATTTTGCATCCGAGTTCAGTTTCCATCTCGTGCTCAACCATCCCTTAGCCAGAGGTACAGGCTGAGCCTACACAGAGCCCCGGGGAAGGAGAGGGGCTGGCAAAGCTGGGGGCTGAGGGCACGAGGGATGATCAGGGCACAGTGAAGAAGAAACTGCTCAGTCACAAAGTTAGCACCATTTCCAGCAATCAACTGTGCTTCTGATGCCTTCATTCCATCATACCTGGAGCCAAGCCCTTCAATGCCAGAGCCTGGTGTGCCAGGGGGCACTCACAGAAAGAACAAGGGGGGATCTGGTGCCAAGGAACTGACCCTGAACAAAGCAAATGCCAATCCTCCTGCTCCTTCTGCAGACACAGAGGAGGAAGAGGCTGACACTGGGGGGGGTTCAGAAAAACAGCCCTGGAATTGAGGAATGGTCCAGAGTCTTGGGCCAGAGCAGACAGCACAGCCCTGACTGCAGGGCTGCTCTGCTGGCAGAGCACAGCCCAGCCTGGCCGCTGCCAGCACCGGCTTCCCTTTGCTGACACCATTCAGCTGTCACCCATGGGGTGGCTGCCCTGCAGCACTCATCTCTTACCTCACCAAGGTGCCCCATTCCACTCCTGCCTGCAGACCATGGGATCAGCTTCTGTTCACCACAGCACAAAGGTCAAACCCAAGATTTTCCTGATGACCAGTACAGCAACCAGACCAGCAGGGCAACTGGAGAGTTCTGTTTTCTGGCTTCCAAATGTTTTTGCAGAGCTCCATCTAGGGGGGATGCTGCTGGACCAGGCTGCAGAGCAAGACACATAGCAGTAAACGAGTCACTGTCTCCTTCCCCTGGCCTGAGGCTTCTAGTCACACACTTACGGTGCTAATTAAAAAGGGAGGGAACAGCCCATAAATTTTACAGTTTATTCTGACTTCAGTTACAGCTGGTTGTAAAAGAGCTGATGAAGGTAAGTGCACCTGTGCAGATCAGTGATGCACCACAGGCAGAGAGCAAGAGCACCTAATTAAATGTTATTGTAAGAATAGCCCTCATTGGACAAGACTGAGTATTAAAGCATCACTTTTTTGAAGAAGAGCAACTATAATCAGAGTTTCCTGCTATGGGAAAGCAAAAAGTACTCCTAGCTGCTGACACCCATGTCCCTCACAGAGTGGCAGAGGAAAGTACCACAGCTGTGGAAGCACCCACTGCTGCAAAGGCCAGAGTGGCCTGACAAGAGAGAAGACCCCAGGAGGTCTTGGGGTTCCTCTCTGCTTGCAGATGGCCCAGCACAGCGAGCTGCATTCCAGACCCCTCTGAGAGCTGACCAGCCACAGCAGCACAGGTGCTAAAAGCAAACAGGCATGTCCCTGGCCCCACTGTGCACAGAGCTGCCGGATGCTACCTGGGGAAAGTGTCTCAGCTGCGGCAGCAAACAGCAGGTCAGGTCACTGACAATTGCCCCAGAGAGGATACAACAGATCGACCCATCCTCCATGTGTTTTTATTTTCAAGTGGATCGTGGTGTCTCATTTTACAGCCTCAGCGCCAAAACGAAAGTGTTAAACTTCACAAATCCTCTAATATTGCTGTGCCTAGAGTTGGAGGCCCTCACATATGCAGATATTACTTCTCTGTTGCTCTGAGGTCTCTTTCTAATTTAATACTTTACCAATATTGCAAAATTCATAACGTGGGCTTCTCCAGAGGAACAGAGCTTATCTCCCAGGAAGGGGCAGTCCGTCAGTGCGGTGGATTTGCTGCTGTCGCTCTGTGCCCGAACTGCGGGGTGATGGCTGGGACACCAGTGCACACCTCTGCACCTTGCCAGGCTCTCTGTGCCCACACCAGCCCCAATGAAGCTGCAGCAAGCATGGAAGAAAGGCTCTGCCTGTGGGTCCTTCCCATCCTCCAGTGGTATCCACGTTCCTGCCCTGAGCCCTGACACATCCCTTATCTAAACAACACGACTTAGTAGGGGGGCAGGGGACACGGGATAGAGGGGCTGGCAGCTAGATCTGCCCTTTGCCAGTGCTGCCAGCTCAAACAGCTGCTAATTGACCGATGTGTCTTCTTTTGCTGAGCTATTAGCCACGGCACCATGTCAGCTTCCTGACATTAATTATCGGTGAGTTAGCAGGATCTGAAAGCATAAATAAGGGTTTGCCATGATGGCAGGGTGAGCTCAGAACTGCAGGCGCTGATGTGGTCACCGTGCCCTGGTGTGGTGGGTGCCATTAGGGGGCCTGTGGCCAGCAAGGTGTTGGGTACCATCCAGGGCAGCCAACTCTCCCCAGCGCTGCTCAGAGTTTGGTCAGACTATCATGGCCCAGGGACACCCTTATTCTTGGACCACTTTCATCAGTGCCAACAGTACCAGAGACCACAGCAGCAGACAGCACCAACAGGGCCACAGCACACTGGCATGAGTCACATTGGATGGGCTTTGCCCGGCTTTGGAAGTGTTGTGTTACAGCCAACACAAGCATGAAATGCAGCAGAACAGCCTGTGCCAAGCCCATGAGGGCCATTCCTCCATCAGACCATCACCACACAGAGGAAAGAATCAAGCACAGCAAACCTTGGCACATGTTTCCTTTCCTGGCAGCTCTAAACCCCCTTAGGCAGAGGGACTCTGACTGACCCCTAATCAGCGGCCTCTGAGACCAGCAGAGCTCAGCAGTCAGCAAAGGAGCTGCTGCAAACCAAACACACTCCAGGCACTGCACTGCTGAGAGGACTGGGACAGGTTTAACACGCACTTGTCTGCATTTCACGTGTGCATCTGCATTCAGCAAACACTCCGAAAGTGCTCTGAAGGAGCAAGGAGGCTCTGAACCCTCCTTGCCTCATCTCAACACAACTCTGTACAGACCTCCATCCCAGCCATCCTGGCCTCACTGAGGGGCTGGGACACTCATGCCACTGTTGCCCCAGTGCCAAGTCAGCCGCTCCTGGGAGAGGGGATGGGAATGGCCCCAATCAGTGCTTCCTGATGCATGATCCCACACTCTGGGGAAAGCAGACCAAGCCCTCACATCTGGAGCAGCACCAGCCAGCCCTGACACTTGGACTGGGGACCAGCTGAGGAGCAGCATGAGTTCAGGTTGATGAGGGACAGGGCTCTGATGGCAGAACCTGCAGCCAGGAGGAGCGAGATCACCTCCCTCCCTCCCTCCAGGAGTGACTTATTTGAGACAATGTCATTATACCCTTTTAGAATAACATAACTGATGCAGGATACATGACACTAAAGCTCCTGTCTGGGACCATCAGCACCATCTCACTGTGCTCCTTTTCCTTTGCCTCGAGCTCAGGCTCAGCCTGTTCCTGCCAGTGCTGCCAGCTGGGGCTGATGGTGCCCCTCATTTTCCCGCCTTGACCCTGCTCTCTGTGCTGAGCCACATGGCAAGCACTTGAGGAAGTCACAACCAGGAGGAAGTGGAATCAGTCTCCAACCCACACTTCACTCCCACCAGTGCCAAGCTCACACATGGCAGGGATCTGGCTGTCACCCAGCCCCTGCTCTTAGCCTGCATCTGCTGTACCAGAGAGCCTGGGGACACCTCAGCAGGCCAAGGACAGACTGGGCTGCCTGCAGCGCCCACTGCGCTTCTCTTGCTTCCCTCTGGTGTCCCTGAGCTCTGCCCCAGCAGCTGCCCCAGGCAGCTTCACTTCAGCAGCTTCACCTAATTCCTGCTGTGCTGAATCCAGGTGTCCCAGCCCACAGGGCCAGCTCTGACTGTGGGTGACACACAGGCAGCAAAGCACAGTCCCTTGCCATGGCTCCATTCCTGGCCTGTTTCCATGGACTTCTTATGTATTTAACCCTGTTCTTGGGAGCGGTGAGAACATGGAGTGTGGTGGGTTTCTATCCCCCAGGGCAGCTGATACCCACCAGTCAGTGGCCAGATCCATGACATAAAACCTCCTCCCTGGCATTTCCCCAGTTACCAGCTGGGTAAGGTGCATGGCAGGTTTAGCCTGCCAGGCTTGCCTGATTGGAGGGGTGCAGCTTTGAGGGAATCCAGGCCTTTAGCCAAAGGGAGATGGATATGACCTTCTGGAGTATAATTTTAACAATCTTGCTATTTTTATTCCCTAGTAGCTAAAATATTTTGAAAAGTGAATGACCCAAGGTCATTAAACTTTGTAAAGAGATTGCTGCAGGTGTTTCCAGACATCTATCAGAAACCAAGTCACCATGACTGCTGATGACTAGAGGAGAGCACAGGTCGGCAAACAGTAAATTGTCATGGTTTATATCCCTTCAGAATTTTTGCTGAGGTTTTCTAATGCTTCATATCCAATTTGATGACCATATTAATTAAAATTAGAGCTGAATAAGAGGTACCTTTATGCTCTTATCACCCTATCTAGTATGAAGAATGAGTCTAACTTTTGAAAAATAGCATGTAGATAGATAACTGTATAATGCAGGTTCTTTAAACCAGTTTCTCATTTAAGAGTTGTTACCTTTGGGGACTACTTCTGATCACCCATAATATTTAAAAGACATACGCAAGGATTGTTTAAAAGTTGTAGGTTACAGCAGTACCTCATCCATGACTCCATGCAAGGGGCACTACAGAACATCCCTGCCACTGCCCTGAACAGCAGCAGTGTCACTGGTGTGCCCTGACTGATGGACACGGTGCAGGCAATGACACCTCCCCGCACCGTGGGGTGCCCGAGGAGCAGGATGGGGCCGGCACATCCACTTCTGCAGTGAGCACACACTCTGAGAGGCCTGTCTATAGAGGCCACACAGCAGAAACAGACACTGCTGCTCATGGCAGAACTGCAACACACACTGATATAGCAGGAGTAGACTGGGGATTTTTGTCATTATTTTTCCTTTGTTTCTGTGGGGGAGAAAAAAAAACATCAAGCCAGAGCTAACACGATCAAGGTGTGCACATGAGCAGCCCAGAATCCTGTGATTTGATCACAGTCAATATCAGCTGCTGAGCTGTAACAGCTTTTGTGATTCTCCTAATAGGACTTTAATTTTATGTTTATTATTTGGGGACCAGCAAAGCACAGGAAATGCCCGCATGGTGGTGTAGGTCCCTTTCCCTCTGTTCTCCAGAAGGCTGGGAAGACTGAACCCAAAAGCAGCCTGACTTTCAGCATTTTCAAGTTTTGTTTGTGTTCCCCAGGCTTGGTAGGAGAGAGTGAACTTAATTAGAATCCATGGAGAAACAGAATGGGATAAATCTCTGTTTTGCAGAATAAAACCCTATAATCCAGTGAGGTTACAGAGAGGTACGTTTATTCTGGCCCAGGACGCATGGGGATAACTCCTCCAAAAACATGCACCCCTAGTTGAGTTAACAATGGGTTTATATGCAAGTAAGTTACACAAATTTATTTTTCTTTCATGCATAAACATTATTTTCTTGAGAAGGCAGGGTTATTATAATGAGTCTCAAGAACTGATTTCCATTTTTCTCCGCCTCAAGCCACTCCTTCTTGCACCTGCACTGTTCCTCCTGGTAATTCAGGGTAGTGTCTTTGGGGGTCTTTGGGGATGAAGTGCCAGGAATGCCTCACTCCGAGCTGGCCACAGCACTCGCCACTAGTCCACCCACAGGAGATCTGCTGAGGGTACCCAGGTGCTCTTCCCTGGCCAAAGGCAGACACGCCCCGTGGCCTCCTCAAGAGCTACTTTCCCAGGCCTATTTGGGCACTACATGGAGCCACAAAGGGGAACAGTGACCAGCTGGTGCCCCTGCAGTGGGGCAGAGCACTCGGCTGGGCGTGGACCACAAGAAGCCATGCAGCCCTGAGGCAGGCCAGGCAGGCTGTCCTCCTGGCCAGACTCGGCACTGTCCTGCCCAGCCTCCTCCTCCTCACCCTGGGAACCTGCAACCAGCACCACTCTGGGGCCGGGTCCTGCCACCACATTCAGCTGCCACCACAGCCCTCATGCAAGGGCCACACACAAAAGGTTCAGCCTTCATAAAAAAAAATCATTATTCCATTGTTTAACACCACATGCCAATCCCTTCCAGATGAATTAATTTCTTAATCACACTTTTAATGGGGGAGACTGTTAGAGCCCATGCGGGAGTGGTTAATATTAGTACCATTTAACTGTCAAAAGCTTTTCATATCATAAACCAGTCGCGCGGCAGAACAATAAACCCACGGGTAACTGGCCTCCTGGCGCTCGTAGCTCCTGCCTCTGCCAGCAGCTGCCACATGCCAGCCCAGGCCGGCTGGTGGCTGGGAGGGCTCTGCCACGTCCCTTCCCTGACAGCCCCGGCCGCGCTCAGAGTCGTGGGGTGACCCCAGACTGACTGCGGGGACCACCGTCCGTCCCCCCCAGGCTGGGCTGCTGCCAGCACAGGGCACGTGACGGGCATACGGCACCAGAGTGAGTGTTCAGCACGTACGTGGGCTGCTCATGACTGCATTTTTCTTCCAGTCAATCTTTCACAGATTTATGCAGGAGCAATGGGAACATTAAATATCCCCTTGCTGTAATTCAGCATGCAGCAAGAGATACAGATTTAAATATTTAGTAGCACATAACTGGCTAAAAGCCTCAGCAACATTTTAAAAAATCACTTCTTAATAAAACTGGATTGAAATATTCCCCACAGTTAGGATTTAGGGTTGGTAATCCATGGTCTTGTGATTAATAGGAGTAAATATATATTTATGAACAACAAATATTAATGAAGAAATAATATGGGAGCCCAACTTCAGGCTGTGCAGATGCTATTGCTCTGCAGCACTCCCTGAGGAATGCTGATGTGAAGTAAACACAAAGGCCAGATCAAGTGTTGTTAGACTGAAAACTCCAGGAGGAAAGGAGTGTGTCCTGGGCACAGAGGCCAGCCCAGAAGCACATCCACTCAGTGGGACCCTCTGCTGGAGGCTGCACAGGCACGGCTGAACTCGCTCCTTGCCTGCGGATCAGACATCACGTATCTGCTGCAACCTGCAAATACTCCTGCACAACTGATTCCTATCAGGGGGAGCCACTAATTTGCATGTGTTCCCCATGATTATAAACCTGAAGGCAAAGCCCTCAGTAACTGCTCCTCTCTTCTGTGCAGTGGCAAGAAGACATTTATCTTCAGGTGATGATCTCGATTACCGCCTGGGCGCAGTGCAGGCGGGAGCAGCATGCTGATTTCTCTGCACTTCACACCCAGCAGGAGCAGTTTGATTTTTACTGTTGGCTGTCTTCTGCACCAGAACCTCAAATTAACACATAAGCCAGACCAAGGAATCCCAGAGAGTCCTGGGGATCCAGCAGATGATGGGTACCCACCTCGCACAGCAGGGTCCATGCCCATGGGGGCTCTGCTTGCACCCCACCCTGGACCAAGTGGAGGGAGCCATCAGGCTCCCCAAGATTCACAGTGGGTACCAGAGCCCACACACACTGAAGGCCGAAACACAGCATGAACACTATGCCAGGGGACCTGTTTGAGGGGGCCACCTCCACAGCAGGATCACTTGGAGCAGCTGTCACACCCCCTGCCCTCCAGGGAGGCTGGCACTCACCCCCACACCAGCAGCACTGCAGAGCCACACTGCCAGTGAGAGCCACAGCAGCCAAAGGAAACATTTCCAGCATTAAATAAAACAGACATGTTTATTCTACAATAGAAGCTCTGTGATCTTGGAACACAATTTGCATAAACAGACAATTTGGCTATAAACAATTTCAACATTAACTGGTATTTACATATAGAACAACTCACTCAAAATACAATTAAAGGCCTTAATGGATGGATTGTAAAATGTCAAAATATTTAAAAGGCTTCAACAAGTGCTTGGTTTACATCTCCTTGGTCAGACATAAAACTGGAGTTTGTTTACATTTTCTCATCCAGAGCCCAGAGCACATGGAGCTTCTGGCTCCTTGCATCAGCATGCACAGGGATTGATTTGCTGGTTATTTCTCCATGCAGGGAATCACCTGTCTTTTCTCTAAGAATAGATTTAAAATAGGAAGGCTACAGCTCACCCCACAGCTCCACTTGGTCAGTACCAGTAAAGGAATCTGCAGGGCCACTGTTTTCCATATTGTCCTGAAAACGGAGGCTGGGAGGATGCCATTCATCCTTTAGAAAGCCAGACCTATTGCAGCAGAAGATAAGACCTGCATCTCACCCCAGGCTTCCTGAAAACAGAAGTGTCCTAAATCAGCAGCAGCCTTTGCTAGCTTGGGCCAGAACTTCTGTCTGTCCAGAGAAAGCACCTGACTCCTCAGCACTCACCAGAACAAAAACCAAAATCCATCTCTCCTCACTTCCCAGAGTCTCTTGCTCAGGAGCTCTTCCCTTCTCCCCACCAAAAAGCTGAGTATCCAACACAAAAGGGAACAGCTCCAGTATTAGCAGAGTTCTCCCCACCCTGAAGAGGCTGTGGTACTGTCACAAGAGGTGGGAGATACATGTCCCAACCACACTTGGAGAGGAAGTACAGCACAGCCCAGGCCCCCACATCCTGGAAAATGTGCTACCAGCCAGAGGGTGCAGGCAGAAGCCTCACCAGCACAGCAGACCTGCACAGCTCAGCTCTCCAGGCAAGAGTTTGGCAGCACACAACAGCCAAGCGAGGTGGTGGGAACCAGGCTGCGCACTCCTGTCTGGTTCAGCCTCACACCCTCAGAGCTTGGCTGTCAGAACCAGCACACAAGTCACCCAGCCAAAACTGTCCCAACTGTCAGGAGTGACAGATCCCTGGAAAACTCACCAGACACTTGGTATTTTTAGCTCTGAGTTCTCTGCCTCTGACTGCACACAGGTTATCTGAAGGAAGAGGAGGCTTGGAGCTGGAGTTGCTTCCCAAAGCACACCTGCCAAACACACCACCTACTGCTAAAATAATAAGCAAGAGTAATTGTCTGGTCTGACCATTCTTGGAACATTTTGAAAGCTGTTCATAAATGCACTTCTCTTCAAGGTCAGATTCTTCAAGGGCTACAGGCTGAACAATTCTGCATACATCCTAAAAATACAGAGCTTATTTATAAACTGCCTAATATATTTTAAAGGGCAGGCACTCCACATTTTACTTTTTATTGCCACTTCCATCTCTGCCACGGTGTTTATCCTCTTCTAGCAGCCCTGCTGCTGTGCAGCTGACACGGTCCAACACCAGCAGCTCAGTCAAGTGCAGCCCTTGTAATCTGTCAGAGCTCATGGAGGAGATCCTCACACTTTCCCAAATACCACTGAGCATATAAAGCAAAGCAAAAACTCATAAGCAATCACTGACCATGGAGCTCAAAGAAAGTAAAGACTGAGAGCTAAGCTTACGAAACCTACTACACCACCCTGGGAATGTGGTGCAAGAGCAGCTCCAGAAGAGAGCAGGCTTTGCTCATGGCAAAGCAGTGTCCTTGGTGTTGGGAGCCTGTTCCACTCACAGGGAGCCATTTGCTTCTTTCCAGGCTGCAGCAACAGCCCATCCCCTCTGTCAGCCTGCAGGACAAGGCTGCACATAAACCCAGGCTCTGCCAGTATGCTCAGGTCTCCCACACCCTGCTGGAGGGCTCGGGCAGCACAGGCAGGTGATGCACACCTCTGGGATGTGCTGCCCAGAGAGCCTGTGTGGGCCACCCGCTGCTCTCCTGCTGCCCACCATCCTGCTGGGCAGCGCTGCCTCCCAGCTCACAGCCCCCACCAGCTCCCTGCAGCACCCACCCCACGGGGGACAGGTGGCAGAATGAAGGGATCATTTACTCCACCAGGTTCAACAGCGCTGTATTAACTGGGCTTGAAGGGGGTTCTCAGCCCTCCTTAGCCTGCCCCTCAACACCATGAGCACCTGGCAGGACCTTCCTGCAGTGACACCTCAGGTGGACCATCCTTCCCCAGGCCATGGTGGAGCCCTGTATTTGTGCTGCTGATACTGCCTGGCAAGTTGCAAGTGTAATTTATTATAATGCAACATATGGATGCTCTCTTTTCCATTTGTCTGCATTAAATAATTATTTAGGCTATATTAGGTATTTATTAAGTAAATTGTCAGCATCTGAAGTTTCCTTATTGTCGCTGGAGATTTAGAGCAGCAATGTGTATGGATTCTGGCCCTTGCATGGAAAGGGCTTCCTGCAGGCTAAAATTATGACATGACTATGTTTTATGAGATACTAGAACTTAACCTCAAAATCTGGGGAGAAGGGAGAAAGAGGTAAGGGGAAGCAGGCTCTCTAGGGTGCCTGGCACAGCAAGAGGCTCCCAGTCATGCTTCTCCTGGAAACTATGGGGCAGCAGCTGATGGTGGGGCAGCAGGAGTCAAACCAGCATGGCTGCCACTCCAGGTCACAGGTACCCACTGTGGCTCCACAGGGCTCCTCTGCTCTTCCCTCCTGTACAGGAGAGGGACTGCCCCTGGCTCGGGTACTGACAGAGGACTGACCCCAGCCCTCCCAGCCCCCATCTCTCCTGGGATCTCAGAGGCCTCCTCGACAGTTCTGCAGTGAACACAAGGCTCACTGAAAGCTGAGTGCTTCCTCTAAGGATCCTGCCTGCAGCCCCTGCCCACAGGGCAGGAGGTGGGTCCCAGGTCCCCAATCCCCTCTGAGCAGGGCTGTCTCCAGCCCCATGCAGGGCAGCAAGGACATGCCCAACCTGAGGGCCCCTGCACCCCAGGGGTTCCACATTCCAGTAGGGTGCTCCAGCACTCCTGACTTGGGAGCTCTAGTGGGGAGGGAGTTGTGGGCAGTGGCTGCCACTCCCACCCTCCAAGCAAACCCCTGAAGCCCCACCACTGCCAGTGAGGAGTCCTGGTCTTGGAGAAGTGTTGTTACAGCTCCACTTCCTCACCTCCAGCTTTGGTATTACTCTCTCCCACCCAGCTCTCACAATTTCCACAGCATGAACCCTGTGTACTGGAATATCATCCTTTAGTTTCCCAGAAGTCTCAGGCTGCTCCTTTCCCTCCCTCCCAACCTCACTGTTCTGCCAAGATGCAGGTGCTTTCCTCCATGTCTTGTCCAAGCTGGACATTCACATGGGAAAATGGAGGCAATGCTGTTCAGAAAAGCTGTCAGCCCTTGGCAAGCTACAGATTAGAGGGAGGCAACAGCTCTCACAGGAGCAGCAACTGCAGCAACCCCAACCATACTCCAGCCTTCACCATAACTACAGCCCATGTCAGCCTCTCACAGCAGGCCTTGCAATGGATTCATATAAAAGGTTTCAGTTTGATGATTGCATCCTGTTTGCCTTGAACCCCTGTCAGGATGCTGCGGCAGAGCTGTAGCTCATTCCTGGCAGCCTCCTTACCTCACCAGATAGCTGCCTTGGCAACTGTCCTCAGCTGAAGAGGCTTTGGGCACAGAGTACCCCAGGCCCAGGCATTGGCATGGTGCTCCTTCTCTCCCCAGCTGAAGCTGGTCTGTATGGAGGAAGCCGTGGAGCGCCCGGCAGTGCCTCGGCCCTCTGACAAGACCTGGCAGGGCCACGAAGTCAGATCTTCTGCAGAAATCATCAGCAGGTGGTTGTTTGGGATCCAAAGCGACTTTGGAGAGCTCAGAGAAAGGGGCTTCAGTGGGCAAGGACATGGGGTGCCAGCTATGCCACCACTCCCCAGTGGGAAGGGAAGGTGGCAGGGGTGCAGCAGAGCCCAAGCCACAGAAGTCCTGGTGCTCTGTGTGCATGCCAAGCCTGGCATCAGCTGTGGCACAGAGTCTGTGTTTGGGTCTCTGAGAGGTGCCAGCTGCGTTTCTGCCATGGCCAGGTGAGGGCTGCTGGCCACCATTGTGCTCAGTGTGTCACCTGGTTGGTGCCTCAGCGCAGCATTCTGAGAGTCACACGTATCATCTCACCAACAGCTTCAACTCACATAAATACAGCAACTACAAACACCAAGGGACAAATTATCTGTGACACACAGAGCACATGAAACAAATGCCAGCACATTTAGACTGGGTCTACATCATGGAATGGCCAGTACAGAGATGGAAACCTGCCCAGTTTTCAACTCCTGCAAGAAAGCACATTTTTTCCTTCATAGATTCTTGACACTTAACCTACTCAATGCTTTTTATTTGCATTGATCACATTTTATAGTATGATTAAATTTGTATGGAAGAGAACCAATTAGTTTTGTTTTACACTTATTGAATCCACTTTATGGTCAGACAAATTAACTCTCAGTAGTTACTTTGATTTATCCAGCAGCATAAAGCTTGACAATCTGTACTCTCAGATAATCAGTTTTAAAAGAATTATCTTTATTGTTATTTTTCCTGCTTGGGAGAAACCATTAAACCTGGAGACAGGTATGAAGAAGAAGCTAAACTCTCTGCACACTGGTGCTGCCTGGAGAATTCAAAACTCAACCTGCCTGTTTGCCTCCTGCCAAAGCCTCTGCCAAGAGGCACCACTGTATTCTGGACAGGGGCAGTCTCCTGGCAGAGAGCGAGTGTCAGCACAGGGATCCTGTCCTGAGGAACAAGTACCGAGCTGTTATAGGAAAGTCACTTTACTCGCTGTCAGGGAACTGTACATAGGCACAGGAACTAAGGGAGCAGAGAGCACCCAAGCTGCTGCCTCGGAGCAGCTGGAAGTGTTGAGCCAACAAGGTGTACCCAGGGAAAATTATCAATGGGAGAGCTAGAGGAAGGGCTCAGGAAAGCGAGCAGCCTGGGCACCCTGTCAAGCCCGCAAGGACGGAGACCCTCTGCCTGGGATCTGCCTGTCCCATGCTGCAGGCAGTGGAGGGGGTGGCCCTCATCAGCAGTGTGTGTAATGAGGGCAAGCCTTGCTGTGCCTCACACACAGCTCACAGGGCATCCTTCTGTCCATTGCTGTGTCAGCACAGAGATGTGCATCAGGACAGGGCACAGGCCATTGCCAGAAGTGGCCTGCTCCAAGGCTGTCCCCTCTATCACTTGGGCACGGCACACAGATTGGCAGAAACTGTTGTCAGTGCTGATGATATGTTCCTCCATGCTGGGACAGACCCCTTCCAGCTCAGCACAGATGGATCTCTGTGAGCCTGGTCTTCCCCCTGTATTCCTTAAGCTGGGCTCAGCAACCTGCTCACGTCTAGCAGGGCCCATCAGCAGAGAGGTTTATTACTGGCAGAGTGACACTGCCATTGACATAAGGACAAATAGACCAAGGAAGCTGCCTGGCACCTGGGCAGTTCTGAAGCCCAACCTCATTTGTATTTGGCAGCTACCAGTAAAAAGAATTTGTTCCCAGTTAGTAAATGAGATGGAGTTAATAAATTGGCACATGTGAGCAGGCTGCCAGTTGTTCTCATGCAATGCAGTAAATGAAGAGATGAAAGCTGATTATTTCATGAGAAGGAGTTGTTTTGTTAAAGGATAAGGTGCATGAGAGATGTTACTTTTTGGCAGGCAGTGGCCATGTTTGCTGATCATTCACTTCACAGATCTTCACATGTCAGTCAGAATGCTGCTGAACTGTGCAGGAGAGCCCCTTCCTGATAGCTCCATCACCATCAGATCCTCCCAGCTCCTCAGCACCTCAGGCACAGGCTGCTCCTGTCACTGGTGCAAGCCCCAGTACAGCAGGGACAGAGGGAGCCACAGCAGATTACCCTGTACAGCAGCTAGGTAGGAAAACCTGGTATGTTAGAAAGGAAAACTGTCCCAGGAAAAAGATCTGGAAATCCTGGGAGCAAATCCATTACCAGACCCCTGTAGGCCCCACCTTTGCTCCTTATTGATCCTGTAACACAAAATTAAAAAGTCGCATATCTTACCAGACATAACAGTTGTTGTTCTCTAAAATATCAAGCCTAAATATGATACTGAGAGTATATCAGCAACAGACTTATGAACTGAGGAACAGAAGTGCAGTTTGGAGGATTGCATTCAACAACCAAAAGCATCCCAGCAGTCCTCTGAAGTGGGTACAACTTTTTAAGGTCCTTAGAGGACACAGTTGCACCTCTCCCTTGCAAGGGTCCCCTTGAGAAGCTTCACATGGGCAGATTCCACAACTGCCATTTGGCCAAGCCATGAAGCACTGTGAAAGTCAAAGCACACCATCTGTTCAGTCCTGAAACACAGGAAGCCACTATCACAACTACAATCTAATCATGATCAGCTGGCTGGCAGCTGACAAGCACACATGCTGTCTGGTGAAGAGTGAAAATGCTTATCTGCTGAGCACTGCAAGAGAGAAATGAAGTGTCTGATTCACTGAAGGAGAAGTGCAACAAGAGTGGGCAGCTAAAACAAGGCTAATGAAAGAGGCAAGTGTTGTGGTCCAGTGAAAACTAGGGAGCACCTACACAAGGTTCCTCCACTTGCACCTATACACCTCTGGTTAAATTCACATCCACTGTCAAACAGCAAGGGAAATGTCTGGGCCAGGAAGCAATCAAATACATTTGCAGGAACAAAATTAAAGCCTCCAGCAGAGATGGGAACAGAGTACTATGTGTGAACCCCAGAGTGCACGAATTAAAACATGCACTGGATAGAAAAGATTAATCCCTGGGAAAGTATGGAAGATGTTCTGTGGAAAGAACAATGACAGCCAATCCCTGAAGAGGCTGAAGTCTGCACTACGAAACTTTAGGGGAGTAGTAGCATGTTTTACTGCATTTTAATTATTAAACTGTTCCTATTTCAACCCACAGAAAAAATCACCTTCTTCTGATTCTCCTCCCTGTTCCACTGAGGTGAGGGCGTGAGCAAATAGCTGCGTGGGACTGAGCTGTTGGCTGGGACTAAGCCATGAATGACACCAGCTTCTGTTCAAACACATTTGCTGTGTTTATCTCCTCTCTGAACCTTGTTATCCCAGGAGCATCTGATCACCCACAGCCATTAGTGATGTAGATGCTCCAGACATACTGGGGAGTTGACCCCAGGACAGTTCCCTGTGCAAAGATTTAACTCCATAATTAATTTGTCACTTTGTTATTGGGCTGAATAGTGAATGCCAAAGAACAACACATTTCTGCTGCTTACTGTGACATCCCTCTTGAGGTCATACAATCACAGAAGGACTGAGGTTGGAAAAGCCCTCTAAGACCACCGAGTCCAACCATTCCCCCAGCACTGCCGAGGCCACCGCTAACCCCTGTCCCCAAGTGCCACATCCACACATCTTTTAAATCCCTCCAGGGACAGTAACTGCACCACTGCTCTGGGCAGTCTGTGCCAGGGCTGAACAACGATTTCCACGAAGAAATTTTTCCTAATTTCTTACTCTGCTCTAAACCCTCCCATGGTGCAACTTGAGGCCGTTTCCTCTTGTCCTGTCCCTTGTTCACTGAGAGCAGAGCCCAGCCCCGACCTGGATCTACCCTCCTGTCAGGGAGTTGTCGAGAACGAGAAGGTCTCCCCTGACCCTCCTTTTCTCCAGGCTGAGCTCCCACAGCTCCCTCAGCTCTTCTCATCAGACTTGTGCACCAGTCCCTTCCCCAGCTCCATTCTCTTCTCTGGACCTGGCCTGCAACAGAACTGTCCTTTTTCAACACCTCTTTGAAAGCCCCAACTAAATAGCATTAAATTTAATTTTGGGCAAACTGGAAGATAAAAAAGGTGAGAAACTTAACAGAGACATATTTGCTGTAATGATGTGACAGCTGTTCCTTTAGCAGCACAAAGCAAAGCCCTGCTTGTGCTCAGCTCTGCACAGGAAATAATAGTAAGAGTTTGTCAGTCACTGCTGTTTCCTTACTGATGACAATGGGGAGATGAAGGATCTATAACAGACATAGATTGTCCTGAAACTTCTCTTCCATTTCTCATTTCAAGTTTGCAATTTGAATCAAAGGATTTGCTCAAAAGGTGTTTCGAGGATTTTTCTGCATTTCTGTTCTGTATATAAGAAGCTTTAGTTGTTTCTGAAACAGCCTTGTTTAGGTCAACTTCAGCACTCAGGAAGTGCAGCACCTCCCCCAAAATAGAGGCACGTTCCTCAAGAGCTGTGGCTCCAAACCCACTGCTCTGCAGTTGAAGCGATCCAGAATGTGCATCTCTGATGGTGAACGGCTGCAGCAGGAGCAGCTCAAAGCCCCGACCCAAAGGAGGCTCCTGCAGGCACGACGCTGTCAGAGGGGCAGAGCACAGTCCGGGGGCCAGTGCAGCCCCCCACCTCAGGAGAGCCTCCTCCAGGGCAGGGAGCCCACTTCACTCAAGAAACTGAACTCAGGAAGTTTTCAAGCTACTGTGATACATCCAGTTTTTCTTTTCAACATTTGCTTTTCTTTTTCTCCTGTCTTTGGTCTTTCATTTCTTTCTGGAACAATAATCAGAGCAGATAAGCATGCTTTAATCTGCTCCCAGGGAAAGGTGGAATGCTGATTGCTTGCTCTGCCTCTTTTGGACAAGCGTTTTTATCCTGTATTGCTATGGGGAAAGGTCTTGGCTCTTCAGGCATCAGCTTTTGTCTTTTTGTGTGCTGAAGGGTTTTTCCCAAAGTGAGTACTGAAATGCTTCAATGATCTTTAAAAAAGAGTTCTGCAGATTTTGTGAGATTTCAGACTGCAGTAAAAGAAAAGACTAACAAGCTGAATGTCTTTTTTTTTAAGGAGATAAGAAAAAGGCTACCTACTGGAGCTGTCAGAGTTTAAGCTTCAACCTTTATGTTTACAAAGCAAAAAGGGCAATTAGATGTGGAAAAATAAATTTTTCCAGGACTCTGCCAGTGGTTGTGGTTTGTACTCAAAACTGCTGAATGACAGTTAGTTTAGTGCTGTAGGCAGGGACTCAGCATAGAGCAACCCTGACACTTCTTTGATGCTAAGTAGTGTACCCTAATAAAGACGTCCTGTGAAATAATTCCCTCTTGCCTGGCATGCAGGACTTACAGAGCATTCCCAGTGCAGCAGGACTGGGACTGCCTGCATGCTCCATGCCTCCTGCACCTGGCATTCCACTTCCCTCCCCACTTCAGAGCTCCTGCACACCTCTGTTTGCTGAACCTGAGGAAGAAACTGATGGAATAAACCCAAGTCAACAGCTAAGAGGCAAGTTCTGTGCTTTCACTTCCTGCCTATTTCACAAAGCCTGTTTTCACCAAGGTGTTGATGACAGAAACCCTCATGGTCCTGCAAGCACCGAGTCCACAGAGAGGCACAGCATGGCACAGCAAGGACAGCTGCCCAAACTCAGAGCCAGTGCCAGTCCTCCAAGCACCTGCACAAGCAGCTGAAGAAAGACCTGTTTTCCCAGCAGACAGAGCAAGCTCCTCTCAGCTCTGCCCTGCACCCTGTCAGTTTGGAGCCTGCAGGCAGGTCAGCACAGCTCCCTGTGCAGGCACAGCATAGACTGGAGTCAGCAGCCCCCAGAGCCAGCTCTGAGGTGCTGTCTGCCTTCCGCTCTTCACACATTTCTTCTCTCTGCAAATACCAAAATGTAAAAAGAGATATGAACAGAAGTGAGGAAAGGCCCTGGGAAGCCTGTCTCCAAGTGTGAAGTGACAGCAGATGGCAGAGGCGCTGCTTTGTGGCAGATAAGAACGTGTCAAAGGCAAAGCCATTGCACCAGCCTGCGTGGCTGCCTCAGCTCCCAGCTGCCAGCACCCACTGGACTTGGATTTTCTGGGGGCACAGCACGTCCTTGAGCCTTCTCCCACAAAGCTGCAGGCTCAGGCACTGGCACAGCCTTCGAGGCAGTTCCTCAACCCCTAGGGAAGGATGCAGTGGTGCAGGGTCAGACCATGGCCCTGCAGCACAGATTTGCTCAGTATTGTCTGGGTGAAAATGTTCCTCACACACTCAGCAAAATAATGTTGTTCCCTCTGCCATTTATCACCTAGAGCATCAGTGACTCAATGCCAAGCACAGCTCTTGGTACACCTCCACACAGAGCCTGATGTTTGGGCATGCAGCACTGTGAGAAAGCAGCCAGAGCAATGGTACCACACAGATGCCAGTGGACAGAAGACCACAGTCCTACCCTCTGAACCAAAGCAGGGCACCCCAGAGGCTCTGTATGCCCTGCTCACAGAGAGCTTCATGCCTATACATGAGGACCAGCACATGGTCTAGCAAGAAAAGGAAGAGATGATCAGAGCAAACTGGGAAAGGAGGAGGGTGGGCAGTGAACCTTGGGAGGCTCCAAATTTCCTGTTCATTTAGGACAATTCTTCTTCCTTGTCTTTTGTGCTTCTGCACTCACATGGCAGTCAGTGGTGTTGTTATGCAGCTCTGGTGTTCTCCCTCTGAAGCTGTTCCCTCACGTGGCCACTGGCTTGACACTCCAAGCCTCCCCTTCACTGCCCCTTAAAGACTGGGTGTGATTAACACACACTCCCAGTTACTGCCCAGAAAAGCATCAGATCCACAGTGCTTGTGAGGAGGTCTCCAAAAGTGGCCAATACCATGCCATCACCTCCCCCCAGGTTCCTGAGCATGGGAAGAGGACTGCCTTCTGCTTACTGACCCAGAGCATTAGGAACAGTGCAAGAGTATGTGTCTGGGAGACAGAATTCAAACTGAATTAACTTGCTGAACAAGCAGGGGAAATCCTGCTGTCACCCAAATAAATGCACAGACAAAGTAGTTTCTATCTGCTAATAAATACAGGGCAAGTTTCACATCTCCCTGCTCCAAGGCAGGAGCACACTGAGGCTGCAATGTTCAGCCATATGTAGAAGACAGAGGAGTAGTAAAAGAGCAACTTGTTAATGCATGGATGATAGTACTTTACCTCCTTTGCTGTTTAAAAAGTAAGAATCGGGAGAAGTTAATCTATGAATAATATAGGAACTGCTGAATTAGTTCTGAACTTCACAGACAAAACAGTGTAAAGAAAATTAAGAAAGGCAATTACCGATTCTTTGCAGCATTTTTTAGTGACAGGTGGTAGTATTTCTTATTGCAGTGAACTGCATGTACACAGAAGTCATCAGAGTTCCCAGGAGTTCCTTCAGCCTTTTCCAGCTATTCATATTGGTCCCCAGGAAATGCCTGCACTCAAGGGTTTCACATACTGCAGATCTGCACAGCAACAACTGCATCTCAGTGACACCGAAGTGTGGAACCCACACATGCCCTCAACAGCTGCCACAGACAGCTAAAAGAGACAAACGGGCTGCAACTGCTGTTCTTATGTAGGGCCCTCTGACAGCACAACATGTTTTTATGTACAGCTGACTGCAGCAGGCAATAATCCTCACTCTGCCATGCCCCAGCAGCCACAGTGCACACACAAGCCACCCCTGGATGCATGCCAAATGCAGGGTTTCCTGGAGCCCCAAGGGAAGAGTTCATGTGCTCATCCAGGCAATAAGCATGGGAGCAGCAATGGGACTGCTGTGCAGCAACACAGAGGGTTTGCTACACCCCATCTCCTACCCTGTGCCCCCCAGCTCCACGTGCCCCCTCTGAGAGTCTGCAGCTGGACACAGTCGCCCAGCACATTGCTGTCCTGAGAACCAGCCCTGCAGTGTCCACAGGAGGCTGAAGGAAACACAGAAGCCATAACAGGCACCAACACAATGCAAAGACTCTTGTGCCCCTGGAATTTCCAGCTAAGATGGTTCAGGGATCTCCCATTCAGATCACCAGTTTCCTGTAGTTTGCTCCTGCTGGCACAGAACTGGCTCTCAGCCACCTTACCAGCAGCACAAAGCAAGGCCAGACCCCAGCTCTCCTGCCAGCCCCACCACTGACCTACTCTGTGGCTGTGACCATGACATTCACACTCCAAAGCCTGTCCTGCCTTCAGTGGCATCTCTGGAGGTCACATCACACCCCTCATCATTCCCTCCTGTGGATCCAAACTTGAAAACTGAACTCTTGGTGTTGTTGTTGCCCAAAACAAGTCTTACTAATAGTGAAAACCTAATTAATTATAACACTTAGCCCTGCCATGCTGCCTTTACATTTACAAAGCAGTGGGTAAACATTAACTAATTAATTTACTGTACCTAGCAATTATACAGTTCTTTATATTTTCAAGGTCCTGTACAAACATTAGCTAATTAATCTACTTAATTATTTCCATGTTTATATTCCAGAGCACTGCAACTGGCAGCACAAGGAAGAGGCTTTAGAAGGGCTAGTGCCAAGCACTTCTCAGCTTTTAGGTGCCTGACACCTTTTGGGAACACATCTCCAGAAGGTGCCAGTGGACCTGGACAGTCCTGATGCCACAAGGTGCCCAGGAAAGTAGATGAGCCATCCCAAAAGCCAAACTACAGAAATAAGAAGAATTTTCCACCGGAAAGATCCTAAAAGAACTTGGGGTTTTCGAAGTGTTCCCTGAGGGGAGATTACTGGAACACAGAGATTTATTTGTGTGGCAATAATTGAGAAGCTCATTTTATTCCAGTAAAGTTCTTGCAACCACAATCAATTCATATGCCATCCCAAACACTGGAGGTCAGCAGAATATGGTGAGCACCTCAGCAAGTGCTTTTGACAATGTTAAAACACAATAAAGAGAGAGCTGTGGCTCAGCATGAGAGGTGCACATTAATCCTTGCTTGGACAGTGTTTGATTGGCAGACTTGGTTCTTTCAGGATCTTTCTGATGGAAAGATATTTCTGGCATGCATGGCCTTCCCAGTGGCAGCATTTCCACCACCCTACACCACTTCGCCCCCAGATTCCTCTTGCACTTGGTGAAAATGATGTAGAAACCTGCAAGGAGAAGAAGAGGGGTGAGGAGCAAACAGCAGGATGGCTCCAAGCAGCAACACTGCTCAGTCCCACCCTAAAGTGCCAGGACAGAGGAGCCATGTGTTTGCACACCAAGGAGGTCGAGCAGAAGAGAGATGAGCTGTATTGAGGAAGAGGGTCAGTATCCAAAGGAGGACAAGACCAAACGGGGAAGACGGACATCCAGTGCTTCTCTGTGACTGCTCAGTTGGGAGCAGGGAGATTTCCAAGATCAGTCACAGATCCTTGGTAAGATCAAATCAGACAGGGAGGCAAGCAAGGGGTAAAGAGACATGCTCTTTCCCAAGGTCTCCTGAGCCTTCAATTGCAGCCAGATACAATCACCACAAGATTTGAAGGGTTCCACACGTCCTCTTCCACAGCACCAGCACAAGCAGAAGCTTGTGACAGCAGAAGACGAGTACGTGGTCCCTGGGACAAAGGCCAGACAGCTGGGCTGCAGCACCTGTCAAGGACCAATGCTCACAGTGACCCGATTTCAGCATCACTCTGCAGCTGAATCCACCCCCAGCCTGCCTGGACCAGCACCGGACCAACCTTCACAGTCTGGCAGCCCTGCTGCCAGCTCAGGCAGCAAGCCCAGGGTCAAACCCACACTCAGCAGCTGCTCCCTGCCCTCTGCTCTTGGAGATTTCCTGCTGGCCATGCCAGGTGGAAGGAAAACAAGGCTGAGCACCGGGATGAGAGATAAGCAACCCATGGTGCTGTGCCTGCTGCTCTTGCAAGAGTCAGAGGTGAACCACAACTTCATCAGCCTACCAGGAAAAGAACCAATTATCTGGCAATTGTATGGGGTCCATTTCAGTGGGAGGTTCATAACCTAACCAGCCCTTGTAGTCAAGGGGAATAAAATATATGCTGACATCAGTACACAGAGGTTGCCATTGGAAGCAACTTTCACTGCAGTGTCATGAATCTTTTCAGAAGCAGCATGAGAAGACTCATTCTGTGTATCAATCTTCCTGGGGAGCAGAGCAGATGATGGTTGTACATAGTAATGCTTACACCAATTCACATGCATAGTCAGTGGCTGTCTACAAGTCCTGGCCCTAATCAGTGCATTAAATACAAACATATGACTAATAAATGTGAAACAGCTTCTGGAGGGGTAGTGAAACCCTCTGCTTTGACCATTGTTGGCTCCTCAGATTTCTGATACAGTGGCACCCTCTCCCCTTGGCTTCTACAGGGACAATGGAAAGCTGCAACTCTTCTGTTTGTTCAGGTGATAACATTTTTTATGAGCCAAATTCTTTCCTTTAGGTTTTGATGGTGATTCTGTGACTTTACATTTGTCCTGTAATCACAGCACTGCTCTGGAGCAGGAGCAGAGCCCGTAACAGCTGCTGCCTCAGTCAGCTGAAGGGGAAGAAACTGCCCCAGCGCAGCCTCCCAGATGACCCTGGTTGGGCACTGCTGGGGGACCACAGGTGCCTGCATGCCCAGCTCTCCACCACAGCAGCTCTCCTCTGGCAGCTGCCCAGCCTGGGCAGGTGGACCCACACTCTGCCACTCTGATGCCATGAGGACCCAGAGCTGTAAGCTGAGTAGAAGCTCATGGAGCAGGTGACTCAGAGCTCTCTGGCTCAGGACCTCCCATGCAGTCAGGATTTACTGCACCGCATTTCTAATGCCATACCAGTTACCACCCATGCCCCTAGGGGGTGGCATATAAGCAAGGATGGAATAACCTTGAATTCCACATCTTCTGCAGAAAGCATATGATGCATCCTTACCAGAAATCCAGGTGAGCATCATGTGCTCCAATGCTGTTGGGAGCACTCACTCCATGTGCAGGAAAATCCATCTAGAAGAAAAGACTGCTGTTGCAGATTTTCCTATGTAATCAGCTCTTTTGTGTCTTTTTCTCCCTTCAAGATTCTCATGGCATTTTTAACAGATAGCAAACCACCTTAAAACTTCCCCTTTCATCATCACAGAGAGATAACCTGACCACTCATGCCCTGTTCCCACCCTGGGCACAGACACCACTGGCTACCACGACTGTGGGAGTCCCCAGTTTAATCAATGAAGCAAGAAAGTACCTAGTTGGTGCTGCCAGAAGGATATGGCATTTGAGAGAGAGCACATTATTCCCCCGTTCTTACCTTGGTGTGTGCTTTACTGCTGGTTCACAGGTATGCCCTGCGCTCTGGGCCCCTGAGGAGGTGACACAGGATGCTCCAGAGGCAAGCAGCACATGAGCACACCATGAGCTTGACTCAGAGGACACTGCCATCACTCACTGGCAGGTTTGTAGGAGTGAAGTCTCATCCTAGATTAAAGTCTTGTGAATAATTTTCTGTGAAGAAAGGGGAAAGAAAGGAAAACATCTTACAAAGCAGATCGTGGCTGCCTTCACCTTCGACACCTCTATGTGGCTGAGGTGCAGTTCCTGACCACTGGCTCTGCCCCGATCATGTGGGCAGCAACTCTGAGCTGGGAGCCTCTGTGCCATCCTCTGTAACACCACACTGAAGACAGAAGAGTCCAGAAAGGGTGTCCAGGCTACACTGAGTCCAAATCTACTGTTAACAGCCTTCTATATGTTGTCTTCTACAGCAGCTGAGTCAGGGATGGTGCTTCATTAAGCCTGAGGTTCATCAGCCATTGTTAGTGCTTCACACAGTAATAAATTAACGTTTTAAAGAAAATAGTCAACAGAAGGAAGCAAGCCTTCTGCTTGCTGGCCCTGCTGCCCCTCACCGAAGCCTGGCAGCCTCTGCCTGCTGCCAGCTCTGACAGGCAGGCCGAGAGGGGAAAACCTCGCATGGCTCTTTTTACTGTGAAAGCCCTATATGAAGCTGCAAACATATCTGTCACCTTCCAGCACGTTGTTTACCAGCTCTCCTCAACATTCCCTAAACTATATTTTCTAGAGACTGTAATTCAATACCTTGCACCCCAGAGCTGTAGCATCAGCTCAGAGAGCAGCATGATGAATGTATCATGTTCCTTTAGGGCTTGGGCTTAGGAACTGGTTTGTGCTGTTCCAGCTGTTAATTATTCCTCTGCTTTTTGCTATTCTCATCCCAGCTGTGCCTCTGTATTTATCACACAGGTCTACATGTACTAAAAACATTCCGACTCTTGAAAGTATAAGGAGCAATTTATCCCTTTTGTGCAACACGAGGCAGCTCAGGGGACCAAATGGCAAGACTTGATCAATAAGGCCCTCACTAGATTAGAGGTACTGGGGCTCAGACCTCATAGTGCTTGTTTAGAAGGAATGTGAGAGAATGCTCTATGAATGTTAAGCAGAGACACAAATACGTTTTCACTGCTCTCCCTTCCCTGCCCCTTCCTGAGCCTGCATCCCAGAGACATCCTCATATTAATCACTGCTGAGGAGACCATCTGGAGCCAGGCCAGCCCCAGCCAGGCTACACACTGGGAAGAGCTGTTCCTGCTCTCCCAGCCATGGCAGCACTGGCTGCACAGTTACACAGGATGATGCCTGGGCAGCACCCACACTTAGCTGGGGAGCACCATGCCAGCCTTCACTGGCTCAGCCCCAGCATCCACTCAACACAGGGCAGTGCCCACAGCACCTCCAGCCCCAGCACTGGACTCTCCCCAGATCACCCAGGCTCCTGCCAAGCGCTGGGCTGGCAGCCTCTCACTCCACTCCTCTCTCAGCTGGTTGTTACCCTGGTCTCACCCAGGGAGCTGTGGCCCTTCCCCAGGACACTCCTGCTCACTCTGCAGTCCCACCCAGCTCATTTGTGCTCCCACACCCTTTGTTAGTGTGGAGTGTAGATGTTGAAGGCTGCACACATGCACTTTCACAGCATGCAGTCCTGAGGACCAACCAGCAATACTAACTTACAGGTAACTTACAGGTGCAAGCACCAGTCCTTCATGTATGTCTAGTGTGTCTTAGATCTTCATCCACTCCATAACACACCACCCCTTTCTCACCCTTCCAGTACTGCTGCAGGGCTTTCTCACACCTGTGCTGAATTCTGTTCTTTGCTTAAGACAGCTTGGGTTTCTTGTGAAACCTGCAGCCTACCAAAATAGCCATGATGTACCCAATCCAGGATCCCTGCCAGGACTGCTGTCCTGTTTTCCACCAGTGGCCAGGAGGCTTCCTTCCACTGAGGTACCACACAACATCCTGCTCCTTACAGAAGTGAAGGGCAGTTGCTGACTACAAGGATAGGGCCAGGTCCTGATGCCCTCAGCATTTAGAAACCATCACCCCTTGCAGCACCCCGAGAAAGCAAAGCAAATACTATTATTCCTCACTTTGGTTCCAAGGACCTCATACAGGTAATTAAGACAGGTAATTAAGACCCATGCTGCTACTTCTTGAGCTGAGAATTACTGATATTTAATGACATTTTGCAAATATTTTAAGAGAAATTTCAGGTCTTATTCCTAATATGACATTTATCTTCTATTAGCATGAAAACAAATAGAAAAGCCTGATAACCACTGCCTATATCATAAATTACTTTATTGTTGGTTTTATTACCTTCCCCATTAAGCTGTCACCTCTTCCCATTTTTGTGATGATTAGCCAGTGAAATCTGTCATCTTTTCCATGTGATTTATACAGGACCCTAGTGATAACTTTATTCACCAGGACAATAATTATCAGCTCTATTATGGAGGTTGCTTGGTTGCCCTAGGGGATAATGTGCCAGAAAGGTTAAAATATTGACAAGCAATAAAGTATATATTATAATTACACTGGTGCCAGGACAGATAACTGGCTGTGAGCAAGGAACTGAGCTACAGCTTTGCACTTGCCCAGCAAAGACAGCAATGCCATGGTCACACCACACACTTCCTTCCACGGCTGCAGCAGTCTGGGCCCACCACCTTGAGGGGACTCCAAGCAAGGGTATGCCCCATCCCATCCATATAAACCCCAGCAAAGGCCATGTCCCATCCGGTTCATGTATATTCACCACTTAATCCCTGATGACCTTGCTCTCAGTGAGCTTCTTTATGATTCAGAATTCAGACATTGTAGCTGAAGTGGGGAGGTTTATCCACAATCCTTCTGTATTTCTTCCCACGCCCTCTAAAAAAGTTTGTCTTCATAAGAATGGCAAACACAGAGAGACCAAAAAACTGCCGTCTCTGAAATGAAACATTGATTTCTTCTGGGACTGGAGCAGCAGGTGCATGCCTTATTGGTAAAATGGTATATAGGTATAATCTGAAGGACACTGCTGAGATAAATTGCCCTTTGGTTCAGGCACTAACAAAACGAAGCACTGAATAACTTGGCACTACATCTGAAGCAAGACTATAAAACTAACCTTGGTCATTCCTCCAGATCTACTATTGTTACATCAAGAAGAGTAGATGAGGGATGGAGTAGCTCATAAATAATTTCTCATGGAAAGCACGTACACCAGCCAGACAAAATCTCTCTCTGAGAAAATGTGGAAAAGTGGTAGATTTAACCTACTTCAAAATGTCATTTTTTGAAGGAAAAAAAAAAGTCAGTCCACATCTCTTTCCTGATGCTTTGTTTTGCCCCAGCAGCATGTTAAGAACCAAGCCCTACACCCAGCTTTGGCAGCTGAAGGAATTTGCTGCAGCAAACCCTGCCACTTCTCTCCAGTATAATCATGTTGGAAATGATGGTCACCTATGGCTGGTGACCTATGGATAAACATGACTGAAAAGGAGCTGTAAGACATTTAATAAACTACATTGGTTAACTTCCTTCTGCTAAAGAAGTGCCAAGGACTATAGAAACCATCTCAGGTTCATCTACATTTTGCTGGTTTTGTCCAAGGAAACATAACTAATAAAGGGGACTGAGGTCCTCCAGACAAGGGTCAGAGATCTAGCCCAGCCAGCCTGAGACATCTGGCAGCATTTTCCTGGAATATGGGCTTGTGCCATCCTTTCACTGCCTCTTTGAATGAGTCATGGGCATTGGAGAATGCATCAAAACGCCATTAGAATTAATTCTACAAAACATCATTTCTCTGTTCACCACAAGTACACAAGTAAGAGCATATGGCTTTCTTTTGCTCAGAACATTTAAGCCTGGTGCTGTAGATGGAGCCTTGTGCTCACAAGCACAAGCCTTCCAAAGCAAGATGTGCAAGACACTCCCCTGGGGCAAAATAAGCAGATTCAAGAGCCCTACATAGTTACAAATCATGCCAAGAATCAGCTATAGTGAGTCCATGAGGCACTCCAGCTCCCCTCTGCAGGCTCTCTGGAGTCCCACAGTAGATAATTAACGCAGTTCCAGAGGAGAAGCTCCTTGAGTACCCACAACAACATCTGTCTCCAGGGTTAACATTTACTCTAGAGTGGAACAACCTATTTCTGCAGCACACTGCTCTGTTCTTCATATGACAAGAACTCTGCAAGGGCCATCAGGGAGTTTGCCTTCCGGCCTGCTCCTCATGATTTTCCTCCTTCATCCAAGGGGTGGGTTGGCACTCAGCAAAGTGACAGACCCAGGCCTGACTTGCCTTAAGGACCTACATGGGTCACCCCCAATGTCAGCTCCAGTACAGGCACTCTAAAGTCCTCAGAGCATGCCACCTGCTCCCCATTCAAGTGGGTTCCCACAAAGAGGCATGACTGCAGTCAGTGTTCCCCTGACACAGGAAGGGAGGCTGAGCCCCCAAAAGCCTCCTTTTCTCTGAAAATTTATTGATAACTTCCCCAATGACCCTCACACCACATGATGCAGGAGGTGTAAGAACGAAGATGACCAAGAGTTTCCTCAGATGACAGCTTTGTAGGACTGATTTGGAATGTCTGGCTCAGTCTGGCTGCAGCTGGTGCTGCCCAACACCTTGTGACAGAACGAGCAAGACATGAGCAGCACAAGCAGGAACAGAGGCTCGTTTTGTCCACAGGCACCTTGGGAGCTGAGCACGTTTTACAGTGTCACACAAATACGTGGGGAACAGATGACATAAACAGAGGTGAATTAAAATCCCCTTCTCAGGAGGGCAATGGCTGTGCATGCAGCATCTGCTCCGTCTGTAGCTTCAAAGCAGCAGGAATTTTAAGTGCTACCATTTAGAAAACGTTCATCTTCACCTTTTGTTTGACTGTAAATCTCTGAAGCCTTAACAAGGTGTGAGATGGCAGGAGTACCGGACCTCTTCCATACCTCCCCAAGTGGAAACTCTACATATTTACTGACAGATAATTAGAGAATACAGACTCCTAGATGAAAGCATGCTTAAATAACACACCATTCCTTCCACAATGCATACAAATGTCTCTGAACACTGTCATCTAGCATTATAACACTTTGCAGAGCCCCAGAAGACTGTCTCTACAGGACTATTACCTCTGACTCCTGATAAAATGTCTCCTAAAGTATTTGCTTCCCAGTTTGCCTTGCAGATGTTTCCACTTTTAATTTGTCAGAGACAAGCAGCTGCAGCTCTGAAAATAACATTATTCAATAACACTTTATTTACTGCCAGAACTCCTTTCTCAGCTAGTACTGGTTGTGTTTATCCTTGTTTAACCAAAGGGCAAACTGCAGTCCAGGCCCATGGTTTAGGTTAATATCACAAATAAGTTCAAATAAAAATCAACTTTATACTATTGAAAGATCTGTAGCTATGAAAAGATGGGAAACACAAAGCCTTCTTATAGCTCAAGGGCCCCCAGCATGGGACTACAACAGAAGGAAACTGGAGAGCACTGGAGAACACTGATGGTACAAAGGTGCTTCCCCGCCCAGCTTCTGACACAGAACCTGCAGCTGGGACATTCCTGATCCCATGCAGGTCACAAGCCTCTGTCATTACAGCGTTGCAGCTGCTGGAAACATACAAATCACTCAACATCTTCAGAGGAACCCAATACCGCAGGGCTGGAAAATTCCTCCTACCAGTTGCTGTCCATTTGTGCTATAGTCAGTACAGCCCCAGGAATCAATATTACTGCTTGTAAGAATTACAAGCATTAAGGATGTTAGATAGAATGTGAATTTGTCCTTTCTTAGAGCTAAATGTCTCTTCATGGCATTCGAGCAGCCCAGCAGTAATATGCCCTTGCAGATTACAGCAGTTACACAATAGCAAAGGCTCTGCCAGCACTATGAAGGGATGTGGAGAGCAGAACCAGTGCTTCAGGAGGTGGCATGACAGCAGGGCAGGTGCCAGTGTGACCAAAGGAAGCCTGAGAAAAGGAGCTCCTTCTCCTGGAGTCCAAGAGAGGCAGGCTCCACAGGGACACGGTCAGGAGAGTCGGGGTTGAGCCATGCCATATGTTGTGGAGCAGTTTGTGCCATCAGCATGAGCAGCACCTGCATCTTGTCTGGGGACTGCTGCTGGCAGGGACAACACCCACTTTCATGGCAGAACCAGGCACGGATGAGCTACGACAGCTCTTACCTCTGCCAGCACAGTTAGGCTGCAGCTGGGCTACCCAGACAAGATCTCCATCCCAGTGGACTGCGTACCCAGTGCAGATTCTTTCAACAAGAAAGAGAAAAGTGTCTCAAGGGCTCAGCCCTGCCTAGCCCTGAGCTCTGACTGCCTCCAGTTCTTGACAGCACACAAATCCCTGCTGCAGGTTTCAGTGTCAGAGCAAGGCCCTCTGCAAACCTCTTCCACCTGCAGCTCCAGTGCTCAGCCCCTGCTTGCTCACCCTCCTTTCCCAGTCTCAGAATAGTCCCTGCTGCTATTATCTATTCCCCAACCCTCAGCAGTTCTGCTCCTGCTCTCTTGCCCTGGGGTAGGCAATGTTTAGGAAATATTGCTCCACACAATGGCTACTTTCATAAACTCTGTCTTGATCAATAGGCTTTTTAACACTGGAGATGTCTTCTTCATGACTGTGAGATTATGAACATTTGGAGTATCTGCAAATGTACCTTAAACCCTAAATCCCGGTGTTCATTTATGTTTACGTTTACATTCTTTCTTTTTCACAGTTTTCTTATCATGGTATTCATCTTATTAAACTGCCCTTCACACATATCCCAAGTCAGGAGTATATTCTTAGTAAAAAAGGCCCTGATCTATTTTTGCCTGCCTGGGAAACTGTGGTGTTATTATCAAAAAAGTGTTTCCTTCAGGCTACTTTACCCTGTTAGGAGGAATGCTCTGTGTCCCCGGAGAGGCCAGTGGTCCCCATCCCCTCCCCTCAGCCAGGGCACCAAACTGCCCTATCTGGGGTTGTACTATGAAGCCAGAAGCCTCATAAAGCCCTTCCTGCTATCGCTGTCTCCAGCCAAGCCCTCCTGAGAACGGAGCACCAGAACCTCAGACCCCTTCCAAGGGAGCTGCTTGGCTGCACAGGCCAGACAGCCCCGCGCTCCTCACACTCCCTCAGCAGCTACTGCCCCTCGCTGGACCCTGGCGTCCCCTCAGCCCACTCCCCTCATCTGGGATGCTGTCCACAAGCTTTTGCCTTTACCAAGTGCAAGTGCCTATGTTTGATGACTCAAAACAGAGGGGGGAGACAGGCAGGCACAGACAGAAAGCTAATAAACCCCGCTCAGCATAGCTTGTTACTTACTTTAGAAACATGATGTTCAGGACAGAGTATCTCATACCTCTTCCTAATAGCAATTTTGAGAATCCACCGGGGATCAGTTTAATGCTTTAGAAAAGGTTAATGGTGTTAGGAATTTACAGCTATATTTTAAATTGTTTAAACTATTATTTTTATTTCCTTGAGTAAAATGGAATTTCAGTGAATCGTGCAAAGCTAGATGGTCAGTTTGTGTCTGAAAGAGATCATTAAAAGCTCAGGTGGTTTTACATAGCACCTGATTCTGTCAGGCAGGTGGAGCAGGGAACTGCCATCAGCTCTGGATTAGCTGCTGTGAGTTGCTCCAACAATGTCCAGAAAGGGCTTTCCTGTACCCTCAGAGCAATGAGGGTGAGCACAGCCAGCATGCACAGGGGTGCAGAGCCACTCCTGGCAGTCCCACAGCCCAAGCAGCCCTCCCATCCACACCAAGGACTTGTCAGAAAGCAGGAGCTGCCCCTGGCATTCCAGGAGCCTCCCCACATGGGGGAAGCACGGCATGCTCAGCATCAGCCCCCCCCCAAGCCCCTGCCAGCACCTCCAGGGCTGGTGCACAGCTGAGCATTCCAGCTTGCTATTGCCCACTGCCCAGCACCCCACCCACACCTGCTGTCCCTGGGCATGTGCCTCCTGAAGCTGTATGCTCCAAGGAGAAGCAATTTCCACACTTGTTCCCTAGTTCAGGCCCAGTCAATGTCCCATGTGCCTGTGTGAGCACAGAAATCCCCAAAACCTCCACTGCTCTTCCCATCACCTGACCCACCTTCAAGGGGTCTCCTCTCCCTGCCCAACACCCACCCACCCATGAAGAGAGATGGTGCTGTCATTCCTCTTCCTGGAGAAGCATTTGCAAGAGCCCCAATACTCTGCCACTCTCCTGCAGCAAATCACCAGGGAGTGGCACCTTTCCATGAGGAGTGCACCTCTGCAGAGCCTGGCTCTGGCCATGGGGCCAGTCCCTCCTCCCTCATCATCTGCCCTCACAGTGGCTGCCCTTGTACTGAGGGGCTGAGAGGAGGCAAAGCACTTCACGCACCCCTCAGGCATCTCTACTCTCAGTTGCAGGTGGAGTCTCATGGCCAGGAATGCTGACAGGGAAACCCATATGCAGATGGTGCCAGAGTGACAGGCTAACACTGCTTTTCTTGCACACAACCAGCAAGAGAGTGTTTGCTTTAAAAACTTGACTCTGAGCACATGTTACCCAAGAACCAGCAGATCTTTCTGTGGTGAAGTTTAGGGCATTGATGTTTTTGGCTGCTTATTTCAGAGGTCATCTGCTTAGACTGCAATTACAGGCATTTGTGCAAAATGCTGTGACAATGTCAACTGTAATTGCATCAGTCGTGCCACACAACAAGATAAATGTGACTGGAGATGGCGTGTCAACCTCAGAAATTACTTAAGACTGAAAAGCAGTGGAGGAAACAGCAAGTGTTCTAAAACAATTATTTCTCTACAGTAGAAATAATAACAGCTCTCATTTCCTACACACAGTTCTCCAGAGAGATGGTGCAGAACGTTGTTAGAGTCCCCTCCCTTCCCCGTGGGATACCATCAGACCGAAATAAAAAACACAGAGCAAAGGTGTTCCATATTCTTAAGGAAGGCAGATATTGCAATATTCACCTACCCTGGACCCAAAAGCATTCCTGTTGTAATCACCAGTCTTTACAGTGCACAAACCCCTGCCTCTACACAAACCCCAGTCCTGCTAAGATACATAATGAGGCATTTTGTCCTACCAAAATGGGACAGGAATACAGAGTAAGAGGGAACACAGTGACTTGTCCTTGTTTGCTTCATTGAGCTGTGGACACACTTTCAATATAGCCCTGTGACAACAGCATCGTTACTGCACCTAGGACTGGAAAGTCTGTGCTAAAGTGACCTCACACTGACCCCCTGCGTAAGGACAGGGCAGGTTTCCACCTCGGTAGGCTGTTAACCTTGTACCAGAGCTGCCTAGGCCAAACAGAAGGTATGGGAGGGATTCTTCCTCCTAAAATTAAATAAACTTTATGTGAAAATGCCATTTTCAGTGTCTTGAGCTGTCAATTGTAGGATAAAGTGATATTGATTTCTACAGAAACTTTATTTGAGTAACCTATTAAATGAAACTTATTTGACACCAGATGACTCCTGCAATTTAATTCCAGAATGAAGTGATGTCTCCAAGGCTTTGTGATATTCTTTATCTTGAACGATGAAAGGCATTTTCCTTACAGCCATTTGCTGATGGATCCCAGGGTCTTTGCAAACAGTCCTCCAAAGAATCCAGAACACACCTTCACTGGCAAACTGCAGCTGATACAGATGGCCTGGCACATACCAGCCCTTAGGGGCAAAGTTAAAGGTGCAAAGAGCCCAAGAAGAAATGCCAGACTCTGCAGCCTCCACCTGAACTGAGGAAAGAAGCTGATGAAAGCCCCAGGATCTAAGAGCTCGGCCATAGGTGCCACAGTCCTGCTCCAGGCAACACTTGCACTAGGGCAGCCCAGCTCAGTGCTGTGGTGTGCTCAGATCCCCAAACCTCCCACCGCCTCCTCCAGCACATTTCTATTCCCAAGTGCCTCAAGGCACAACTAGAGCTGTGCAGGCATTTGCTTTTCAGTCCAGCACCCCCCGCACTGCACCCTGAAGGCTCATGAGCTGGCTGTGAACATGAAGACACCTGCCACGCTTCAGAGGCCACTCACTTCTGCTCACCAACGCTTTTCCACAGTTTTTTCTTTTAAAAGAAGCCAAATTATTTTTTATTTGAAACATACAAGAAACAATTAAATAGTAAAATTGTCAGATTCCATCTCTTTCATCAACACGGCTTTGTCGTGTCTGGAGTGTCAGCACTAACAATCCTAGTCCTTTGGTGCTCACAGCCCCAAGAGCTCCTGCTGCAGCACCAGACCAGCCGTGCAGAGTCCTCAACTGTTGCACACCCTGCAAGCACCACTTGTGCTGAGAGTCCCACAGTCCTTCTCAGTTGGAAGCCCTTCCCAAGGGCCCTGCATGGGCAGAGACACATAGTTACCTCAACACTTTAATCTCTCTGTTTCCAAATAAACAGGAGCTCAGGCTGTCCCAAGTTTCAGGAAGACGTTTTTCCAGCTGTGTGCTGCAGGAGGAGGTAGAGCACCATGCCTGTGTATAGGAGCAGCCTTCTATGGTGTTCTGAACCATGTGTGGGACAAGCAAAACCTCAACTTGGTTGTAAATGTGCTTCTGCGAGCTCTGAGAAGTTCTGGAGCTCAGCAAACACCTCAAGCAAGGCTATGGAGGGGGTCAGAATCATGGCCATGGCTCTGGGCTAGATGGCAAAGTGTCTAACTAGGAGGTCTCAGACCACAGCACTGGATGCTGAGCAGTCCTGGGCAGGTAAAGTTGCCATCAACAAACCAACAACACATCTAAAATGAGACCCAAGCTCTGAACAAGAATTGGCCTGAGGAGCTGCTCCCTCCCAGTCGCTCTCAGCAAGCACCTCAGTGCAGGGACAGCCACTGCTCACTCAGGATCCCAGGACCATCAGTGCAGCACGGTGGCCTTGAGAGCATGTAGCTGTGTCCTTCCTGCTGCTCTCCCATCTCTGTCCTGTTCAAGGGACAGCACAGCCCAGGCACCAATTGCCTCCTCCTCCAGCCATCCCTCCAAACAATTTCTATGAAACTACTTTGTACATCTCCCCTAATTTCAGTTCAGTCATGGCAGAGAAGCCCACAAGATTTGAATGCAATTTGCTTGTTGGGCTTTACTAAATCCTTCAAGGAAGGAGCCAAAATTATGGAGAATCCATAATTACAGCAACAATTCTATCCTGTATTTTAACGGTTTTATTATTATTTAGAGTTAACCCTTTCTACTTCTAAATCATTGACTAATTTTACATTCCACTTTCAGATACAGGCCATAAGCTACAGGAAATATGAGATGACTGTTTCATACATACATGAGCTAAAAAATAATGAGGCACCCAGTGGTCATTGCTCCTCAGAACAAGACCCAGAGAAATCAATTCACTCAGACACATTACCATCCGCTTGTCCAAAGAGGACAAGATAATGCAGATGAGACATGGATTCCACTGCAACTGACCCAGCCAAACCCAGCAGCACTGCCCCAGCATACTGCACCTCCCCAGCTCAGGCCTGTGTACCTGAGACATCTCATACCACAGGAGTTAATCTAAGATCATCCCAGCCTTCTGGAGGAGGACCTGAAAAGTTCACTATTGCCTCAGATGGAACAGCAAAGGGGAACTAGAGCTTGCCTGTCCTGCTGGCAGTGCCCAGCAGCACAGGATCCCTTCAGTTCAGCTCTGATGGGATCAGAATCTGTAGGACTCTGAAGCACAATGAGGTTTACCTGGTAGAGCACAGGGCATGTGCCCTCACGGAAAGGAGCACCCAGTTGAATCACCCTGTCAGTTCAAAGCAGCAGCTCCAGCTGCAGGCCAGCAATTTGCCACTGAAACCAATTCCTGTCAAAGGTGTTGGGATGCTGCTGGAGTCTGTCTCACTTCACATACAGCTGATGGGGTGCCACACAGATCCCTCACAGCTGTGTACTCATAGCTAACAGAGTATATCCTCAAAGACAAGTTTCCCTTATTTAGTATGTTTGTTTTCTGTTCCTGATGCCTTTCCAAATGCCAAGCCTTCTTTAAAAAGAAAGCACAAAAGCAGGGTTTAATTTATAGAACACTACTTTCTTTCTAAAATTTCAGCAAAGCTGAAACTTACTTGAAAATTAACATCAGCTCCATTTACTCTACAAGTAATTAATTCCCTTCATACCAAGGGATACCTTGGGAAAGAGAATAAGTCATAAACATATTCATTAAACATATTCATAAACATTAAAAAGAGGCAGACAACGTAAATAATGTAAGAGGTTTAAAATAAATTCACACTTTAATAGCAGACTTCCAAGCTTCTTTTCATCTCCAGCACCCTCGAACAGTGATACAAATATAAAGGGAGAACACAGAGCAGGTCCTGGGCCTGACTCACAAGGAATCTGTTTGCTGGGACAGAGCCCTGTGGAATACATATAAAAGCTCCTGGATTTGCAGTCAGGTCCAAAGGAACCAAACCCTTGATATTCAGGGAAAAAATGCAGGCTTTCAAAGCAGATCAGGCTCCTTTGACTGGGATGGGGGAGGGAATCTGCACTGCCTCCTCAGAGCTCTGTGAAAGGGGCTATACAGCTGTGTTGTTTAACAGGAACTGCATCAGCTGTGCTGCTGCATTTATGACATTACGTCATTATTCTTTTGGACCTGACTAGCAGTTTCCAGCCCTACATTCATTCCCAGCAACCTTACTAGTATGGAATAGTATAGCAGGTACCTGAGTGAGGGGGCCAGCAGCCCCTGCCCTTCCCAGGGTTCTGTGTGCCTCTGCAGGAGGCCAGAGGAGGGGTGTGCACCTGGATCCACTGCTGTGGACCTCTGTCCCAGGTGGAGCCTGGGACTGCCCAGGGCCTGGGTGCTGGCAGATCTCACCATAGTCCCCTGCCCAGGACACTGCTAAGTGACTTGCCCTTCAGCAAATAAAAGGCATTTCAGGAGTGATGGGCTTGGAGATCATCCCTGTGTCCCTAAAACAGAGGAAGAGTCTTCCCTGACTCCACTGTGCCCACGATATTCTGAGCGAAGGCACGAAGGCTACACAGGATTGCAGCTCCTTCCACCTACCAGCACATGCCTGACTTTTCTACACAGAAATGGGAAAAAGAATTCCTAATACCAGTAATAATGATCCATCACTTTTGGTATCTTCAAAATTTTATTTCCCAGAGTGTTTGAAAATTATTCTTTGCTAATGGATAGCTAAATATCTTTGATGCTAAACAGCTTTCCAGGGGCGTGACAGTTCAGATCAGCCACCATTCCCTGTGCAAGAGCAGTCACAGCTCACACAATCTCCGACTGGAGGAGTCCCCAGTTCAGTACTCACAGACTGAGGAAGGGAGTTGTGCAGAGGCAAAGTCCCAGCAAAGAGCTGCCTTTTAAGTAAACAGAAATCAGGTGGTATTTTGCCTGTATCTTTCCTCCTGCTGATCCCTCCTTTCCTCCCTTGCCATCTGCCAAGCTATGCTCTCCACTTACAGGTCTAATGTGATTCATTTTTGAGAAATTATTTTCTTCTCTTTCATAGGAGCAACAAGAAGACTGGTAAGTTCTTTGGCATCTAAGCCAGAGTTCACTGCAATGCCTTCTTGCTGAAGTCAAGAGGCTTTCTGTGAAGTGAACTTAAATATACCTACCTCATGCAACCAAAGCAAAGAGCAAGAAACAGCAATTCCTGGCAGATCTATCCAGAGCATATTGTTTTTTAATGCAGTTTCTATGCCCAGAAGAACATCCCGCTGTGACTGAGACAGTGCCAGATACTTCCACAACTCAAAGGAACCATGTAGATATGATTATACTCTGCACAAAGATTTTGTGCTGAACCCCCTAGTCGGGCAGCTCTGTGTCAAAATGCTCTCACTCCTCATCAATGACAGGAGCATGTGACTTCCTGAAAAGGACACATTTCATACCTCACTATGTGAAGAGCTCCTACTATCTCTTAGTTCAGTGTACACATATCTGTATTGAACAGCACTTTGCTCAAATGCTGCCTACTTTCCTGGTACTCTCAAAAAATCCAGTGTTGCTAGCAAGTGACAGGGTCCCAGCACGCCTGTGGCACTGAACACTTGACACAGGCCTGGTAGAGCAGACAGCCAAATTCAGACTGACCAAAAGGGATCTTGTCAGCATCTCCTGCTGGGACTGTGTGGGACACCAGTATTCCTTGGGCCCATGCAAACTGGTTCACAGCTGACTTGACAGGGAGAAAAAAAAGTCTCTTACGAACCCAGCTCCCTGAAAGTGTCTCTCTTTGAAGAAGGAGACATGGAAACAAGCAACAGCAGGAGTGAGCTATAGCTGCCCTCCTTGGTGTGCTACAGGAGCAAAACTCAGCTGGTAGCTGAGAATCTCGCAGGAGCTGATCAAGCCAAGGATGAAGAAGGGCTGGGAAAGATGCTCGGGATCCAGCACAGAGGCCAGATCGTGTGGATCTGGCACAGAGCACTGCAGTCATCTCCTGTGAGTGAGGGAAGGGGAGCACACGTTTGTCTCAGCACTGCTGCTGTGAAACTGCTCTCAGTCTGCCTCAGAGCCCACTGCTCCTTCACACGGTGGAAGGAGAAGAGCTCCTCTTTGATAGAAGTTCATTTGTTGTTTTTGCTATCACAGCAACAGAATGCAAGCAGAGAATGTGCAATTTGTTTTAGTTCACTTTATCTTGCCAGTCCTAGCTATAACACTGCAGCAAGCAGCATTCTGAAGAATAAAGATGTGATGGTGCAGGGTGAGATTCTGCTATCCCTATTGATTACATCATGAGTCATCACTATAAATATTTGAAGGAGAGAAAGACCTTTGTTCTATCTAAACATGTTCATGTAACAAAATGTGCAATTGAGAGTGAGTAAGAGATGGCTCTAAGAGGACATGGATGCTAGAAGGCAAAGCATTTAAGCTGCTTACCTTTCAACCCAAATAACATCCATTAAATGGAGCATCTTGGCACTCACACTGTGAGGAGGGAAATACAAAGGGCTCAGTGTGCAAGAGCCTCAGAAACACATGAAGAAAGTATGTCATGATGGGAGCACTGTGCTCCTAAACACTACAGAGAAACTAAAGCACTTTCTATAGCTCCTTCTGGGGCCAAGAACTGCTGTGAAAATGATGAAGCCTATAATTTCTGGGAGCCTCTGTAATGAGTGGAGGAAGATGCTGACAGCCATTACAGACAGAGAACACCAACCAGTGCAGCACAGCATTGGTATTCCAGCCTTGTCACTGTGCCAACACTGTTCTCACTGTGCAGGCAGCAGAGAACAGGGATATCTGGCAGTCCCTGGCCTGTCAGCATTCAGGAAGGACCCTGGGCTCTTCCTCTTCTCCAGAATAAAGTCAAATTCTGGGAGAAGGTAATGCATGCAGTCAGCACTGCCATTTAGCAGCTGAGGGCTCTCAGCAGGTCTGCTGAAGTGATGTGCACAGCTAGTGACTGCCCTCCCAGAGCCAGAACCTGTGGCCGCTAACCCTGTTCCTATCCTTGTCCATAGGAAGCAACACTGATTCATTTATTAAGTTTGTATTGATCCTCTTTTTATTATTTTTATGCGAAATTAATTGTAAGGAGCTTTTCCTCTGTTTAAACTTGAGGAGATACTGTTCAAGGGTGTACTGTGATGTTTCTCTCCCTGACAGCTTTATTGAGTAATAGCCACTGACAGTGTAGGTGTGCACAGACAGCTAGACCTTTAATACTACATGTGTTCCCATAAAAGTGACTGGGTTTAAGGTTATTCTAACATTGCTGTGATGGGACCGCAGGACCAAGCAGCCCAAAAGGCAGATGTGAACTGAGGGCAGACCAGTAAGCATGCACTGCCCCTCCCTGTCTTCCATGCCCAGCAGGGAGAAGCCAGACTGGTATCTGCACACGAAAGCAGGCAGCATGGAAGAGTAAAGCACAGCTTTACTGAAGTTCAAACAACAAATTATATTCTGACATTGCAGCTCTCCTGGGGAACAGCCATATCATATTTCCATGCCATCCTATACCAAGCTAGAGGGATTGGTTTGAGCCTAAGATGCCACATGTGGCTCTTCTGTCACCCAAGGCATATTCTGCCCATGACAGTGTCCCTGGCAGAAGCTGCAGAAGTGCCCAGGCAAACAATGCTGGGCTGTCCTTCAGCAGGACACAGAGTTCATGGCGCTCTGAGGCCTCAGGAAGCCCAACCCTGCCCCTGGCTCTCCTAAAAGTGTCCAAGGAGCCCCGGGCTGTACAATGAGCAGCTGCTCTTGCAAACAGCAAGGTCTGCTCATGGCACAGCTTCACAGGATGGTCACTGAGGGCTTTCCCATTTATCAGCATGTTTCAAAGACTCTACTGTGTGCAGCTTGGAGGGGTTTCGATCTGACTGTTCGTAAAGCAAAAGACAATCCCCCTTAAAAGCAAAATTGAAGGCATAATTCATGATACTAGCACCTCTGCAACTCTAATTCTGAAGGAGAAACTGTATCTTTGTAAATTCATTAGCCAGTGCCATTAACCATCACTAGTTAATTCTCACACATCAATTCTAACTGGGATTTCAGATGATTTATAGATTTGATTGCTTTTTTTTCTTGTCAGCTGTTTAAAAAACCCAGCCAGTCAGAGGTGAAATAGTTTAAATGTTCTGCCAGAAATGGCTGGTTCATGTTGCTATGGGTAAGTGAAGCTAATGAGGAAGAGTCATTGGTGATTGAAAAAATGAAGAACAGATGTTCCATATATTGAGGAGCTATTATGCTAAGTGTCATTCCAGTGACTTGTGGGAGTGGCACACACAAATGACTAAGATCAGGTGTTCCAACAAGGTCACTTCTGCTTTAATGTAATTAGTTATGCCAGTATTGATGAAGACCAAAAAAAAATACAACCTGGCAATGAAGCATCATTACCTCATAACAAGACCACCTCCTTGAGGTCAAGCTCCCTCAAAAATCTCAGAAGAGTCCAGTTCATACATAACACAAGATTTTGTTCCTTCCTTTTCTGTGATGCAGGACAAAAGGGTTCTGTTGAACCCAAGATCCCAATAAGAAACCAAAGGGTTTCAGAAAAAAAAAGTTGGCATTCCATCCTCCTGGGAAGCAGCGGAATGGCTGGAGATACCAAGAGATCCTGAAACAAAAGAGCATCTAGGAGAAACAGCTCTATGCACTTAGTAACTGAAAATATACTGACTCCAACTACCCTGACTATAACTAAGATAACTTTTCCTTGAGCTGCATCAGACTGGACTTTGGTCTAGCAACTGAAAAATAAAATCTCACCAGATTCAGCACCGGTTTTCTGAACTTGTCCTGATACAGGTGTCACAATAAGGCTCCCAGTGTTCCTGGAAGCTGTTGAAAGGTCACAGATATTTTTTCTATGTATATATTTTTAAGGCTGAACAAGAAGCCTGTTGATGGTATCAGAGTCTGCAAGCCATGCCAGCTGCCTGTGCTCCAGGGGCACATTGTTGTTGATGTCACCAGGCCACCCCAGGAAATACAGATGCAATGTGCTGCTGCCCCCACCTGCTGCTGCCCCCCACCCACAGCCCCTGGTGGGCACCTGCTGTGCCAGCCCTGCGCTGGGACAGCTCCTGGGCCAGGCAAGCCCCAGGCTCCGGCCCCACAGCAGTGGGGAGGCACAGGGGCTGCCCCTGCCACCCCACAGAAAATGCCACACGTACCTTCTCTCCTGCTCAAGAAATGTAACAGAATGGAAGGAAAAACCAAGATTTCTTACTGCATGCAAATGGCTCCTGAAATGGGCAGGAAACGAATTGAGACGCCTGCAATGCGTCCAAGCAGTTTAATGACATGTGTTCAAACAAGCAGCTGTTTCCAGAAGCCCAGCTCCCACCCACCCTCTCTGCTCCACAGCACCACAAACCTTCACCAGACACTTCCCACCTGTCTGCGCTTCACAGGAACCAATGCTTGCTCATCCAAGTAACAAAGCTGTTTTCAGTTTGAAAGCAAGAAAACAAAGTTAAATTATTTTGTCCTTCAGAGCTTTATGCTATCTTTTATGAAAGCTTTTTCAGATATGAAGAACTATCATTGGTTGACTCAAAAAGGGAATAATTGACTGACAGCTGAAAAAAAGGACAACAGTATTTGTCAGTCCAGTATTTTTCACTCTGAACACAAAACACATTTTATCAACACCCTGAAATTATTTTGTCAACAAAATTCATTTTGTACCATTACCTTAATCTGTCAAGCTGACAGAACATTCTTTGGAGTGTTTTAAAAACCATTGTGCTAACACAACTAATTTCTGCAAATTTAAATTTTGCCTTTTAATTTTGTGTGTGGGAAGGTGTTACAGAGGCATAGGAAGGTATGAACAGGCACATGAAGGTGTGAACAGCAGAGCCATGAGATCAGACACAAGCAAGAGGCCCTGGGTGCAGAAGAGTTTACACAGCTCACAGCAGCCTAGCACAAGCTGGAAAGAGGAGGTGAAACAAGTGAACAGCTACATGTAGACAAGTATCCTGCTTGAATAAATCATGCTTTTACAAGTTACTTCATGTCACTGAAAACATTTCAACGAGCTTTATGTACAAGATTGAGCAGCAATTAGAGCACTGTGTGTGTGCATACACAAAACAAAGCATTATCACCCTAAATCAAGCAGAACCTATGAGATGGTTAACTGCCACGTTAATTCTGGTAGCTGTCATTCTATGCCATATGGGAGATTTTCAACAAGATTTTTCCAAATGCCCCCTGTGGCTTAGATACTGAGTTTCCAAATATTTTTTACATTTCCTCTCAGAATCTCTTGACTGCCTTTCTACTGGAATTTAGATTTCTAGTGGGTATGTAAATGGATAACTTTTCCTGTGCTCATTTTGGGGTTTGATAAAATGATCCACAAAGAGGTCAAATAACTTTCCCAAGGCCATGCATTCAATAAGCACCAGGAATCAAACCTAAGCTCCCTGCCTTGAAGCACATGTCCCTAGGCAACAATTCCAGGAAAAGCTACTGCCAGAATTATATCTGCATGTGCCTGGATGAATAATAAATGAGCTAAAACCTGACCCATCCCTCCCCTGTCCTGTCTGTGCTGGCGTTTTGTAACTACTGCCACTCTGCCCCTCTCCCACTATCATCTTCTTACCCTCTCCTGCTGCTATCTTCTTACCAGCACCCAGTGGTCTTGAGGTTTTTAACAGTCATCTGACTTACATAACTCCCTCTGAGCCCCTTCTTGACACTGAATCATTAAATCATTCATCTGTTTTTTACATTTCTAAATAGAAATAGACATGATTGCTGTGGATGATCAATACTCTGTTCTCTCATTCCTCTCAGTTCCCATCATTTTAGAATCTACTCTGCTTTTAATCTTAGTTTTTTTCAATAGGAATTCATTTTGTGAAGAATTTGACACTTCATTATGGCAGCCCCAAGCTAATAGATTTAATAATTCATATCTGCATTGGTCACTTTTAACTGATATTACAGATTCCAGGGCTGCTCCATGACTCTATATTCTTGTGGGCCAGGAACAGCTTTGGCCTTTCCCAGTGATCTCCTGTTGCATCACCAACACCCAGGGACCACATCTCTCCAGACTCCAAATATGCCCTAGAAAAAGAGTGAAGGTGTCCTTACACTGATCTTGAGAGCATTACAAAATAGACTGCAGGTGAAGAGTGAAACACAACACACTGCTGCTAGAGCAAAATGTAACAGACCCACCAACAGGATCCAGCAAAAAGCCCCAGATGTGTCAGGAGCACAGTCCATGCTGTGCCAGAGCAGCAGGGCTGGACTTGTCCTTAGAGCCCTCAGAACTGCCCATCACAGCACAATATGGGGCCAATGGGAATGGTAATCCTGGGACTAGCTTTGTCACAGCAGAAGAGCAAATGCAAGTTCCAGAACAGACTGAGCAGGTTGTATTTCTGGCTGAGTTCATAAATTATTACTATAATTTAATTTACAAAACATTTTTGGCAGTCTGATGGCCTTAACAGCATTACTGTTGGTGTGGGACCACATCACCCACGTCTGAAACAGGAAGCACAGCTGTATGCAGCTGGGTGATGAGGGAGGCTCAGAGCAGGGATATCATCTCCATCCAACCTGCAGCAGGGCCTCAGACACAATGCAAACAACCACTGTGGCACCCAGCCTGGACATACAGCTCCCAGCCTGACCTGTCCAGCAACTGGACCAATAAGACCTAATGGCAGCGCCTGGTCAGCACTCTGCATATCGGCTCCATCCAGAGCCTGGAGCTTCTGCTGCTGCAAGGCTCACACCAGGGCTGCTCACAGGTTTTCTGACTACAGGTCCACCTGGGTAAGTGCACCCAGCTGTCCAGCCTGTGAGGTCAGAGCAACTGCAGAGTTAACACAACAATGCCCAGGCTGCCAGTGCTTGGGCACATGCTGAGACCACATGCCACCATGGCACTCACATGGAATGGCCAGTGCTTTACCACACGAGGAGAAGCACTTTCATCTTGTTCAAGCCTTTTGAATATTGACTGGCAGGTGGACTTGACTTAAAGGAGCAATTCAAAGGGGTCTCAGTGGTCCTCCAAAATAGGGACACCCATGTATGAGCAAGGACAAAAATGAGAGCACTGGGTGTTCTTTGTACCTGAGGAATAGCACTTTTACAAAGACAAACCATCACACAGGATTTTACAAGTTTTTCTTCCTACTCTACACAACCTGGAAAGGTAAAGAGGCTCAGTGGTTACAGAGGAACAAGATGGAGAGCTCTGAGGCTGCCAAGCACCCTGTCCTCTTGACAAAGAGATTTCTGATGCCAAGTAGAGTATTCTGTGGAATTTGGCAACAGGCATACCAAAACACAGATTAAAGACAAAGCACTACGAGAAAACAGCTTGTCAGAAATCAAGTGCCAGTCTGCACTCTGCTTGTATTGTGAAGATTTGTCTGAGCCAGCACCACTTCCATTACTGCCATGCAAGGGCCAGATGTGCTCACAATTCATCATGGAAACAGGCATGCAAAGGGCTTAGGTGTGTCACTAGGGCTATGGAATGTTCTCCACACTCACCTGGGGTATCCCAGCAATGTAACACACTTGCCCTGGCCAAACCAGCCGTGCTAAAGCCTGCTCAGCACAACCACCTGCAGTGTGCTGTGCAATTAGCCTGTGCTGCTGAGCCTGATGAAAACTCCTCTATGCCAGGCATGCCAGTGAGGAGCAGGTTCAGAGACTGGAGCAGAGGCACTTGAATGTATAAAAGCAGCAGGAAACAATGTGACAACAGACTGGAATGAGCTATCCAGTCCCTGTCTTTGAGGTGAAACCGCATGCCTTTGTAAGAGAATCGTCTTTTCCTGGCAGGCAGCCTAAGTCTTGCACAGATCTCAGCACAACAGCTCCCAGTTTTACTCCTTGTAACTGTAGTGAGTTCTGGTTTTCCCCTGAACTCTGTAATTTCTCTTGAAACCAACTGTCCTTTGCTTTACCATCAAGTGCCTTGCGGCAGAGCTTCTAGCAGAAAAATTTGTATTGAAAATATGGAAGTTCACAAAACTGACTTCAAGCAGCATAGACAACAAAGGCAGGTGACATATTTGCTGTAAATTCCTAAGAGAGAAACCTACATACCTTGCTTTTACAGTAACTGGAAAACCTGAAAGCGATATTAATCGCTCCTTTAATCATAATTACAGCACTTGCCCTTCTCTTTTTCTGAAATGAATGAACACATTGGTAGCAGGCCCTCAAAGCCTCCTTAGCTGAATTAAAATTGCTCCATACCGGACTTCAAACCAGACTGAACAAAATCCTTTTGCTGTTGCTGTAGTAAAAGCCTAATGATGAAGGGCTGCTCCTCTTGGCACAGGAATTTGTTCTGCATAAAAGGTTATATACTAGCCTGGGTTCAGCTCACCCAACAAGAAAGCTGCATAAGATGAGCCAGACAGATCCACCCACTAAATCCCACTTGGTCCTGAGGGGAATATACTGTAACCTAAGAGGTCTTTTCAAACCTTTACTTTGGTGGCTTTGGAAGGAGCATATTTTTACCCTGAGTCAAGAAGAATCTACTCCTATCTATAATGGCAGAAAATGTCTCTGTCCAACATGGGAGCAGCTTCTGGCATCTTCTCACAGAACCCCCTCTTACTGCCCCCCCCACTGCCAAAGCCTTGCCATGTAATCCCAACACAGATACGTACAGGATGACAGAGTCCACTCTGCCGAATCCTCTGCTCCTCCTGGCCCCTGCCCTCTCCACAGCAGGTCATGGAGGAGAACGGGGGGACCCACCAGGTAAGCAAAGGGGATGAGAAGTGGATCACACACAATAAATGCCTTCAACTGATACACACACCTCTGGCACTAGCTCCCTTGTCATCTAACTCCAGCAAGTATTTATTAATGAAACCCTCCTGATTGTTGATTCATTTGATTGTTAAAGCTTGTGGAACTCGTACTGTTATTACTCATTGTTATTAATGTTCACAGCTCAGCCTCTCTCTTTCCAATATGCTCCACAGAGGAAATCGAAGGCTGAAGCCAATTGTTGCAGTAAATGAGTGATGGAGATGCCAGAGGACAGGACAGAATTGTTGCTCTAGGACTGTGGCAGGTTTTGGGGAGTACGTTAATCTTCACGCACAGGGACTGCAAAATGAGTGGCTGTTTCAGGTGTGTTCTCTGGACTGCACTGCTTTCTCAGCCAAGTCACTAGGGAGCACAGGGGCAGTGACCCAGGCCAGGCTCTGATCCATGTGCAGAAACAGGTCAGAGTTCAGCAGGAGCGTGGCTCCTGCCAGACAGGTTCAGCACCACAACCCAGGCAGATGCTACAGGCCACACGCACAGCCTTACGGAAAGCACATCTCCATGTGACAGCACGTGCCAAGGAAAAGCAGAGCTGCCTAACTTCTAGTTCTCTCCACTCCTGTGCAACTGCTCATTCCTCACCCAAGGCCTAGAACACCACCAGCAGGGCACAGCTGGTGGGACCTCAGAGCTCAGGAGCACAAAAGCCCAATGTGCCGTGCTGACAAGGAACTGCACGCTCCCTCTCCTTCCCTTCTCCAAGCCTCCTCCACCTTTCCACAGCCTCTGTGCTACACAGTGTTTGCCCACTCTTGCATCACATATAAGATGCCAGGCCAGGATGGTCCTGCTCCTGCCTGTCCAGTAGCTGGAATGTGTCTAAATCCTCAGCAGCGCTCTCATGCCAGCTCTCCAGAACAATATATTTGTTCATCTTTGCAGTCTGCAGAGCCGTCACATACTATATTCAACCCATTATTCATCTCAAACAGAGAATTCTGCAAAGCAAGAGGAAATAAAAGAGAGTTTAATACAGCTTTACTAAAATGGAATTTGCCAAAGACTCACAGAAAAATGGATTTAATTAGGGGTGCTAATGGAGAACAGTTTGTTCCTGTGATTTAAAGCAGAAGTTAGATAGTGTCTGTAATTTCCACATTTTTAAATTATATATAGGAGGTTATTTCTCATTTCTACCTTAATTATAAAAATCCATCTTTATGAATCACAATTTTGAGGCAAATAAAGCAAAGGCAGCAAAAATGATGTTTTAGTTAATAAAACTTTTAAGAACCCACCAAAGAAGCAAAAGACACTTCAGCATGAATAAAACAGACTTAACATAGCAAATCGTAGTTGCAGGCAGTCCTCTGGATGCTACTTAAAGACAGCACAGCAAGGTTATTCTTTTAACTGGGGAATAGATGTGCAAAGGAAGGTGTGTTCTGTTATAAAAAATGAAACCAGGTGTGCAAATTACCTGTTTTTATGGAACAGTGGGAATGTCCTCCATTTAATTTTGCAGCTAGACCATATACTAGAGTTGCAGGCATTAATTAGCTCAACGTGCTCCAGCTAGCAATTCCAAGTTCTAGAATTTTCTGCTACCCATTCTTGAATTTCTTGCTATCAGAATTTCTGAATTGCCTGCAAATTGTTTCTCAAGATTAAAGGGAACAAAATGGTAAAACCATGAGCTTCCTCTGCAGCCTTTGGGTTTTTTTTAAACACTAACAAATGTTGCTTTCGTGAAATTTCTCCTGTCAGCTGGCTCTGACCACATGACCTGAGTAAATGAGTCCCAACATTGTAAAGCACTGATTAATTTAATTACAAGTAGCCCAGAAAATTGGTGAGCAAGCTGGGCCTAACTGCTGTCACTGCTGCAGATTCCACACCCACCATAATGGATTTTAATATTGCACCTTGGATCAGAACAGAATCAATGAGTGAAGTTCAAATGTGGCACATTTCCTGTTTCCCTGACAGCTTATTTCATGGATCACAGGGGCCAAAGTACAGCTGCTTATTCAACAGAGGAAAGAATGAATCAATTTTCATTCTTTAACACACTGTATGACCTATTCTCTGATGCTCTATCCTTTACAATGGCTCCAGCCTTTTCAAGACCTTCAATTTTGTCAGATAGAGAAAATTTAAAATAATGACAAAATGCCCTGCCCTAGGTCTGCTTCCAACTGCGTGCTCTGCCAGTATTAAGTCCAAATGAAAGCTATTATGTCACTCAGGTTGAATTAAACAGACAAACTGTAATCCTAGATTATTAAAAACGAAGCAATCTTCCAGAAGATTTCTATGATCTTGCTCCAAATTCCCCATGAAAGGTGCTGGACCACAAAGATTTTGATCCTCATGTGCTCCAGTTTCTCCCTCTCCTTCAGAACACGCAGGAATACCGTGCCAGGACAGCTGCTGACCTGCCCAGCAGTACTGGGAGCAGTGCCTGCCCCGCAGTGGGCTCAGCACAGGGCACTGCACAGAGGGGCAGGGCCCCCTCCCCACCCGCCCCCAGAGCCCACCATGCTGAGCAGGGGGGGCTGCAGCTCTGCTGCTCTGATCACCTGCCAGGCTCCCCGAGGCTGGCAGAGAATGTCACGGTGCTTTAGGTACTGCTAGTTTGGGCACAATTAACGAATTGGGATGTGTAATTTTGCAATTTCAGTGTGAATTCTTTTCTCATTTAGAAATATCCCAAGGTCTTGTGATTTTAAATTCCCTCTGTGTTCCTTGTGTTTGTTTTCTTTTACTATTAACCCCAGTTCACTGGTGATACTTGCAATGGTCCTGTCATCAATAACTTAGTTTCAGCCTGCACTTTCTTACTGTTAATCATTTTCCAGATGAGGAAGGTCAGATTCTACAACGGAGAACAGTGCACAAGGGCGAGTGCTGTGGGCATCCCAGGCAGCTGTGGGCACTGTGCTGGCACCCCAGAGCCAAGGCAGGGATCCCTGCAGCGGTGCAGGCAGTGGGGAGGAGCCTGGCACCGAGACAGAGGCAGCTGAAGTACCACATAGGTGGGGAACCAGACAGCACAGCCTGACCTAGAAACCCTGGAAAGGAAGCACTCAGAGACTTCCACAGGCAAAGAGCATCTCTGTCTCTGCTTTCTCAAACTCTCCCTCTCCTGCCTCATACTTTATGACTGACCCATGAGGTTTGCCCAGCCTTAAGACACAAAGGTAATAAATCAGGCCTTATCAGGATATTACCCAGATGAAACGCACATATCTCAGTCAGCTTTATTTGCTTTCCCCCCTGCATATCTAGTAGCTCAAATACAGAGCTTTCAAAGCAGTGGATTTAACAAATATCAGTACTACAGGGCACGTGGACAGACAAATTGCTTTTTCCGGTTTATAAGATGAATCTGGGAAGAGCATGGGTCACTAAATGGCTGCAACAAATGTTCTAGTCCAGACCTGTGTTTAAGCAGGCCATGAGCTGTAGCAGAGCTTGATGGTTTCATTTGTTTGCCCCTGGGAGATTAACTTTCCTTTTTTATTTTCCTGCCTTTCATGAAGGAAGTCCAGGGACCCATCACAGCTCAGGACACCCCAGCAGCAGCAGCCGTTCCATTGGCTGCTTTGGTCTGGAAGCAAACAGGACACTCAGCTTGTGGGAGCTGGTGGCTAAACTGTGAGCTCTGCAGCTAACTGACATCCCTTTTCACCCAGCCAGGAGTGTACTGCAGTGAAACAAAACACCTGAACTTCCCAGTGATCAGGTTTTGCCACAGTTCTGAAGGACAGTGATGTGGGATGGAGGCTGAACAGCCAACAGCTATTAGACAGTCAGCTGCAGAACAAGAGGATTTGGATGAGATTCACCTGGTCAGCTTTGGGTGCCAAAATGAGAACTGTGCATGCAGAGCTGGGCACATGCTGCCACAGAGGTTACGCTCTGCATCCCTGTCACCAGCACCCATTTGTCCTCTGGCTATCGCAGACAACTGCCTACTATGCTCTGACAAAGTAATGTTCACAATGGAGCTCTAACTAGATCTTTTCCCTTCAGTGTATAAATTAACAGTCAGCAGCATTTGAAAAACGGCCCTGATCCCTGTCCACATAGGGAGTTTGTTCCCAGTGCAAAGTGCCAGATTATGACAACGATATATACTTCAAGTGGGTGAAAACAAATTAATAACACCCCCCTGACAGTACTGCTGTTCTGAGTGCTTAGGAACTAGGTAAAACTGACAGCACAAGATAAATATGGCACTGAGATGAGCTGTGCATGGTTGGTCAGGGGAATCCAGACCCATCTGGCCTTTACAGATGGGTTAACTCCAAAGGCTGCATTTGATTCTGAGCCATAGTTGCTCTCTGAGCAAATAGGGAAGGCTCAATCTGTGGGAGGACTGAGCCTCAGGAGGTAGTCCCATTTGTGAAGGAAGCACTGGGTGGTCCTAGAAACATAGGATGTGAGTTTGCCTGTTGCCTCTGCACCCCCAAGAGCAGACTGACCCCCTTACCCACACTCAGTGGGCCAAGCCAAATGCAGGTGGACGACCCCCCTGACAATGCAGTCAGGAAAGCGGGGCTGTCCACAGCCAGAGGCATCCCCAGTGCACAGCAAATGTGCACTAGCATATTTTTCTGGCACAGGAATCACAAGGTGCCAGGGAAATCAACTATCAGACTGACAGAGGAAGGGCAGTGTGAGCCCTGAATCGCATGTGACTCTTTACCTGGAATGCTGTAGAGCCCAGATGTACTCAGGGATTTCAACAGGCTTCAGAAACACTCCTTGAGCACAACTCCACCTGCCAGTTCAGCACAGTGGACAGACACCACCACTGCTCCAGAAGGACTGTGATCACGACCCTTGTTAATCCTCACCCTGTCAGCTACAGGCTTTTCACAAGCACCTGCTAATGGCTGTAGCCAAAGAGAGGCCCCGAGTCAGCCAGCCTCCCATGCCTCACCAGCTTTCTCTCAGATTGCTTCCATGGTGATGCTGGGGGGTCCTTTCGTGGCTTGTCACTGCCAGCACCCACCAGTGGCCCTACCCGGGCTCAGCAGAGGATCCCTGGCCAGTAGGGTCCCTGTGTCTTGGTTAGCTCTGCCTGTCCCCCTGCAGTGCTCTGGCATGTCCCCTACATCTGCAGCACCAGCTGGACTGTGTCCATCAAGGAAGGCTTGGCCTGCAGGTGCAGGCAAGGATCACACATTCCTTGAGACCTGACATGGCTGCACTTTGTTTCCACTCTATTCCCTTCAGTTTAAATGCAATCAAGGGCAGATCTTGTCTGTAATCAGAAGACATGGAGCAGGTCCCATGTACCTGTACCTCCTTCCAGGAGCAGAGATTTCAGATCACAATCACCTCGCAGTGCATCAGCCTGGTGGCATCATGGTCGCAGTGATGTCAGGATGGTCTCTGAGTTTCTTACTCCAGAAAACTTCCTCCCCAGGAGGAGCTGGTTCCTGTAATTACAAAGTGGAGCCATATCAGAGGAAAACTAATCAGCTTGCTGGATGCCAACAAATTAAATATTAATCTAACTATTGTGAACACAAAAGTGTTCATTTTCAGATATTTTCTGGCACAAGTGTCAAAATCCAGAGAGGAACTAAGGCTTTATTCATTTTCCATTATCAACTTAAATAAAAACACTCAGAAAAATGGGCAATGATGTGCAGAAACCACTCAGCACAGATAATTACAGAGTAAGTTTAGGCAGCTAATCACTTCTTGAATTTGCTTCATATTGAGATAACTCTGACTGGCTTGTTTCCCTGCCTTGTTAAATCAGACAGACTCTCAGCTTTGCCTGATGAGGATGGGGCTCTCAGAGTCAGCATCTTTAACCAACAATAGGGCTGTCTGGCAGGCAGGAACACTCAACCCCGCCAGCCAGCACCAGGATGGGAAACGCTCTCCCTGCATCAGGAGAGACAGAGGCAGCAGAAGCAATGGCTGGAGGTGGGGCAGGCAGTGGGCAGGGCAGGGACAGTGGAAGGAAGGCAGGGCAGAGCAGGTCAGCCGTGGCAGCAGAGGGACAGGGAGCCATAGGCAAGGACTCGTGAAAAAACGAGGAGTGGCTGCAGTGGCAGCAGCAGAAGGGAGGACAGGTGTGTGGAGATGCAGCCCTGCACGCCCCGTTCCTGCGGGACAGCAGCTCTGGCCTCCATGGCACCGACATCAAGGGGCTCTGGGGCTGCCCAGGAGCAGCCCCTGCACAGCACTCACCCACCATGCCCAAGGGCTTGGAGGGATCGACCCAACTCACACCAAGGGATTCTCCTTCAGGCAATCACTGTGGGCAAGAGGCAATTTTCTATAGCCCTTCCTCAGGCATGTCAGGCCCAGCCTCTCCAGCACTGCCGATCCACGAGTTTCCCACTCCTGTTTCAGCAGGGCCTGGGTGCCGCTGGCAGCCATGGCAGCCATGGCAGCGAGCAGGGCCGAGCTCCCGGGATGGGGCAGGTGCTGTGGGTGCCATCGCTGCAGACACAGCAGAAGGGATGCAGATCCAAGGCAGAACACACTTGGCTGCAGTCAGAGCAGTCTGCACTCAGCAGTGCCTCACCACTGCATTTACCTTGTCAAGAATGGAAAACACTCCCCTTTATAGTTCTAGTGGAACACCCTTATGCTCTCAGTCAGCCACTTACATGGGCTTTTTTATTGGAACTAAGGCAGAAATAATTTTTACAATGGCATTCATGTATATTCTCTCTTCTTCTTAATTATTAATTTTGCTGAAGTAAATAAAGGGTGGCTATGAATTCCATCAATCTTAACAAACATTGCACATTAAAGTACTGAGCTAAAGAAGCAGTATTCACCTTTGCTTTATTTAAAGGAATTAAATGATAAATACAATTCTCTGGATGCTCTTGTGCAGTTTGTTAGATTCGAAAGCTGCCAGCAATTATGCCTGATTTCGGAGCTGCTTCACTGTAACAGCCTAAAGGATAGGAGTGGACTGGAATAAATTGGAAGTTCAAAGAGCCTGCAGGCCCTTCAGCAAGACAGAGGCTTTCAGAGGTGGCAGCAGCTCTGTTAGTTAAGGCAGTGCTCACTGTTCTGCTTTGCAATGCTGGTGTCTCCCCTTCCTTCAGGGTCTGTGCAGCAGCCAAACCCTCCAGCCACGACTCCGAATCTGCTTCCGCAGGCTCTGCTCACACCACTGCTATTGCTGCTTTGGAGGGAATGCAGAAATTCTGTATTTACTTCCCTTAGCACAGTCTGTGTCCAGCCTTCCTTGGGTCATACCAACAGGCTTGTATCCTGTGGAATGCTGGGCTGCACTTTTTCCTATCCTTAAGATCCCCACTAGGTTGAAGGCACAGGGGAAGTGCCAGCCACTGGATTTTTCAGTGTGGTCCCCAAGACTGGCCTCACCACTGAAAATGCATCTCTCTAGAGACACATAAACTAAAGCAGTATCTGTTCCTGGGGGTTACACATCCCAAGGCAGCTCTCCCAGCTATTTATAAATGGTATTGCTAAACAGGTATTGCCAGCGTTTCTTCTTCCACTAAGGCTTCTTGCTCTGATCTCGGTTGACCCTGACAAACAGTAGTTTCCCTGAAACAGACATAGTCTCTTCTGTTTTCTGAATAATCAGCAATCTGTTGTTCATCTTGATTTAAGAGAGCCATGTTCTTTGGGTATGTACTGCTTAGGACCCCAGGGCCTCAGCACATGCTACTGACAGAAGCCAGTGAATTATTCCAGCTAAGCAACATAAACAACTCAGGCTTTTGCTGATATAAACCAAAAATGACTATCCTCTCATTCTGGAAGAAACTGTGGTACTAGAAAGCACAGGTTCGACAAGACAAGCTAAAACTTACACTCTTCAGACTCCAGTAGGCCTATGCCACATTAACTATTTACCAAGATGTTTTCATAAAGTAGTGTCTTTGTGCCTTTAATTTTCAATTCCCTTAATGCTAGGAGGATCTCTGCTGGCAACACATCAATTATTAATAGAGTTAAAACAATATTTGTTTTCCTCAAAACATATTTTTGAATGCTGTCCTCATACCAGTTAGGTTTTTCTGAAACTTTAATGAGGATCTCTGATTTCCTCCGGATTCAGGGCTGAGACACAGACTCAGCTGGGCCTTTGATTTGGCTGTGGGAGCACCGGTGGCACTGCATCCTCACACTGCTCATCCCACTGGGCTGGGGCACTGATCAGGCAAAACAGCTGTGAGGAGGCGGGAGAAACAGCAGCACGTCTGTAATTGGGAATTTCAGTTGCTGAGTTCAGAGGTTCTGCTGTTTTAGTGACTATTTTGCATTTTTTTTATTTCAGTAGCTGTCCCCAGGCTCAGCAGAGAGAGCCTGTGCTCCACTCTGCTTGGAATCCTTTTCTCCTAGCAAAGAAAACGCCAGTGCAGTTCCTTTAATCTACGAGAGCCATTTCAATTCAGCAAAAGGATACTTGAAATATCATGGGTTTAAGAATTTTATGCAATCTCAGCCACTTTTCTTTCTGTGAGGGAGCATATAAAAAATTAAAACCCCAAATACTGCTTCTTGCTTTTCTAGGCCCTTATTACAAATGTATTTTCACAAGGAGGAGTCAACGTAAGCCTAATATTGTGCAAGATCTCATAATTTTAATACAGTCTTCCCTTGATGTGGATTGATAATTGGAGCTGTGAAATCAATTCTTCCTCTACTTGAAACACCCAAATGAGTATGAAATGTGTTGCATTTGTTCCATGCACGTCTGCAGTTCTGCACTTTGCTTGGAGTGGAATGATCATTTTGATGTATTTTTTATAACAGAGCAATGTTTCCTCAGACTTTGATGTTTCACATACAGAGCTATTATAACCATTTGCCATTTAGGTGCATGATCTGTGGCTAATCTCCAAAGCTTTGACACATGCAATAATTATTACTATTGATGTCATTGCACCATATTTAAAATGTGAATGTCTTATTGTAAGCCTACAGCTAACAGAAGAGGAAGGCATCCAGTCCACACCAAGGCTGGAAATTCCCTGTTGGTAAACATGTGAAAGAGTGTAAGACAACACTGCACAGTGAGGCACTGACTGTGCTGTGGGCAAGGGCTCCGAGAGCAGGAGGGTGATGTGATGTGATGTGTATGCTGCTCTCTGCACTGAGTAAGGCTCTGGGAAATTGAGCACTTGGGTTACCAGATGCCGCATTCTGACAATCTGCTCTTGAAGCTTGACCCTGAATTCAGCCATATGGCATGTGTCAGGCAACTCCTGCATCTATCTAGGGCTCTGAGTCACTTTATCTGTGCCCTTTGCCACAGGCGTTCTGGAGCCCAGTATTCATTCATCCACGGTGTCCAGACCAGACTAAGCAAAACACCTGGAAGTATCTCAGAGCCTTTTTCTCCCTTGTTATGAAATCTGGGTCTGGATAGGTTGTTAACTGGGACATCGTCATGAATGTTTTTAGTAAGGCTTGCAAATATGTGGGTATATCAACACTTTCAGCTTGCTAAAATCTACTTTACAGTACATCTCTAATTACACCAAAGCAAACTGCATTAATGTATTTAGTTAACTGTTGATTTATGCTACAGGCAACCGTTTCTGGATAGTCAAATTAACAACTCTGAACATCTGACTAGTAGGAAAAAAGTTATGTTTCAATGGCACATGAATGTTAACAGTTAAAAAATTCCCAAAGCTTCTGTATCAGAATAAAATCAATATTTCCTTCAATCAGCTTAATGCTGTAACTGTGGAAAAACTTAATAGAAAATAACGACAGATAACAGACTGAGGTCTTCAGCCTAAAAAGTCACAAGTCTGAAGGCACTGGGAAAAGTCTGCATGGAGCATATAGGCCAAGATTAGTTTGATTCTGAGAGCAGAAAGGCTTACGCTCCTAAAATCAGCCTGTTCCCAGGGACACCTGGGAGCATCCTGCAGCACAGTCCAGCTTACACAGCAGCTGACACCGAGCTAACACTGTCACCCTCCCACTCCCTACAGAGACGGTCATGCTACCAACAAAGATGTGGCTCCTGCAAGCCGAGGGACCAGCCCACCTGGCCAGGGGCTGTCCTTGTGCTGCTGTGCAGTGAGACCATGGCATTCTCTGTGCTTCCATAAGATGCTCATTATAGGCCACCTCTCCCTTGCTCAGGCTCCACTGGTTGACCTGACACGTCACATCGGAGTAGAAATTTCACTAACTTTGTTACATACGGACAGTGTTTTACGTGGCAAGATCCAGAGACAGAGGACAAGGGTGATGAGCCGGAAAATGAACATGAGCAAAAGGCCAGGATCAGGGATCAAGGGCATGTGAGAGCATCAGCAGTTAGGGAAGAGACTGTTTGGGGCCACAAGCCAATTACACAGAGCAAAGACACTCACTGTCCACTTCCTGGACAGTTTTATTGTGCCTCCCAGCCTTACTGCAGCATTACAATCAGAGCCAGGGCCTTTACTGCTTCTGGGTCTTCAGAGCTGCAGTGGTTGTCCTGCCCATGTGGTCCTGACTTGCTCTGATGGCTGCAGAACTTCTCCTCCCTGGGGCCCTGGACAGCTGCTGGCAATTCAGGAGCTGAGCCCTGCTATGCAGATGGGCTGCCAAAACTGCTCCCAAAGACACTGGATGTAGTTGACTACCTGGAAGTAAATGTGAATCCATGCCAAGGAGTGAAAACAGAACTCTAACCAGGCCCTGTCCAAGGAAAACTTCTTCTCTGGCAGGCAGAAGTTCCTTTGTTTGCCTCCAAAGGCAGAACTCTGCACAGGTCCTGGAGACCCGAGCAGGCACCCTTGTGCTCCCAGTATCCATGACCCGCTTCTGAACTGCATTTAACATGATCACTGTACGTGCCCTTCCTTTTCTGTTCTGAAATCTACCAAACTAGAAAGACTGTCAGTGTCACAGCTGGTCCAGCTGTGCTGTACTGTCATCTCATCTTAGGGACACAAACCAGGGAAAGACAAATATAACTGATTTCAGGATGAACACTGTCTAATGTCTATGCCTGACAAACTGACAGCAGAGAAGACAGACTTGATGAGAGCTTGCTTAACAGATCACTTTATTACCTTTCCAGTTAACAGGGTTCTGGTGGCAAAATGTTCCAGCACCGGCTTCCCATGGGGTCACAGTCTCCTTTGGGCTCCAGCGTGAGCTCCACCCCGGGGCTGCAGGTGGATCTCTGCACTCCCTGGCCCTCCATGGGTTGCAGGGGCAGAGTTGCCTCACCATGGGCTTCACCACAGAATCCCAAGGGAATCTCTGCTCCTTGCCTGGAGTACTTCCTGCCCCTCTTTCTGCATTGCCCTGGGTGTCTGCAGAGCACTTCCTCCCACATATTCTCACTCTGCTCTTCTCTGCCTGCAATTCCCTCTGAGCAGTAACTTTTTTCTTTCTTAAATACGTTATCCCAGAGGCACTGGAGCCATAGTGCTGCGTGGCCTTGGCCAGCGACGGGCTCTTCTTGGAGCCACTGGCACTGGCTCAGCCGGACACGGGGGAAGCTTCTGGCAGCTTCTCACAGAAGCTGCCCCTGTAGCCACCCTCTGCTACCAAAACCTGGCCACACAAACCCACTACAATGGTGTGCAATTATGTTCTCTGGCATAACACTGGTAACACATTAACCCTGGCTGTACGTGCCTGACATTTCTGGTGTCAGTCCTGGCATTCTAACTCCCTATTCAAACTTAACCTCTGCAGGAAGTGCAAGAAACAAGGCTTGTTCAGCACCTGTGGCACTCCTGACTTAGTGCTGCCAAAGTCTCACTGTTTAAAGCACACAGCAGGAGGAACAAACGAACAAGCCTTGCCAAGACAGAAGCAGCTGAAATACCCATAAAGAAAATTCAATGTTGAAAATGCTCTGAAATTATTTTCCTTCTTTTCAGGCTTACATTGAATATAATTATTTTTATTACTAAACATTTAATTTAAGTGACTATAAAACTGAGAATAATGTTGATACTGTGTTACCTTCCCCAAGGTGGGCATCAAAGGCAGAAAGTTGTATATTTAACTCACGAGGCTACAGATGGGACGTAGGTACCCACATAGCTTCTGAAGTCCAAAATGGGACTCTGGAAATGATCCAGGTAACCCTGAAGTCTAAAGGAGAGAGGAGAAAAAAGATTTCAGCTGTTGCTGCCCTGGTCACTCTGTCAACAAATCGATGAAAGAGCTCAATATCTACCACGAGAGCTTCAAATGCTGCATCATTTCATCATCCTCAACAAGTTACTAGGCAGCTTCTCTGCCCTTGATTTCAGCTCCAAAGAAAAAGAAACTTCTTCCAAACACTTTGACAACACATTGGCAGAACAGGCTCTACACAAGATCAGCGTAACTCCTTATTTCCTGCCACCCTACAGAGATGGTGGAAAATCTACGGAGAAGTGACTGCACATCCTGGACAGCAACAACTACAGCCAGTGCTCAGCAGAGTCACAGAGAAAATGGAGAAGGATAAAATGCCATGCATGGAAAATTGCAGCTGCCTTTTCTTACTACCTGAGGTTTCTCATTTTGCTGTGCAATCACTATTACACATACAGTGACTCCTAGCACTGTTAGACTATGGCTTTCTGCAGCCAAACAGTGTACACATACACGTGGAGTGAAACTGCCTCTACCACCAGATATCCCACTGGATATATTTCTTCTGGAAATCCAGAGCAGAAAACAGCAATTCATTCCTGTAGAGCAGAAAAGTAGAGCTTGTGATAGAGCAGCAGTGAGACAGACCTTCATTCCCTTACTGCATCTGAGTGGTGCTTGTAAAACTGCCCCTATATCTCCAACAAACTTCTCATTTTTTCCAGAGAGGCCAGAAAACTCCTCAGGAGCAGGTTCACAACAGCTCTCCCCAGGCAGATAAGGAATGAGACACCAGCACTCTTTTTGCCTGCTCAGCCCTCCCTCCTTTCCTGTCCAGGATCTTTTTGGCCAATTAACTACATAGAAGAGAGCCACATTCTGGGCAACTTCAGGAATAAGGAGCAGTCCCAACTTCTTCCAGCAAAGTACCAGAATTGCTTATCATCTGGATACACAGAAGAAATACCTGTACAGTATATAAATCACCTGTCATCATCCTCCCCAAAAACTCATTATTATAATAGTCTAATCATTATAATATCCAGTGGCATTGCCCCTACTAACATTAATTCTGATTAGTTCACCTGGTATTAATTTGGATGTCAGAAGTATTTCCATGTGATTTTCCAGGCTTCTTGTATGCTTAAGACCATCCTGTTTTCTGCTTCGAGGAAAAAGCTGTTTATTCATCACCTCTAAGACAGTCAGGCTCTGAAGTCCCAGGATCCGAACCTAAAGAATCTCTTCCTTAGGTTTCCCAGTGTCTTCCTCTTTGTGAAAAACGTATTTCATGCCCCACCACCATGGAAGCTCCCTGGTGTCAGGGATCTGTGTTTTCATTTTGTCTTTTTGTGCACACTCAACATAGTTGAGTTCAGCATCAGCACTCAACAGGTGACAACAACCTGTTCACAACGCTGGAGCCACAAAGTCCATCTGCTATGTAGGCTCAGCCTTTTAAAGGGAGGGAGGCACTGAGGTTTCCTGCACCTGCTCTTGTGTGTCTGCACTCTCCTCTGGGCAGTGGCAGGTGCCCCAGCCCCAGGCACTGGGGTCAGCCTGCAGCAGGAGCACAACCGCTGCCGAGACGCAAATTCTCCTGTAGGAATACGAGTGGGGATTTCTCTACTCAGCCCAGGCATCTCAGCACAGAGCCAAATTTACTAGCAATTCCTTCAGCACTCTCAGATTTCCCTAGCTGTGCCTTAGCCGTGGCTGGAATGTAAAGCAGAGCTACGGGCGAGGAGCATCAGCTACCACATGCTGCCCTCCTCCGGAGCCAGCACAGCCTGCGCGGGGAGGGACGGGCTGCTGTGCACACACAGGGGCATCCACAGCCTCATTTCAGCAAAAAGCTTCTCATGAGCAAGGGCCTTTTGTATGGCACAAAACACATTCGTCTTCAGCTGAGGCTCAGGGAGCAAGAATCAGACTTTCCTCAGGAAAAAGAGGCACTCGGGAGATGCGAAGGGAGACGGGAGAGCAGGGGCAGCAGCTTCACCCACTGCGTGCACCTGGGGGAGCAAACAGCTGGCTGGAGATCAAGGGCAGCAAACCCAGACTCCCTGCTTCACATCCTAATGCAGTGGACAGGACATGCATGGGGACTCCCTGATGGCACACCCATCACAACCACACCACAGTTTGCTTTCAGCTCAATCACAGCCACAGACTCAAAACACTGGCACTGTCCTATTGAGACACAGAACTTTGTAGTTCAGGAAGCAAAGCATCCAGAGACAAAGCAGTTGGTCCACTCAGTGACAGAAATGTTTCCCAGAACCAAAAGCAGCTTGTCGAGTCACTGACTCCTGACGCAGGTGTGGAAAAGGCACAAGTATCAAGCAACAGGGAGACAGCAATGAAAATACAAGCATCAATGGATCATTGGAAGTGGGAACAAGAAGGATTTTAGCATTACATCAATATGGGGGAAAAAACAGAAAGCTGCTGAGAGAATTTCAACAAGTTATGTTTCATTAAAGAGCTAGAATTCAGCACAACAAGGCTGTATTTGAAAGGTCCTACTCCATTTGGAAAGGTCATGGTCTGTCAGCAATGCTGTTGAAATGAAGGGCCTTTAGCTTCTTCCCATGGCACAAGAGGAAAAAGTTAGACCCATCATATCCAAAGCAGCCACCTGGAGTCAAGCTGTGGCACATTTCAGAGACTGTGTTTGTAGTCCAATGATATTTAATTCTTTTGCTCTCATCTGCCACCCAGGGACATATTTGCATTTTGATTTAATTTATCACCAAAGTCTACTCTCATTCCAGACCACAGAAGCTGGTGAATGGTGTTTCTTTATTTTACATTCCAGAGGATCATTACACAGAAGTAAGATGTAGTTCCCTAGGAATTCAGAGGTTATTTAAAGTTCTTTTCCAATATGCAATTTGCCTTTTATTTATTTCAGCAGGAACCTTGATGTTGAGAGGCACCTCAACTTGTAACCACCACTGGCCTCTGAAGGTGGCCTGATGTTGGGGCAGGCAGGCAGCAACATTACAGATTAAAGTAGTAACTACTACAAAGAATACAACATTAAATAAAAGCAGAAGTAGCAAAAACAAGGAAGAAAGAGGAAAGAAACTGAAAAAATACACTGGTGCTTAGGCTAATCACAGAGCAGGAACTGGAGTGGGCTCCTGAGCCAGCACGTCCCAGCCAGACACCATTCACTGAGAATGGCTTTCCCCATGTGCTGGGGTCCTGAATGCAGCTGCCCACCTTCCTCACCCTCCAGTGATGCACGTAGTTTGGAAAATTCCTCAAACATTTTGCAGCCTAGCTGGGGGGGAAGTCTACTTAAACTGTATTTAGAAAATTACAAAATCACAGACAAAATATTTTTCTACAATTCTATCCAATTGTATAGAATATGAGTCAGAATGGGGTGGGTCTTTGGTGTTTAATACTTATAGATGGATTTCACTTCTACAATTTTTGCTTCAATTTTTTTAACTTTTAGCACCTACAACATCCTGACACAAGGCGTTTCACAGCTCCAGTATGCACAGTGTGAATAAGCATCTCCCTTTTATTTTTGCTTTAAATTTGACATATGTATTGCAATGTCCTTCCTTCCACCACTAGCTCCTTCATCAACAGTCATTCCTTTCTCATCCTTCCTATTCCACATCATTTTATACACATATGTTCCATCTACTTGTCTCTTTTCCAAGGCAAAGCTCTCCTCATAAAGAAGCCATTCCAGATCTTTTATCATCTTTGTCTGTCTTGGATAACACTTTCTAGTTCAATTCTCTGCTTTCTGAAATGAGGGCACAGCACTGCATAGAGTATTTGAGATGCACAACACAGGAAATTTAGGTAAGGACATAATCCTGTTACCTGTTTTATACCTTCTCTAAGAACTCCTAACACATTATTTACCTTTATGACTCAGTGTTTTGCCAGCTTTTCCATTCAAGTATTTATTTCAATTCCAGATCTCATTCATATTTGACAATCACCTCTGTATTCATGACTGTCCACACAAAACTAGGATTGTTCCTCCTGCTCATCACTTTCTAGTTCTCTATGCTGGATTACATCAGGTCAGTCAGTCACAGCACAGTTTGGAGAGGTGCCCCACTCCTCTCTGCAGAGGCAGCAGAAGGTCAGAGGTGCAACGAGGGGAGCTGAGCACTTGCATCCCACTTGTGACGGTGCTGCTCCTCTGAGTGCTGCCCCCGGGCACCAGCCTTCAGCTCTGCACTGGCAAGGGGCTCTTCAACTGTGTCCACTTATACCCCCTGATGTCCCTGCCACAGGGATTCCCAAAACCAGCTTCAAACGCAGGGACTCAGTTCCACACTGAGGACAGTGGCAAGGGCACAGAGACATCAGAGTGAAACAGCGAGTGACATGAGAGCCATTTGTCATAGAGTTTGTTTAGTTTCTCGAGTGAAGGTAACAGCAGAATATAGGATTCATCACTTTAAATTCTATATAGTAACAAACTAGCAAGTGCATTTAAAAACCCAAATACACTTCACACCCAGTAATGGATCCTGTTAAAGTGTAACCTCCTACTTGGATTCATCAAAGGCAGACTCTATCAGTTTTTAGGTTTGTATTAAATTTGTTTTTTCCATCTGTTGAAAGTGGCTCTTTGTGATTTCACAGGGCATTACACTTTATGTGTCTCATTTGCTGCACCCAAAGGAATTTCATTCTGCTACATTAAAAAATACCTTGCTACAATGGCTAAGCTTTTAACTTTCCTGAACACACTGTTCCATGTCTCTTTCCAACCCAGCAGTTACCTTCTTTGAATGTATAATTTATACATACATACATAAAAAATAGAGTAATTCATGTCATATTGCCTTCATCACAACGAGGATTCTGTCTCTGTCCCTTTGTGCCAAATCCACAGTCACCAACCCAGCTTCTGCCACCTGTGTCTGAAAGGGACACGACTGATCCCTGAAGCACACTCGGATCTGTAGCTTTTGCTTTCCTCTGCAGTACACACAGGCAGAGAAATGGGAAACTACACAGCAACCCTTTTGCTGGGAATGTCCCACGATGCACTCTGCACACAGACAGTGCCTTCACTTGTGAGAGGCTCACTGTTTCATTTTATGGTACTGTACAGGCCATTCCAGCTGGGTGTTCCCATGCCAAGGCATAACTACTTCTTAGCAGAGGATCACCCAAATCGTATCTCCACAACTACTTTCTACTACAACTGCCATCACAAAACTCACTTCCAAAGGTATCTTCTATCCTTAAAAGCCATGGCAACCAAACATCTGCAACTTTGCCTCAGTAGTAAGCCTGGTCTCCAATTTGTCCCAAGGTCTCATTGTCCCCAGGTCCCTGCACGCTTGCCCTTCCTGTTATTTAAACTATTCTGCATCAGCTCGGTTCTTGCTGCAATTAGGTATGTATTCTGAAGGATCTTGCAACAAACTGAGTCTGGGAAAGGTTCAGTATACTGCTGAATCTAAGCTTCCTCCTGGGTCTTTCCCAGCAGCACTGCTGCTTCACAAAGCTGTTAACAGGAACTGTTGCTCGCTTGGCAGGTAACTCGAACCTGCTGTGCAACACACACTGGCAAAAATACCTGCTCTAGGTGAACCTGCTTTAGCAGGGGATTGAACGAGATGATCTGCAGAGGCCCCTTCCAGCCTCAGCCATCCTGGGATTCCATGAAACACAGAGAGTCTACATCCTGCACCACCTTTCCAGAGCAGCAGCGTTGTCCACAGTTCCCAAACACAATCTGTGTGTAAAGCATGTCTAGGTGGCTTGTTGGGAAATGCAGCCCACTCCCACAGTGATGGGTATTGCATTCACTTTAAAATCATTACACAGAGAGGTTCCAGGGCAGCGGAAGCCGCACAGCATGTTCATGGACTGTTGCAACATGAAGGGATGCAGAGTGCACGCTGCTTCCCCTATCCTTACTGCAATGGCCCAGAAAATTCTCTTACCCAGGAGCTCCAGCCTGCGAGAACTGGAGACCTGCTCACAAACAACAGAAGGATGTTTGTTCTCAGAATGTGGATGAAAATACGCCCATTTCTATTAATTCTCCTCACCATGGCAAGTCACTATTCCTTTCCAGAGCACAGTGGGAGTGTGGCCTGATGCTGCAGGATGCCAAGACCTCCCACCCTGGCCAAACTCTCTGCATGCTCTGTGAGAGGAGCTTTGCAACCACTGGCAGCAGGCAAGGTGGGTATGCAGATGCTGAAGAAAAGTCAAACCCAAAATTCTGCTCTATGTTAAGTGCAAAATCCTGGAACAGCAGCACAATAGAGGTTTCTGCTGCAGCAGTAAGTGCACACCTGCCACCCACCTGCATGGGAAAGCAAAACCCCTCTCCAGTTCAAGGAGGGCAGAGACCAAAGCTCCTAAGAGCCCCTGATTCGTGCTGGGCACACACGGAGCAAAAGAGTGCAGCTTCTGATTTTCTGCCACAATCCAAGCAGGGACACCAAGCTACACAGCACAGAGAGGCACTGGGCATCACAGGCAACACTGAGACATCTGAGAGTGATGTGTTCCTTGCCCGCATTTTCTTACAAACTCCCATATTACAGTGATGCACAGAACCAGAGAATATAATTGCTGCAGTGATTACTTGCAGCCATTACATTAAGCTTTAAAATGCTCCTTTCAAATTGAACAATGCTTTTTCAAAGTCAACAGCTGGCTCACAGCTTGAAAGCAACAGTTAAGATAAATTAAATAAAAAGGGTAATAAAATCATAGACTAAAATTAATTTTTGAAGCACATGCAAACTCCAACAGAGACTTTAAAATATCTTTGAAAAACATCCACAGGAAAAAAAAAGGCAAGACAACCAACAATTATGCTGTGCTCATTAATAAGAATGTGATGTATGAACACAAATAACTGTGTACACTTCTAAATATACTTCAAACAGAGCACAAAACAAATCTATTCAGTATTTATAGCCCTAGTTCAGGGGATAAATCAAAGAGAAGTTTCAAATGAGATTTTTAAATCTTGGAAGGAAGAACAAAATGTTTATACACACACACACATATATATAATCTTCCTCTTAAGGTATGTACATGTGCATGAAGTGTGGTTAATGAAAATGACACATCCCTACCCTTAGGCTAAAAGCAGATTTGATGTGTGCTCGAGATCAGTACAATGCCAGGAGCCTGCATCAGTTCTTGAAATGCACTACTGGAACAACAGGCAAGGCTCACATTTCCAGAGAGGACAGCATCAGCTAAATGCCAAGAGATTCTTCTCTGGCCTGGCTCTGTGTTTGCCATTGGGACAACACTGCTCACAATTTCAATGGCCCCTGCCTGGCTGACAATGAAGTGACAAAGCTACACATCCATCCAGAAGAGGCAGAGAAACAGAAAGGACACGTGCCCTGGCTTCCTTCCACAGTCCTGTCAGGAAGCTTTCTACCTGCAGCAGTGTTCCAAACAGGCCAAGTATAACCCAGCTGTCTCTGAGCCTCAGACCTTCAGGCTGCCAAAGAGCTGTTCAGCATTTTACATCCTATGGCACTCAAATAAGAAAATGATGCAAGAATCAGGTACACATATTCCTCCTTCTTGATCACAGCTAGGCTTTTTGCCACGTGAGAAAGGCAGTTTTTTATCAATGCTCATCAGCAAGAAGAAATATCCCTAATCATTTTTCCTTGCAAATCTTTCCAATAGGCAGATAGATCTGATGTCACAGTTTCACAGCACATGTGTATGAGACAGGTATATTGAAGCAGACAGATATATTCTCCAGTGACACGGCATTTCCCTTCCTTCCTTCCTGCCTCCCTCCCTCTCTGTTTGTCCCTTGCAAGCACAACAGGACCATGACACAAAGCAGAGATCAGTCAGCCACTTGCTCTAGGAATCCCCAAGACTATGCACTATGAATGTTGCTCTCCTAGATTCTTAAGTACTTTAGACTGTAAGTAACTTAGGCTTGTGAGTTACGGTTATGCTACAGTAAATTCTATAAGAATCTTTTGTTAAATTGCTTAACTTGAGCTATCAGTCGTCTTGTTATTAAGTTAAAGTGCTGTTAAAACTTTAGGCCTAAATTGCGAGTCAAGTCCAGGCTCAGTTTAGCAAGGGGGTCCACTCTGAACCTTGTGACTCAGCAGGAGGGTCTTCCTTATTCCTTTTTATCCTTATCCTTTCCTACCCTTACCCTTTTTTCCCCACCCACCCCACTCCAGCTTCCACATAGATCATTTGTGGGTTCACCCTGGTTTTAGACTGATTGATTTTAGATTTTAGTTTGCTTTTTCTGTGTGCTTTAACCAGGTAGGAGAGGTAACCTTGCCTACAAATTTTGTTGTGCTTTCACTATTATATTAAACATGCTTTTGCTGATACCTTTGCCAGTGGATTCTTTAAGCAACCTTAAAACACTCAGTTGTGACAGTTGCAAAGATTTTGTGTTTCCTTTAATGCTGAAGGAGCTGTCTGAAAATGTTTGCAAATACGAAGGAGATTCAAGCTGATAAAAGCAAAAACAAAAAGGAAAAAACTGTATTTTTAAAATAGGCTTACATAATTTCCATCCTGTAAAGGTAACTAAAGGCTACATGTAAGCAACACTGACTGTCTCAGTTGCACCTCAGCGCTGACATGTATGTCCCAGATGGATGTTACCTGTTTTTGGAAAATAGGCACTTCCCAGTGATATCTGAAAGAACAGGGTGTGCTGATGTAACTTGCTCCAGAAACAACACTGTGTGTCCCATAACCACTGCAATGAGATGAATCCCAAAGTGCCATGCAAAATGTCACCTTATCTCACTTAAAGTTATTTCACTTAGTAATATCAGAGAAATTACAACAATATGCTGTTGTACATGACAGAACTATCTGTGAGACCTGGCAGCTGCCACTTTTGGCCCGAGCAGATGGCAGTGATAAAAACACAATGCAGGGAACAGGTTGTTAAAGTCATACCCGTCATTACACAATTACACTCAGCTCCAAGATACCATCAAAAGGCACGGCTGTGTCACTCTCAAGCAGGAAGATCTTGCTTATCTGAGGAAAATTATGTATAACAATTAATTCTGTATGTATTATTAATCAGATTCATTCATCTGCTGTTCAGAGGAGCAGAAAAAGCAGCCAGGAAAGATATCCAAAGTCTTTAAAGTGTTATGTGTTTGTACTTCTGTTCCTGCAGAAGGGGAGACAACCATTCATTCCCTGTAAAGGAAAATCAGAGCCCTCCATGGCTTTCTTAGCAGTCATCAATTTACATTCCCATTTAAGGGCCAGAAGGCATGTTAGCTCCCATTTTCACTTATTTTCCTTTTTTTTTTGTGGGGGAGGAGGCGGGGAGCGAAGGGGTAGGGGAGATATTATGTGAGTATATTGCTCATGGAAGGTACCTGCCAACCACTCCTGGAAGCAGAAACAGCCCAAGGCACAGGTGGCAGGGCAGCAGCAGTACCAGCCTGTCCCCACTTCATCCCGGCCCCTGGCCATTGCCAACACTGACAGGCACTTCCCTGCTGCTGCCATGGCCAGTGAAGGCATATGCCAGGCATTCAGAAGGCCCAGGAAACAAGCAAACACACCACCTCTCCTGTTCTAGAATCACAGAATGGTTCAGCTTGCAAGGGACCACAAGTGAGTCCTCTGGTCCAACCTCCCTACTCAAGCAAAGTCATCCTAAAGCACATGGCACAAGATTGTGTCCAGACAGTTCCGGAATATCTCACAGCCTCTCTGTGCAGCCTGTTCAGTGTGTGGTCACTGTGCAGCAAAGAAGTTCTTCCTCATGTTCAGGTGAGACTTCCTGTGCATCAGTTTGTGCCCATTGCCTCTTGTCCTATTGCTGGGCACCACTGAGAAGAGCCTGGCATTATATTCTTGGCATCCTCTCGTTAGGGAGGGTGTTAATTCCAAAGTGCCAGCCTGACAAAAGGGACATGGCTTTCTGAGGAGCTGAGTAGCAGCCTGGAGCCCTGAGGAGAGAGAATACCTTCGGTTTTACTGTTGTGCTCCTCCAGTGACTGTTCAAGAGTCAGTGTAAGAACAGACCTCAAGTGCAGCAGAGAGGACGTGGTCCCAGCACACCTGGGATGTGAGACAAAGTGGTCCAACAGCAGCTTCCTCACACTCAGATCCCTTTTTGCCAGCTCTGATGGTCTGTCAGAGAGGGCACTGAGAAGTCCCCAGAGAGTTGCCGTGTCTGTGCATTGCTGACACCAGCTGAGCAAGCAGAGACACTGGAGCCAGACCCAGGGTACTCTGGATTGCTGGACATGATGTGGCACTGGAGATGGTTTCATCTTCCATAAAAACTCCAGACAAGGCCACCCATCTGACACAATTTTGCCCATCAGCAGTGTAAGCAATTTACACATCCTGACTTGGGTTTATATATTGGGGCATCTGTTTAGTTTTTATTACTTCTGGTCTCAGCTCTCACACTCCTTCACAGATCAAATAACTGCTTTCCCTATTTGCTAATTCCAACAGCTGGTTATCACTCACCAGACTCCTGCTATACTCGCCTGGGGAAGAATCATAAATAAATGTGTACAAGCAAGCAGATGCTGTCATTTTAAAAACTGATTCACCTAGTAAAAATGTCCTACTGTGGGCTCAAGTGGTGAATCACTGAGCATGGATCCTGATGTCATTTTAATAAAATCCAAAAACCAATCACAGGACTTTGTTCATTAACTCGAAATAGTAAAGGAGAAAAGAGTGCTATAGAGGAGAATATTGCTACAAAATAAAAATTCAATTCTGAATAGGCCAAACAGCTATTCTTTCAAATTAAGATAAAGGAGAGATAAGACATAGAGCTTTTTTCATATATATATTTGCCATAACTAATCACTTTTCCACCAGTGGCAGACATGGTAACATCAACTGTGGGTCCTGGAATCTATGACTGTAAACAGAAGAGAGAAATACAGATGGTTTATCAGACTTTATTATCTCCCTTAATTGTGTGCCTGTTTGTTTGGGGGTTTTTTAAATAGATAATTTCTTTTTGAAGGTCAGCACTAGGAAAAAGTGAGCTGCCTGGAGCTTATTTAAAAAATACACAGAATATAAAAGAGGAAAAAAGTGCTCTGCTGACTATAACCTGGGAAACTGTAGAGAAAATCTTGATAGCAACTTTTCTTCTGTGTTTTAGAAGGGATTTCTTTCTGCAAGGTAAGGCAGTTTGGCTTCCACAATCTTTAAAAAGTTACTTGTGATGAAAACATCACAAGCTTCAGTGATGGTGCCATAACCCACGAACTCTTTTATGTCACAGGTGACAATAATCTTTGTTCCTTGGCAGAAGGAATTAAATTCTCTCTTGTTGACTTAAAATGGAAATGTCTAGCACTGAAATCATCCACTTTGTTGGCCAGACACCTGACACAAAATATCTGCAGCAGTTTACAGGCATTTCAAAACCAGCATGTATTACTGCAAGGTGAACTGCTCTGAAAGCAAAACTTCACGATTCAGCATTTGCAAATCTGTTGGGTTTTTCCCCAATAAAGATAATTTCAACCAAGTTGTTAAGATGCAGCATGATATTATGAGCTTTTAGAGGATTTTCCTCCAAGACTAAAGGCCAAACACACCACAAGACTCAATACACACCTTAAGACCAGTCTTCATTAGCCCAGCAGATAAACAGCCCTTTCAAGACTATTGATGCTGTATCAGCATTCAAACCATTGTACCAAAATCTGACTGACTAGAAATAATTGTCTTTTAATGTATACTCAAAGAGGAACACTGAGCCTTCCTGGACATCCAAAAACTAAAATCTATTCCCAAGTGGTTCTTCACCTACAGTAAAACTGATAAAGCTCAACATGGCCTCAATGCCTCACTGCTGTGCCAGAGATTACGGGTTCAGAACTTGGTGTTATTTTAAATACCAGAAAGAAAACGCTAATCTTCAAAGTGCAGTTTGTGAAAATATTACTAATATTTAAACTAGGAAAACTATTATTTAATGAGAATTGTATTAACCAACTTAAATATAAACAAAAGTTAACATAAATGGCAATAAAAACTGGACAGTCCATAAGCACGAGATTAGCAACACTTGGTAGCATTGTAAGTTATAAATACTGAACACAAGGTCTAGCCAGTTATACACCTTCTCCTCCAGCAGCATATATTAACATTAGGCAGTCAAGGAGGAGAAAATTCTCAATGAAGGTGCTGAAATCACACTGTCACAGGAGGAATTTAAGGTGCCAAGAGAAAGGCAGTCAGAAGACAGGGAATAGATGGGCCAGCCTGACAAGCAATGCCAAGTCTGCAGTGTGGGAGCAGAAGTAACCCGTGGGGGGGGCAGCTGGGGCGTGGGGGGGGGCAGCTGGGGCAAGGGGGGGGCAGCTGGGGCATGGGGGGGCAGCTGGGGCATGGGGGGGGCAGCTGGGGCATGGGGGGGCAGCTGGGGCGAGGGGGGGCAGCTGGGGCAAGGGGGGGGCAGCTGGGGCGAGGGGGGATCAGCAGAGGCGTGGGGGGGCAGCTGGGGCAAGGGGGGGGCAGCTGGGGTGAGGGGGGATCAGCAGAGGCGTGGGGGGGCAGCTGGGGCAAGGGGGGGGCAGCTGGGGTGAGGGGGGATCAGCAGAGGCGTGGGGGGGACAGGTGGGGCGGGGGGGGGCAGCAGAGGCATGGGGGGGGCAGCTGGGGCGAGGGGGGGGGCAGCAGAGGTTTGGGGGGGGCAGCTGGGGCGAGGGGGGGGCAGCAGAGGTTTGGGGGGGCAGCTGGGGCGAGGGGGGGGCAGCAGAGGCGAGGGGGGGCAGCTGGGGCGAGGGGGGATCAGCAGAGGTTTGGGGGGGCAGCTGGGGCGAGGGGGGGATCAGCAGAGGTTTGGGGGGGGCAGCTGGGGCGAGGGGGGGGCAGCAGAGGTTTGGGGGGGCAGCTGGGGCGAGGGGGGGGCAGCAGAGGCGAGGGGGGGCAGCTGGGGCGAGGGGGGATCAGCAGAGGTTTGGGGGGGCAGCTGGGGCGAGGGGGGGGCAGCAGAGGTTTGGGGGGGGCAGCTGGGGCGAGGGGGGGGCAGCAGAGGTTTGGGGGGGCAGCTGGGGCGAGGGGGGGGCAGCAGAGGCGAGGGGGGGCAGCAGAGGTTTGGGGGGGCAGCTGGGGCGAGGGGGGGGCAGCAGAGGTTTGGGGGGGCAGCTGGGGCGAGGGGGGGGCAGCAGAGGTTTGGGGGGGGCAGCTGGGGCGAGGGGGGGGCAGCAGAGGTTTGGGGGGGGCAGCTGGGGCGAGGGGGGGGCAGCAGAGGTTTGGGGGGGGCAGCTGGGGCGAGGGGGGATCAGCAGAGGTTTGGGGGGGCAGCTGGGGCGAGGGGGGGGCAGCAGAGGTTTGGGGGGGGCAGCTGGGGCGAGGGGGGGCAGCAGAGGTTTGGGGGGGCAGCTGGGGCGAGGGGGGGCAGCTGGGGCGAGGGGGGATCAGCAGAGGCTTGGGGGGGGCAGCTGGGGCGAGGGGGGGGCAGCAGAGGTTTGGGGGGGCAGCAGAGGCGAGGGGGGGAGCAGCAGAGGTTTGGGGGGGGCAGCTGGGGCGATGGGGGGGTCAGCAGAGGTTTGGGGGGGCAGCTGGGGCGAGGGGGGGCAGCTGGGGCGAGGGGGGGCAGCCACCAGCAGCAGCCACAGAGGCACTCACACCTTTTTTTTTTTGGAAACCACTAGTGACTGAGCATGGGACAAAGACGAGTTGGTGTCTCAGTACAAAAAGTGTCGGTTTTAACTTTTTCTGTAAATGTACAATCAAGTCTGAAGGTTTCAACGCTGGCCAAGCAACAATTCCTTATGAGTTACAAAATCCTCCTTTGTTTTATGTTGGTTTAGACTTTGGTTCGCTATGTTAAGACATTCCTCAGGTGCTGAATTTTAAGTAAAAAATTTTTGTCTTTGCAGTTAAGTATTAAGACCTGAGAACATATTCAGGGCACGTTGTCAAGGCAAGCTGTGTCTGAGTAATGCCGGGCCCAGCGCGTTAGAAGCCTGAGGTGCATATTCCTTGCCGAAAGCACGTCTGAAGTGCAGATTAACACGGAGCAGCTGAGCCAGCGAGAGGACACGGGAGCAGGGCCGCGCCGGGCTCCGCTCGGGCTCCTCGGGGTCCCAAGCGGGGACGTTTCTCTCCAGCACAAAAGGCCAGCAGGGAACGGCGCATCTCCCCGTCCTCCCGCACTCACCCCCTGCTGCCAGAGGGCAGGCAGCCACCTCCTCACCGCGGTCGCGGAACGCGCGGGGCAGAGCGAGCACATTCCCCGGGCCCCGTCCGCGCTCTTTTACTGCGAACAGCGACGTCGGGCCCAGACACGCAGTTCCAGCGGCCCCGCTACTCATCAGCGCAACAGGCACTGCCCGGACTGAGCTGTGGCGGCACGAGAGAGAGGCAGCCCCGGCCCGGCTTGGCCCCGCCCCTGCCCCTGCCCGGCCCCGCCTCTGCCCGGCCCCGCCCCGCCCCGCCCCGCCCCGCCCCGCCCCCCCCCACGCCGGCCCCGCCCCTGCCCCGGCTTGGCCCCGCCCCGCCCCGCCCAGCGCCGGCCCCGCCCCTGCCCCGGCTTGGCCCCGCCCCGGCCCGGCCCCGCCCCTGCCCCTGCCCGGCCCCGCCTCTGCCCGGCCCCGCCCCGCCCCGCCCCGCCCCGCCCCGCCCCGCCCCGCCCCACGCCGGCCCCGCAGCGCCGCCCCGCGGGCCCGGGCGCAGACGCGGCCATGGCGGCGGAGGGCGCGGAGGGTCTTGAGGGCGCGGGCGCCGATCCCACGCTGTGGGCCGAGGTGCGGGCGCTGCTGCCCCGCGCCGAGGAGGGGCTGACCTTGTCGCTGAGCGGGGAGGTGGAGGGCTGCGTCCTGCCACTGCTGCAGCGCGCCCGCGCTCTGCTCTACGGCCTGTCGGGCCGGCCCGAGGCGGCGGCGGCGGCGGCGCTGGGGCGCCTCAGCGACGTCCTGCGCGACTACTCGTGGGAGAAGCTGAACGCCGCGCCGTGGCGGGAGGTCGGCAAGGGCTGGCGGCAGGTCTACGCCTACGGCTGCCTGTTCGGGGCGCTGGCCGAGGTGGCCGCGGGCCGCCCGCTGGCGCGCGCCGTGCGCCTCTGCGACCTGGGGCTGCTGCTCGGCGCGGCCGTGCAGGACCACGCGCTGGCGCGCCTCGTGCGCGCGCTGCAGCCGCGCCTGCCCCGCGGGAGCGCGCCGCGACACCGGCCCCGCGCACAGGTACGGCCCGCGCCGCGGGACAGCCCCGGCACCGCGCTGTGCCTCCCCGAGCCTTCCTCCCTCCCGCCCCGGCACCGCGCTGTGCCTCCCCGAGCCTTCCTCCCTCCCTCCCTCCCGCCCCCGGCACCGCGCTGTGCCTCCCCGAGCCTTCCTCCCTCCCGGCACCGCGCTGTGCCTCCCCGAGCCTTCCTCCCTCCCGCCCCGGCACCGCGCTGTGCCTCCCCGAGCCTTCCTCCCTCCCGCCCCGGCACCGCGCTGTGTCTCCCCGAGCCTTCCTCCCTCCCGGCACCGCGCTGTGCCTCCCCGAGCCTTCCTCCCTCCCGCCCCGGCACCGCGCTGTGCCTCCCCGAGCCTTCCTCCCTCCCGCCCCGGCACCGCGCTGTGTCTCCCCGAGCCTTCCTCCCTCCCGGCACCGCGCTGTGCCTCCCCGAGCCTTCCTCCCTCCCGCCCCCGGCACCGCGCTGTGCCTCCCCGAGCCTCCCTCCCTCCCTCCCTCCCTCCCGCCCCGGCACCGCGCTGTGCCTCCCCGAGCCTTCCTCCCTCCCGCCCCGGCACCGCGCTGTGCCTCCCCGAGCCTTCCTCCCTCCCGCCCCCGGCACCGCGCTGTGCCTCCCCGAGCCTCCCTCCCTCCCTCCCGCCCCCGGCACTCCCACTGTCCGCTGAGGGGGAACGTCCATTCCAGAGGGTCCGGCGGGAGCCGCCGCCGCCGCCCCCCGCGGTGCAGCCGGAGCAGGCTATTCCACACCTGCACTGCCCTTCGCTGGAGCACTTCAGAGACAACTACCTCATTCCCCAGCGGCCCGTGGTTCTGGAGGGCGTCATGGACCACTGGCCGTGTATGAAGAACTGGAGGTGAGAAAGAAATTTCTTCCCTGTCCAAGTAAAGGCACGCGGTTCCCTATTTGGGTATCTTGGTGCTCAGTAGATCAGCAGAGACCTTTTCAGAGGATGGACACTGGGGGCAGTGAGTTTTGCTAGCAGCACCTTTCTACTTCTCTGTGGAAGTTGCTGCATAGGTGAGAGAAGCACTTTGGAGCATGCAGAGCATCACAGGCAGGTGCCAGACTGAGCCAGAGCAAAGGGGACCCTTTGCTCAGCCTGGGGCTATCCCGGGAGCCCAGGGCATAGTGCTGGTGGCATGTGTTTCTCAGGTGGGCACTCACTAGGAGTGCACATTGCAAAGTGCCAGTGAGCTGCTGACAGTTCAATGGGTCTTTGATTTTTACCCCTTGGATAATTAGTGCAATGGAAAGTGAATTCAAGAGCCATGAGTAAGCATGATTGACTTTTTCATTCACAAGCACTGATGTTTGTTCACTGCTGTTTTGTGTGTTTTCAGACACCACCAAGCAGGAGTGAGTAATGGCATTGTGCTGCCTGGGTAATATAAGCAGTGGCACCCGTGTTTCCAGTACTGAGCACAGAGTATTTCTGAGGTGCAGCTCATGATTCCTTACAAAAGGGGGAAAAAACCACTCGTGCTTGGAGTGAGCAATTGCTTCGTTCAACAGCCAAGGATACCATTGACATTAAGTGAACATGCTTGTTATCTTGTAGGGGTTTTATTTATTTTTGAGGGAAGGCATGCTACCAGTTAAATTTAGACACTTCAAAAGATGAACTTCTCCATTTAGTTAATACCATTGTCCATGGAGAGATGTATTCCACCCATCAGAGTAATCCCTCTGGCTGTAACCAGGATGGATATTATTGGTGCCTGTATACGGAATTTAACACTGACAGAGAGTTGATCTAGTATTAATGATGAAAAGATACAACATTTTATTTAGTAAACGTGGCAACAGGCAGCAAAAAGATTGGTCTTCCCTCACCAAGAGAGACTAACAGCTTAAACCTCTTTAGCTCCTAAGGAAACAACAGTTAACTGAGGTACAGAAGGCTTTAAACCAAACTAAAATAGACTGTTGTGGGATAATGTACACGCAAACCTGCCTGCTTCTCTGTCTGCTGTCTTTTGTCTCTGGTTGTTTGGGTTTAGAGAGAAGAAACTTGGGGTTAGTAGAATTTTATTGCCCTCCAAGACGATCTGGATATATTGCCTGACATTCAAAATCAGTAAGAAGGGCTGTATCCAAGATACGGACCGTTCTTTGTTTCAGCGTGGACTATTTTTGTCAAGTCGCAGGGTGCCGCACAGTCCCCGTGGAGTTGGGTGCCCGCTACACAGATGAAGAATGGTCTCAGCAGCTCATGACTGTCAGTGACTTCATCAGCCAGTATATCCTGGAGGAGGTGCGTTACACTCCCTTTGTTTCATCTCCAAGCACAGCATGGTACCGGTACAGACAACAGCTCTTCTTCCAACAAACATACTCAGAGGTGCCGTCAGGGAGAGGGTGTACCATAAGCACAACTCTGAATTGAAAGGCATGACAGATTTTCAAGATCTGAAGCTAGAAATAGTTACTGCAACAATAGCTAGGTTTGATTTTTACATATAATCAAATGTACAGCTGCTGGAATTTGACAAATAAATACATACGTTCTACAGCAAAAGCCTGATTGGTGGAGTCTAAGGCTAAGGGATCCTCAGCCAGCTGTTTTGTTCCTCTCTGTCATTAAAGTGCTTAGTGAGATCTTGGATCAAGATCCAAATTCACATGCCACAAGGCAGAAAAATAAAAAGTCAATTAGCAATTGGAATGTCCTTTTGCTTTCACAGCTGTGAATCCAAACCCCGCATTTCTGTTTCCTGGCCTTCTAGCAGGCAGGAGCATGTGCCATAGCAAACTGGTCTGTGGTGCAGCCTGGACTGGAGTATGGAGGTGGCTCCAGGGAGTGAAGGAGAACTGGTCTGTGTGCCAGCAGCATCTGGCTATAAAGATGCAGCACATTGTCACGGGACTGAGAGCTGTTGAGACTCCCTGGGGTTATAGCTCAGCTTTCTCCAGGAACTTGAGCTATATGGCTTATTGATTATGGAGACACATCTACACTCTAATAATTAATTTCAGTGGAGCTGTAATTTGCTATTTCAGAAGACCCCTTATACAGTTGAAACAGTTCTGGTACTCTGAATAGGGTATTGAAAGTGGATGTTACCTATAGGTAAATTCTAGTCTCCTGTAAGTAAATTAACTGACTGAAAAGTCTTACACTGTATGTCACTATGTGTTTTGTCTTTCTTTGCTGTCGTTTCAGAACAGTGTAGGATACCTTGCCCAGCACCAGCTTTTTGATCAGGTAAAACTGAATGTTTTTATCTTCCTATGATGAATTGTTCCCTTTGTAGCACAAATTGTCTCTGAGGAAGTCAACTGTACTAGATTGAAGGGCATGTGAAGGTTTCACAGTAATACTAAGTTTCTATTCCCATGATTTGAAGGAACAGAGGTAGAGGTTTGTTCCATTTGCCTGAAAAACATGGAAACAAAACCCTCTAGGGATGCAGAGATGCAATCCTAGTGCTGTTTCAGTACAATGTAGCATATACTTACAGGGATATCACCCAGAAACCAGCAATTCCCCGAAGACTATAATAAAGTCAGGGGAGAGATTTGGACAGGAAACAGTCTTAAACATTCACCATAATCTGAAATGTCATTCCAGTTTACCAGAATTTAGGTAGGTGGGAGACATAAAAAAAGGAATCTCATGGAGAAGCAAGCACAGCATATAAAAAGATCAGCTGTTCCTTTTCCATGAACAACAAACCTACTTACTCTTGTGGGTGTCTCTGGTTTCTGCTAAAGCAAAGAGTCTGAAGAATGAGAAACCCAATTCTTTCTCCCACCTCTCCTTCCAACTGAGTCTGCTCACTAGAACAGAAAGTATGAGAACATTTCCTGTAGATTCCCAGCAGGTCAGCTACTTCTGTCCTGCCCTTCCTGGAGAAGCAGGTCATTTGTTTTGTGTCAAGCCTTGTCCATCTGTTCTATGAATTACATACATTTGGTGAGTCAGCATGTATCCTTTTTAATGTCTGTTTCTTTATGGAAGCAGATCCCAGAGCTGAAAGAAGATATCAGTATCCCTGACTACTGCTGCTTGGGGGAAGGGGAAGAAGATGACATAACCATTAATGCTTGGTTTGGTCCAGGAGGCACAATCTCACCTCTTCATCAGGATCCCCAGCAAAATTTTTTAGCCCAGGTATGTACTCTACACATGCCACTAATGCAATACTTAGAAAAAATACTTATGGTATGTGTTAGAGACAATGGGAGCAGACAACTTGAAGAATAATTGAAGGGTAGAGAACCTACAGAGGCACGAGTACAAGTAACAAAGTGCAGTGATCCCTGCTGGCTGGGGTGGTGCCTGCTGCCACGATCATAGTATTTCCAGTAATGAGGAGACCAGTTTGCAGGTATGCAGGCTGTTGCCCAGTAACTGGTGCCTGCCACCTTGTAATGTATATTAACCCAGTGAGGCAGGGGAAGGAAGGAGCTGTTAACAGCTGGTGAAGTCCCTGAAAAAGTTCAGGTATTCAGAAAACGTGCTATTGGAGCAATAACCAGCATTTTTGTCCCTTCCATACATGACCAAAAATACCACGTAACACTGGGGTCTTTAGAGAGCTAATTAATATCCATAATCCCCTTAGGGTATGGAAGGCATTCCAAAAACACATGTACAGCCGAAGTTACTCAGATCCCTGCTCTAGTAGTTCAGCCAGTGACAGCGAAGAGTAGGACAGGGCAGGAGTGTATTGGTTGTTGTCCAGCTTGTAGAACACACTTATGTGCTGTCCTTGAAGCAACAAACTGAATATTCAGCATGGCAGCTTGGGTGTTGGTAAGATTTCAGGAAATCCTGTGCTGCTGTGTGGGAAGGGAAGGGAAGGGAAGGGTTGTTTAGATAGAGGAAATGCAGTTTGCTTGGGAATGGTTAGATAGCATAACACCAGTCCACAGTACTGTGGTTAGAGTACTGAGTTACCTGTTCAAACAAGCACAATCATGCCTAGCCCTTGAGGAGATCTGTAATCCTGGCACAAGCAGCATCAACCTTTACCCTAAGCCTTCTGTTCCACTGGTATCAGTGCAGGAGTTATCTTTGACTCATTCATCCTGCCATGTCTGGGCACTGACAACTGGCACTTCGTGTGGTGTTCAGGGCAGCCAGGCCACTTGGCTTTCAAATTTGCATTTCAGCACTCCAGTGAAAGGACTGGTTTAATGATGACACAGAAGTAAGAGTTTTAGGAGCATATGAAAGTTTGGCAGTCACTGCAGGTACCTCTGATGATGGGAACTACAATGAAGATTCAACCTGTTTATTCTCAGTTCTACTTATTTCTAGCTATGTAGAGCCCAGATAACAATGTATAAATTTGGTGCCTTAAAATTTGAACTGAAAGTAATTTGGTTAAAGGCATTTCCTTTCTAAAGGTATTTCAAATTCTTATCCACTCAAAGAACAGGCACTTGAATTTCAATAACTTGATTTATCTTTTTATTATAGCAATGTCTGTTACTAACAGAGATGATTTTCCTCATAATTAGGTATATTTTACTGTTAATTGCCAGGTATGGGCCACAGCTTCCAGTAATGCACCACTTAATGAAAAACATTTATTTTACTATATACAGGTATTAGGAAGAAAGTATATCCGTCTGTATTCACCACAAGATTCAGAAAACCTGTACCCACATGAAAGCCAAATTCTTCACAACACTAGTCAGGTAAATAGTTGGCCTGAAATTTTAGTATCACTCGTGCTACCTTATCAAATTGTATTTGAGTAAAGACATTTTACTAATGATTTTTTTTAATAGGTTGATGTAGAAGATCCCGACTTGGTCAAGTTTCCCAATTTCACAAAGGCTGCATTTCAGTCCTGCATTCTGACGCCTGGACAGATTCTGTTCATTCCAGTTAAATACTGGCACTACGTGCAATCACTTGAGCTCAGCTTCTCTGTCAGTTTCTGGTGGTCGTAGCTCTGAAACATCACCTGCAGCGTTGGCAGGGGACTTCTCATGAGAGGTTAGAGGTGGAACAAAACAAAAAACCAACAATCTCTTGCTAAAGCTTAAAAGAAGGAATCAGGATGGTAAATAAAAAGATGCTGCTGCAGTCACTTGACTTCTGTAGATGTTTCTAATAACTCCTTATGAAGAGCGTGTATTAGGTCAGTGTCCTGGGCATGCATGTCCCTTGGAAGCAGCTGTGTCTGGGCAGTGCTAGGGCTCAGCCTCTGTTTGCAACACCAGGTGAGTGTTATCTTCTGATTGGATTTAATAGCACTAACCCTGGACTTGGCTAGAGAGATGGTGCTACCTGGAAGTTCTCTACGTTATAAAATAAAGCTAACACAAAGCAAGGTACCAGTCTCTTGCATGGAAGAAGTTACTCATGTATCCTGGTTCCAGCCAGGTCAGAGTTAATTTTTGCAGTAGCCAGAAGGGGCCAGGGGAACACAAAACAGCCTCCAAGAAAGCCATGCAGGCATTACTGTGAAGGAGAACAGGAAGGTCAAGGATAGTTTTATTATAAGATTCTTGGAACTTCAGAAAGTAAGTACACTGGCCACTGTTACTAATGAATACAGCAGTCTGGCTCTTCTACCCGAGGTGGAGGGAACAGCTGTCACCAACAGCAAGCTCTGCTGCATCAGGGCTGAGAATGGAGCTCTACGGCGACTGGGAGTTCATCCGACTTACACCTGTAAAGAAAATGAAGGTGAATGGATGACACACAGAGAAAAATAATACTGTATGACCTCCTGATTTTTAAAATGCTTTGTATATTCCTGTGTTGCTGTCACAATGTCCAGTTTCCCTAGAGAAACAGAGGAATTCCCAAGAGATCTTACAAGCTCAGTATTTCCCTAAGTTTTTAGTGTCCTGGGTTGTGTGTGTCCCCTATTCCCACCACCACCCACCTTAGGTAGTTACAAACAACATGCAGAGGGTCTGCTGTGCACCTGCAGCACACTGTGAGGGCTCAGTGCTGCCCATGTGTGTGGTTTAGTGGCTGAAACGTACAGCTGGAGTCAGAAATAACTGATACTCAGAGCTGTAAATAATACAGGCACTGCCATTAAACATCATATCCCATTCCCTAGTATTATTACATTTCATTTTTTAAAAAATAGATTGCTTAGTACCTGGGATGTCACAAGACCATAATTCATTACACTGTGGACAGCGGGGTTCAGTCTGAGCTTTGAAGTACTTTCTGACACAAGGTAAATGCATTGCAATTCCACAGGATTCACATACTTGGCTCTGCAATCCAAGAGTGTTGATTAAAAAAAAATCTTCCTAACCTGTCCTTCAGTTTAAGAGAAGGTTGTTACAAAGGGCAGCAGATATGCAAGGCTTTATTCCAAAGACTGGTTCCCACAGTACAGGTGGTAGATACTCAACAGTCTAAGCTGGTAAATAAGGGTATTTTTCTGGAAACTAGGAAATAGTATTTCCATATATGGACAAAATTTAAGGACAACAATTTCAATGTGATAAAGGAGACCAACTGGGGAAAAGTAACATGGAATCATTTTAGTTGGGCAGATGAGAAGATGCAGGCTCATAGAGCAAGAGAAAGCAATTCTGGAACAGAAATCCAGGTTTTAACTTGTAAGCCAAGCCTAAACTGGTAACATCCCAGTTATGAAAACACAGTGTTTTACTGTGCTCTACAGAGCACTCATGTTCATTCTGGGGTCCAAACACAAGTAATTCCTGAACCCAAACCCCAGGAACCCCCAGAATGAACCTGTGTCACGTGAAGACTGCTATTGGTAAGACCCAAAGAGATTGCTAACACATCACTGCCAGGCTTGTTTCACCATCAGGCCTGCTGGTTTGGAAAGCCAGACAGCACACCATGTTTGCCATTGGGTGAGTGCACTTTCCCCAGGTAAGCTTGGAGACACTGCTCCAAGACAATTTCTTTCTAAATATAGAAGATAAAATGTCTACAAAGAAAAAAAAGCTTTTTTTTTTATATACATGAGTACCATGACCAGATTACAAAACCAGGATTTTTAATACACGCTGATACTCAAGGGGAAGCATCACAAACCTCAGCTGTGACCAGGACTGTCAGCTGAGGTGATAAACAGACATTACCTGGACAGCGAGGCTGTGACAGATGTTACATTTCCTTGCCACATCCTGGTAGTTGCTGAGAATGTACTGTTCCATTTCAATTATGCAGCGAGTATGCAGAGTATATTCTCCATTTTTCTAAGGAAATAAGTGTCAAGACAGGGAATTTCTTTTAATTCCTTTGACCTTTTTTGACTTTGTTAACCCCCTGCTAGCAAGCATTTGACAGGCACTTTTTTCTGCCATCATAAACTATCATGCAGATACTGGTACAGTGCAAAGCCAAAACACTTTCAAAGTAGCAAAACTCATTTAAGATCCCACATCTTTAACAAACATCTAGTCCTTGCAAAGTACTGATGAGCCAGCATGCTCTCCTTAACACAGGCATGCAGCTTTGGGACCCTCCATTTGCATATCAGACAAAATTCTCACAGCTTTCAACAAAATTAGGCATTTACTGCTTGAGGTATCTTTGGAAATCTCTGCTAAATAACGTGTAAGTAACTGTGTGGCAGCAGGTTGGAGATCTATGACACGATGACTCCAGCAGAGAAAGGACTGAGGTCTCACTTGGCAAGCAACTGCAGTGTTAACATGGTGAGCCCATCTCAACTTCCTCACGAAGGACAGGACATGTGACCATGTGTACAGTGGCCCACATGTTCCTGGACAGGAGTTTTTAACATGTTTGGCCTCACCACTTTTCAGGAAATTCCAAGTGTACCCAAGAGCACTGATCACCCTGCAGAGCTTCCCCAGCTCTCGTTCCAGACTGAAGGGTGTGTGTGTCATCGTGTAGGGCAGGACATGTGAACCAACCTGGCTCAGGTACAGGAAACAAACCACGTGGTCCTGTACACACCCACTCAAGGACTTTTTCCCTTTAAATCTACTTCCTTTTCTGCAAAAATCACCAGAGCAGCAATAAACATAGGCCCCATAAAACCATTTTTGCCATCATTCATTAAAGAACAGCTCCAGTTTCACCCATCATACTTAAGAACATGGTAGCTGGCCCTATTGAAGTATTAACACTTGAAAGCAGTTACCTCAGAGAGCCACTTATCCTCCACAAAAACTTTCAGCACTTGTTCTGCTTCCTTCTTCTTCATTTTCTTTGTCCTAAGTTTGTCAGCTAAGTTTAAAATATCTGTAGATGAGGCAAAGCCATTTTCTGATAAAATTATGAGGTCCATCTACAGAAAGAAACATTACCACCAAGTATTAAAACCCCTGCAATCAGACATGCCATAGAGTCACTGGGAACATTCCTGCTGCACAGAGGCCATGCAGCAGTGACAGGGGCCTTGACAACACAACCCCTGCAGTGCTGACCTGGCTGTGTGGGGCAGGGCAGGGAAACCTCTGGGTGCTATCCATGGAGATTAGACTTCTGCAGGTGTCACAGAACAGTAAGTGCACCTCTCTTTCCAGTTTACACAAAAAAATGTAATGAGTGTGCAAAAAAAAGTAATTTAGAAATCCAGTGGCTGGAAAAATTAAGTGCTCAAAGTCCAAGACACTGTGAGAACAATTCACTAAAATATCCAAGATACACAGCTATGATCACAACTGTCATTAATGGTTTTTGGTAAGAAATTAAACACTAAATATCCTGGAATCTTAGCCAAACAGATGTATTTGGAACTTAAAAAAAATCTCAAGGGTGTATTTTCTTGTTTGAAAAGCAGCACTCTGACTTGTTTATTAATACAGAATTAACTGGCTAAGCAGTAACAACAGACAAATGTGGGTAATCAGCAAATCCTATTTGTATGTTATTAGCATTAAAATCTACTGTATATTACTAAACTACTAAAGCCAGTGAAAAACAGCAATCACAACTGAAAATCCTGAAGAAAGGTGTTTGTGTAACTAAAAGCATGTGTGTGTTGAATCCCTAATGCCAAGAAGCACTTTCCCAGTGCTGGTTTTGCCTTACTCATAACAGATTCCAACAGGGAATCATTACTAGCACATACTTTCATCCCTGGTAACCCCATTCAATCTGGGACAAACAGGTAAAATGGCAACTAGTTCCAGAACCACATCTCCATTCATTTCTGTTTCCATTCATTTTAAGATGCTACCTTCTCAAACAATGTGATTTACTAAGTGATAATTAACATACTTACTGTTTTTCTAAACAACTCTAATTCAATTTCTGTATAGTCAGATGCCATTTTAGTTACTTCAGTTTCTGCCAAATTCACCTACAAAAGGAAAGAAACTGAAATCAAAGGGCCATTGTAGCTTTATACTGGGTCCTCTGAGGCAAAAGGCCCTCCCAGGTAAAGAATACATCAACTTGAAATTAACAGAAACATCAGTTCTGTAAAGGGCATGAAAGAGGCTGGTCCTTGAAGGGCACTCAGTGGTACTCAGACCTTTCTTTACAACCCTTGATTCCAGGCAGATGTTCTCCACAGCTGCCTCAGCCCAGGTGAAGCCCTTCAACCACCCAAACCCCCCCGAGGGACACAGAGGCTGCAGCAGAGCTGACACGTCACACCAGGCACAGTGCTGGACAGCAGCACAAACTGTTATCTGTCACTTCTTTTTCACTCTGAGAAACAATTGCTGATGTTTCCTACTCTCACTGCACATGTTACTACCACTATTAGCTCAACTTAACTGGCAAAATGACCCCGAAAGGTTAAAAGCAGCAGCCAGTGTTGGAATAGCTCCTGTATGGTCTTCTGTAATTGCTACATAACCTTCCCTCTCTGGCACATGCATGGCAAGGCATCTGGAGAAACTGCTTATAGGCTGCTCCTCAGCAACTCTCATGTGAGGTTGATTTTTTGAGTAGGAGAAAAAGAAAACTAATGTTGGAGGGCTCTGTTTTCTACTTTAAAAATCTGTCTCAAGAAAGAAAGTCTCCTGTGGAAAAGGAATTTCACTTCAGCACTTAAAAAATGTTTGTGTTAAGCAAGTCCAACACTGCTGTGGTCCTTGCTGCCATGTCCCATTCCCACACACTGGAGCTGTGGCAGTTTATCCTCTCCCTTCCCTGTCCCACCAGCAGCCCCTGCAGCTGCAGTCACTCACACAAACACAGCACAGCAGGTACCTACTACAGCATAGTATGGCCTCCCATCCTCTTCTGACATTCCTTTCCGGATCTGCATGAACAGAGGCTGCAGGTGCCTGTTGATGGTGCTGATGAAATCATCCAGTTTATCCTTTGCATAGTACACTGAAAATGATGAGAAAAGCACAGAAAAGTTAAACAACTGCACATCAGGCAGATCTTTGTCTGTGAACAGGTAGAAGCACTAAAACTCCACGAGGCAAAATCAAACAGGGCTGTTCTATTCAGCAGGTGTGTAATTTCATTGTGCTGCTGTCTCCCAGCCTCCAGAGATTGCTCAGCTCCTTGGAAGTTGGTTGAGAGAGAGTTCAGACATTCTGCCTAGCATTAGTGCCCACAGGACTAATCCAGTAATTACAGTGACTTGAACTAAGCTGAATTGCAGTAAGACATGACCAGGAAAAATTACTATTCAGAACACAACAATACACTGGCTTGCTTTCCTTTACACTCAAGTGATTCCTCCTTTCTGGGTGTTCCGTTTCACAAATTAATGGCATGTAAGTGATCAAGTAACCAGAAAACAACTCTGCTAAAATAAAAGGTGGTACATATGAATGTGATTAGAAGTTAATTTACTCACTGCTGTTATTTTATCCTTCAGGAAGAGAGAGGACACTCACATCATTACAGTGTTTTACCTTTTTTTAGCTGGTGCATGCCTTTCAGAAATCAAACTATTTTTAAGCTGCACCAGGAGAAAAAAACCCATTTCTTCCATCTCCAAGGCAGACACACCTTTATCAGTTTCACAGCAGTGGTGGTGTAATTTCCTGGCCTCTGATGCTTCTGTTATCCCCTTAGACATCAGAACCTGCAGGAACCGCCGGTGAGCGTCGGTCATTGGAGCCGCCATCGAGTGTCCCACCAGGCTGCAGGAGGGGTGAGCTGCAATTAATGCACATCCTCATGCAAATTAGGAATAAAGAGTCCAAGTTTACATAAGATTTCAATTAAACTCTCTTACACTGAATGCGGGCAAAAAAGCAGATCCTCGGGTCGTCCTCCGAATGCAGACAGTGACCAGCTCTGAGGTTCTGGAACGGGGCAAAAGAGAAAGTCCAACGAATTTAACCACAGACTAGAACAAGGCAGGCATCGTGCTACAGTCACTCACCCAGGAATGCAGCTCCTGAACACCAACCAACACGGCACTAAGAGGCAGGCACTGCTCTGTTGCAGCGCTGGGTGGGCAGGGCAGTGACTCCTGCCCGAGGCGAACACTTGGCTCAAGGTGTTGCAGTACTGAGTCTGTGCAGCCTCAGAAGGGCTTCCAGGGCATCTCTGGGCACCGGGGGTCGCTGAACCTCTCTCTGAACGCTGATCTTCCACATACGGTGTTTTCATGGAAGCTGCACAGCTTGTTCCCGAACTAAGTGAGTCGGGCCGGTTTGACCGGTACAAAGGTGGTTACAGAGGCGGTCCCAGCGCTCCGGGGGCCGTTACCTCCTCGTAAGGCGCTTACAACAGTCTCATAGCCCCAAACCTGCAATTAAGTGTTGTCTGACAAACACAGCACCGTGTGCGGATCCCTACGGGCTGTGTGTGCGGGATGCAGCTCCGTGTGGGGTGTGCGGGATGCAGCTCCGTGTGGGCTGTGTGTGTGTGTGTGCGGGATGCAGCTCCACGTGGGGTGTGTGTGTGTGTGCGGGATGCAGCTCCGTGTGGGGTGTGCGGGATGCAGCTCCGTGTGGGGTGTGCGGGATGCAGCTCCGTGTGGGGTGTGTGTGTGTGTGCGGGATGCAGCTCCGTGTGGGCTGTGCGGGATGCAGCTCCATGTGGGCTGTGTGTGTGCGGGATGCAGCTCCATGTGGTGTGTGCGGGATGCAGCTCCGTGTGGGCTGTGTGTGTGCGGGATGCAGCTCCGTGTGGGCTGTGTGTGTGTGCGGGATGCAGCTCCATGTGGGCTGTGTGTGTGTGCGGGATGCAGCTCCGTGTGGGGTGTGTGTGTGTGCGGGATGCAGCTCCGTGTGGGCTGTGTGTGTGTGCGGGATGCAGCTCCGTGTGGGCTGTGTGTGTGTGCGGGATGCAGCTCCGTGTGGGCTGTGTGTGTGTGCGGGATGCAGCTCCGTGTGGGCTGTGTGTGTGTGCGGGATGCAGCTCCATGTGGGGGGTGTGTGTGTGCGGGATGCAGCTCCGTGTGGTGTGTGCGGGATGCAGCTCCATGTGGTGTGTGCGGGATGCAGCTCCGTGTGGGCTGTGTGTGTGCGGGATGCAGCTCCATGTGGTGTGTGCGGGATGCAGCTCCGTGTGGGCTGTGTGTGTGTGTGCGGGATGCAGCTCCGTGTGGGCTGTGTGTGCGGGATGCAGCTCCATGTGGGCTGTGCGGGATGCAGCTCCGTGTGGGCTGTGTGTGTGTGTGCGGGATGCAGCTCCGTGTGGGCTGTGTGTGTGTGTGCGGGACGCAGCTCCGTGTGGGGTGTGTGTGTGCGGGACGCAGCTCCGTGTGGGCTGTGCGGGATGCAGCTCCGTGTGGGGTGTGCGGGATGCAGCTCCGTGTGGGCTGTGTGTGTGCGGGATGCAGCTCCATGTGGTGTGTGCGGGATGCAGCTCCGTGTGGGCTGTGTGTGTGCGGGATGCAGCTCCGTGTGGGCTGTGTGTGTGCGGGATGCAGCTCCGTGTGGGCTGTGTGTGTGTGCGGGATGCAGCTCCATGTGGGCTGTGTGTGTGTGCGGGATGCAGCTCCGTGTGGGGTGTGTGTGTGTGCGGGATGCAGCTCCGTGTGGGCTGTGTGTGTGTGCGGGATGCAGCTCCGTGTGGGCTGTGTGTGTGTGCGGGATGCAGCTCCGTGTGGGCTGTGTGTGTGTGCGGGATGCAGCTCCGTGTGGGCTGTGTGTGTGTGCGGGATGCAGCTCCATGTGGGGGGTGTGTGTGTGCGGGATGCAGCTCCGTGTGGTGTGTGCGGGATGCAGCTCCATGTGGTGTGTGCGGGATGCAGCTCCATGTGGTGTGTGCGGGATGCAGCTCCGTGTGGGCTGTGCGGGATGCAGCTCCGTGTGGGCTGTGCGGGATGCAGCTCCATGTGGGCTGTGCGGGATGCAGCTCCATGTGGTGTGTGCGGGATGCAGCTCCATGTGGTGTGTGCGGGACGCAGCTCCGTGTGGGCTGTGAGGGCCACGCAGCTCCGCGGTGGCGGCTCCTGCTCCCCGCACAGCTCAGTCAGAGCACAGGCAACCAGAGCGCAGGGGCCTTCGGACAGCAAATCCTCCTCTGCCCGTCCCCAAGAACGCCAGAACGGCCAAAAGGCAGCTTAGGAAACTCCCTGACCGCTGCACCGCCCGCCCGGCGGCCTCTGGCCCAGCTCCGGCCCCGCTGCTTCGCCGCCCGCTCGGCTCCGGGTCCGCCGCAGCGCACGGAGGCAACGGCCCGAGAGACCGACGGCCCGACGGATGGACGGACAGAAGGAAGAAAGGACGGAAGGACGGACGGACGGACCGACCAACAGACCCCCGCTCAGGCCCCGCCCGCGTCCCCCCCGCCCGCGGCCGCTCCTCGCACACACCTGCCTCTGCTCGACAGCTCGGCGATCTCTGAGTGCGCCTGACAACGATGGCCCCGCCCCCCGCGCCGAGCCCGCCCCGATCCGGCCCCGCCCCGATCAGGCCCCGCCTCGCTCAGGCCCCGCCCCGCTCAGGCCCCGCCCCGCTCAGGCCCCGCCCCGATCAGGCCCCGCCCCACTCAGGCCCCGCCCCGATCAGGCCCCGCCCCCCCGCCTGAGGGACTCGGGCCGGGCCGGGCCCGGAGCGACGCCGTGAGCGGGGCCGGGATCGGCCCGGGCTGGATCGGGGCCTGCGCGGGGCAAGGTATGTCCGGCGGCCGGGCCGGCTCCTTCTCGCTATCCGCGTCTGGCGCGCCCTTTGTGCGGTCTGTGCTTTCCTCGGCGCCGGTGCTGTGAAGGAAGGCCGGGCTGTCCCTGCTCCTCTCGGAGCTCCGCAGGGCCCTTTGCCCGGGCGGGCGTCTCGCGATGCGCTTTTCCTTCTTGAGGTTGTTTAACTCGGGTGCTCCTTTCGAAGTACTCTGGACAGAACTGCTGTACCTCGCCGGCAGGCCGCTCCCGCCCGGCCGCGCCCAGCGCCGCTGCAGCGGCGGCTCCGCCACTTCGGGCCAGACGGGCGTTCCTTTCGAGTACTGATACGGAACCTGTTGGTGAACCTTTTGCTTTGCCATGTGTCGCTTGTTTCGTTTTAGTCTGCGGTTAAAGCCAGTGCTTTAAAGTAAGGAGTAAGACAGAAGTTCAGAAAGGATATTGAGATGCTGGAGCGGGTCCAGAGAAGAGCAACGAGGCTGGTGAAGGGACTGGAGCACAAGCCCTATGGGGAGAGGCTGAGGGAGCTGGGGGTGTTCAGCCTGGAGAAGAGGAGGCTCAGAGGTGACCTCAGCACTGTCTGGAACTGCCTGAAGGGAAGTTATAGCCAGGTGGGGGCTGGTCTCCTCTCCCAGGCACTCAGCAATAGAACAAGGGGGCACGGGCTTAAGCTCTGCCAGGGGAAATTTAAGTTGGATATCAGAAAAGAGATAGAGACAGAGAGAGTAATCAGGCATTGGAATGGGCTGCCCAGAGAGGGGGTGGATTCACCATCCCTGGAGATCTTTAAATGCAGATTGGACGTGGCGCTGGGTGCCATGATCTGGTAAATGGACTAGAGCTGGACCAAGGGTTGGACTCGATGATCTTGGAGGTCTTTTCCAACCCAATCGATTCTATGATTCTATAAGATGTCCTTCAGTTTTAAAGAGAGACAGTTTTAAAGCAGGGAGCAATTGCAGCTGTATAAGGGCACCAACGGTGCATTGAGCAGCCTCATGTGTAATATCTGACCTCTGTGGTTTGGGCAGGAGTTACTCTTTGGGCAAACAAGTTTTGCAGATTATGCCTGTTAATGAAATGTGACCCTAATTTCCTTGGGAGACCAGAAGTTAGTACTGGTTTTTTGATAGTAAATGAAATCATTTTAATCAGACTGTATTTTTTTCAAGAAACAGTAATTTTAAATGATTAAAGTTTGTAACTTGTACCAGTAATCATGTGAACCTGCTTCTCACCCCAATAGAGACTTCTTTCCTAGTTTTGGGGAAGTCACTTATGTATTTAGAATTTACTTTCCTTAAACATATCGAGTTTTTAGTATGTTCTGTATGTGTGACATACTTTGTTAAGATTGCATTTAATGATCTAATGTAATGGAAGACTTAAGGGATAATAGGCAGAACAGCTATGGACATTTTCATACTTTCTCCCTTTCGTTAGAGCTGTGGGTTAATTCCATTTTCATCCCCATGTGTGGATCTGTTCTCCCATGGGGACAAGGTTTTGCTTTGCTGTTGCTCCTCTGCTGTGCTTACGTGGTCCAGGATTCTCTGCCAAAGTTTTAAGTTTCTCGGAACTCCAGTCGTGCACCAGGATTGCTTAACAGTGGAAAGCAGATGCTTTCTCTCTGGAGAACTCCAGGAAAAAGGAAGCAGTTCTCTTTTTTCCCCTGAGCAGCAGCAAAAGCACTTGTGTTCTTTTCCAAAATGTGTTACTGTGCTGAGTCACATTTTGTCTGTTCCCAAAATGTGAAAAAGTCAGCTCTTGAGTAATAGTTTTCTTGAGCATTTATAAGAAATTTATCTTTCTGGTATGTCCTTTATTACTAGATGAGTGGTAAATGCCCCAGAGAAGGTCACAGAAGAGTTTCCTTTCTGATCTTCTATTTTCACTAACAATATCCTTATCCCTTAACCTCTGAGGTGGAAATTTTCCATGTGTAACCCCTAGAAGACAGTTTTAAAGAGTGATCAGTCATGTATGTGGGAATGGAAGAAATACAAGATCACTAAACATGATTTTCTGACAAACTTGGATTATGATGAAATTGTCTTGGAACTGAATCTGACATACTGAAGTAAAGTTTGATCATAAGTGAAGGGCCAGGGCTTCTAAACATACTGCAAAAATGTTCTATTGCTATATTTCTCAGTAGTTTGATTTATGCAGATTATTTATCAATAAAAGGTGTGGTCGTCTTTCCAGAAAAGTGTTTTTTCTGTCACTTACTTAACTGAGGAAGAGTCTGGCTGGTGTCCACCTCAACGTTTAATTTATTTGAATCTTTGACAACAAATCTTCAATAGCTGTGCTGGAGAACGTTCCCAGTTTCAGGAGCTGTTCCTGGAGGAGGCGGTGCTGGTGCTCTGCCCCTGTGGCTGTGCTGCCCACGTGCGTCCTGCCGAAGGCCCCTGCGCTCCCCTGTGCCCCGACTGAGGAGCTCAGGCAGCAGCAGTGGCTGAGCCCTCGCTGGTTTTTCTCCTCGTGTGTGCTGGCGGGACTCGCCCTTGCCAGCCCGGGGAAGGTGGTTCTGTGGTGGGGCAGAGGGGACGGAACTGCCACCCACAAACACCTTCCAATGGTTTCTTCTGCTTCAGAATCTGACCAGGCTTCTGCAGAGCCCAACACCATCTCCTGCTGAAGGAGATCTGAGGAATTCTCTCCTCTTCACTCTGTCACACTGAGAGAATCACGAGGCTTGGAAATAAAAACTAATGTGCCCCCTGGGAAGTGGACAGATGTAAAGAGAGCAGCTGTAACGTGCTGGTAGCAAACACTGTCCAGATGGAGCGTGAGAGGAAGGGACCAAAAAATTGTGTATTAACAATGTGCTGCTGAACAAATTTTGTCCCTTTTTGTACTGAATGCAAAGCCAAAAGCATATCAGTTAGCCTGACTTCACCTACAAATATACTAAGATTTTAAATGCCTCTCATCCCTTTGTAGTGATAGGAAAGCTGGTAGCCATATCTTATGCAGAATATGGACTTCCACTAAGTGGCTGTGTTGCATTGGCAAAAAAATCTTGGGGAAACATGCTTTTTTTGAAGTCTGAAATTAATTAGGTATGTGCTTTACAACCTCTAATTATTTACTGTTTCAGTGAACCTGCATTTTGTTGGAGCAATGCTCAGAGTTCTGTACTAACATTTTTTTCAAGGGGTGGTATTTATATTATTAACCGACAGGTGTTAGGCTTTGAGGAAAACATCTTAGTCAATAGACCAGACACTTTCTTCTGAAATTCTTCTAGTTATCTGAGTGGAGTCACTGGGCTTTGGGAACAATGTGACTGATTTTGGTGCAGTGCTTTCCCTTTTAATAGCTCCCATGCTGGCAGCTTTCCTTTTCTAATGGCTGGAGAGAGTAGGGCCACTGCCAGTGTCAGTCTCGCATCGTCTGCCATTAGAACTGCAGAAAAGTCTTCTAACTCATGTGTGTTCTTCTTGTGCTTCCACATGTCTCGTTGTTCCATGAGTCAGTTTTAGGTGCGGGGCTGGAAGGCAGGCACAGCAGGGGTTCTGAATCCCAACGTCCAGGGGGTGGTAGGAAACACTACAGACACCCTCCCCTTAACTAGAACAGGCAGGCAAGCTCATAATAATGTTTGCTGTTGGCAGAAGTGCATCACAGCTTTTCCTGCTGAACATGACCAGTGTCAATGATGGCAAGACTCCCAAGTGCTGCACCATTTACCCTTTGGATCCTTTTCTTTTCATATACAACAAATGAAGGTATGTTTGTCAATATTTTAGATTAATGTACTGAAGTTTCTATTGACAGCATTTTTCCATGACCAGTAGGCAACGCTATTACCACTAATTAATTACTATAAAATTTGTGACTTCAAACGTCAGAAATAGCCATATACTAGAATAAATTCTTAAAATTTTTTCTTTACATTGAACCTTTCCATATGGTCAATAAAAATCAGAAATTTGCAGAAAGGAGAAACGAGTTTGGAAAGTCATCTCCTTCCCTATTATTTGATCTGCACTGGACACCTCTGAGATGAGCTCAGTTGGTCAGAGCATGGTGCTAATAACAGTAAGGTTGTGGCTTCCATCCCTGTATGGGCCATTCACTTAACAGCTGGACTTGATACTTGGGGTCCCTTCCAACTCAGAATAGTCTGTGAAACTTGCAATGCTTGTGGAAGGATTTGCTGCCTGGCCTCCTGCCCCAGGCACAGGAGGCCTGAGCTGCTCCTCTCTGGAGTGAAGCACAGGCAGGTAAAATGCTAGAGGAGCACTGAAGTAACTCCTAATGAAGTTCCTAAGCTGTCCCTGCTGCAGCAGGTTGCCTGGATTTGAGCAGAAAAGGGGAGTTACTGTTATTGTTTACCAATAAAAAGAAGTGAAACATCAGAAAAGGCAATTAATTGCCTGGGATGATAAAAGTATGAGACATTTCTGACTCTCAGTGAGAAGTGATCACAGTCCGGTACCAGGGTTGGCACACTGTTAGTCAAAGTAACATCCTGACCTTACTGTTACACAGCTGCTCCTCTTCTGTTCCAAGTCTCACTCATGTGGAGTGCATTGAGATAATGGAAGGTGAGGCTGGAAGGGATACTGAGGATTGTGTATTTTTTACTTAAATACTGCCTCTGAAAGAGGTTATAAATGTGAACATTGGGAGTGCAGAGTTTTGGCTTTCCTGTACCCCCCAGTGCCTGGCACAGTGTGACTCAGTCTCTGCTGGGCTTCAAATGCTCATAACTATTGCAAGTAGAAGACAGAACAGGAAATACTGTGTGAAATGCAGGAAAGGTGTATATAAGATGAAGGTGTGTAACAAGAAGATCATCTGGGCCCTGGAGAGCTGCTCTGGGGAGGCAGAAGGCATGCATTTGGGAAGCTGGGAACCACTGCAGGTGAAACATGAGTCATGCCTGTAGGCAGTGATCTTGGTCTTAATTGTTAATTATCTGCATTTTGGGTTTTGAACCTTTTGTATTTAATAGATGGGATGATGCTGTTTTTTAATTAAATGTTGATCTGTTTTACATAGAGCTGTTGGAATTGGATTTTCTGTGATCAAAAGTCTGTGTGGAATGAGTTGTGCCTTTTTATTTCAGTACTACTATTGCAGACTCTTCCTCTCCAAGGTCACAGACATTGTCTCCAGAAAGGTGGGGACTGTTGGTGATGTGTCCCACTTGCCATTTACCTAGACACAATAGATAACAATGCTTTCAATTAATTTACAGGGGTTTGGTACCTCTATTTAGATGAAAAAGTTACTGTTTCTGCTTACTCCAATTTATTCTTCTGAGACTCTTGCTTCTCATCGTATGCTGTTTCTTCCTAGTTATGACTGCAGGACCTGTACAGGAATTTGCATGCTTCACTGACTATGACAAAGAGCTGGTTTGTCACTGGAAGGTGCCTGCACAAACTAACTGCTCCAAAGAATTTCTGCTCTGCTATAGCAAAGAAATTTCTTCCACACCGTAAGTGTTTAATAAGATGTTACACTGCCCTTGGTGGACCTTCATATATCCTGTAGCCACTATTGGCTTTAATTCCCTCCCTCTGCTGTGGGAGTCTGGGACAAAATGTAATTCAGATTATTCTTCTTGCCAGGAGTAAAATGGGTTGCTACAATGAACAGCACTCCGTGTTCAGTGGTCTACTCTTCTGTAGAACTCTCTGTTCTCTTAGTACGAAAGAGGGACCTACTGGTAGGAGCAGTAGGGCTCTTACAAGTTAACAAAACTCTCATTCCATGCAAAATTTTACCTTCCTGAGAGGTTTTACCTGATTTACTAATCTGCAGCCTGTGGAAAAGGTACTCTGCCCTGGAGCCTAAGTGACTTTGTCTGCATGCAGTCTGACTCCATGTTCAGGCATAGACTGTGGTGCCTGTTTTGCAGCAGGGCCAGTCGTCATCTCCTGCAAAGGAAGGTCTGGGCTCTCCTCTTTCTGTGATTCACCACATGAACTTCCAAATAGCCTCACTCATACACTGCAGTAAGCCTATTCCTGTGCTATCAAGCTGTTACTCTGCTCCTTCAGAGACTGAAGTGGGACAGAGGGTGGTAATTTTTCCTCTTGGGACCAATCCTTAGCCTTTCTGCCAAGTTTTTCATTTGTGTAATACAGACACTCAAGGGGTGTTGTTTGGGAATCTGAGTTTTTGTTTAGAAAAATTTCCAGGGACTGAGTTTGTTTGTTTCATATCTGATTAGCTTTACACATTGGGAAGCTTGATTTCACATTTTCAAGAAATAGTGTCACACTCTCTAAAGATCACATAATTTTGTGCCTGTTTTTCAGAAATGTGTGTGTTCCTGAGAATGGAAAAGACAGTTCAAGGTGCACTTGCACAATATGTCCAGAGTATTTCGTATCAAGCCTCACATATGTTCTAGCTCTACAGTTCAATGGGACTCACATGTGGAATTACAATGTTACACCAGCCCTTGTTGGTAAGAAAATGTTTAGATGTCTGGTTCTAGGCTTTGCAATCCTAGCTAACTCCTCATTCTTGTCACCAGAGCAGCTTTTCCTTACCAGAGGTGGAAAGTGCCATGGTGGCTTAAATGCAAAATCTGTTCGTTTTAGAAACCTGATTCTGATTAGATTCCTAAAGAATGAGTATAAATAATGGGGAAAGCAGAGAGTGATTCTTCCTCAAGCTGTACCCTCTCAGCTGCAAGCCAGCAGGGGTTTGGGGGCTTAGATTTTAATGCCTTTTACTTGTGGCTGTAGAATTGCAGAATGAAGAGGAATATGTTACTTTTGATTTCTAGAAAGACACTAGTCTATCCCCACTGAAATTCCTTCTGTTCCTTCCTCTGTCATACTCCGATTTTTCATGCAAGTTGAATCATGACACATGAACAGAAGATTTTTTTACAGTAATTGCTGTTGGATTATAATAGCCAGTGACAAAAAGTTAATGTCTTTGCTCTCTCACAGGACAGGGAGTAGGTACAGTTAGTGTCTCTCCCCAGGCCCCCAGTTTAGTCAGAACAGTGTGAGCACTGGTAACACTGGTCACTTCAAACACTTGGAGAACATCCCATTGCAGGCGGAGGAGTTGATTCACTTCAGAATACTTGATTGTTGCTGCTGCTTATAAGCCAAATAAGTGGGAGCCTGGCTTGGTTTCAGGGAGCCAGGATAGCTTGGCTGCAACACTGGAGCTCTGTGCCCACCCTGTCCCACAGCTGTTGCTGTCAGAGCACAGGCTGTTCTCATTTCTCTAGGCTGAAAGCTGCATCCAGCACACCAAAAGGCTGTACTTGCAGCTTGTTCAGCCAGCTTGAAGAATCAGTGCTTGTTAATAAATACCTTGAAGTTGCTCTGGTTTGGCCTCTGTCCCTGTGCTACAGCATAGTGAAAAGGACTAAGTGCACTAACTGCAATGATATTTGTGCCTGGTGAATGCTTGTCACTCTGCTTCTCTCCATCAGTTCTTTCCTATTTCCATGTTCTCCTTAATTGTGTTTTTCAATATACAGTTAAGCCGAGGGCCCCCAAAAATCTTACCATTGAGAAAGCTGAAAATGGTAATTTCAATCTAAGCTGGGAGGAGAGCTACTCTCCTTCATCCATGCTCTCTGGACAGCCAGTCATTTATGAACTGAAATACTGGAGGAAGCAGCACCCGACAGAGGTAAGACAAAGCCAGTCTCTTTATTTGCTGTCTCTCTGGAGCTTTCAAGTTTAAAAAGTCCTCTGAAAAGTCTTGAAACCACTTCATGAATAATGGTGTAAGGGTCAGCAAGGGCAAGTCCCACAGTGTTCCTGATCACACAGAATCAGGGAACATTCTGAGTTGGAAGGGACCCACAAGGATCATCAAGTCCAACTCTTAAATGAATAGCCCATAGAAGGGATTTAACTTGTGACCTTGCCATTATTAGCACCAAGTTTTAACTAACTGAGCTCAGGGTCACTTGCCACAGGTCACATTTCCCCAAGGTGGTTCAGCTGGGCCTTAAAGGACTGAAACTGTTCTGACTGCCACCCCAGAATGGTCTGCTACTTGGAGTAGACAGGGCAGAGATTGCAATTACGGTGCTTCTGTTCCCTGAACTTAGTTTTCTCCTTAGACATCAGGAAGCTGGAGACTGCTGGTGGCTCCATGGAGCGCCTGAGGCACTTGAGTCACCCTCCTGAACGATCCAGCATGTTAGGGCTGGGCTTCTTCTGGTAGAGGAAGAACATGCATGGTGGCATGTCACAAATACCACCCACTGATGACAGCAACTGGCAGCATCGCAGTCATTCATTTGCTCATTTGTGAAAGATCACTGAAACACATAACATTATTGGTGTTTAGTTACTAACTGACTTAACCAACTAACCCTTTGCCTTATAAAGAAATTGAAGTGAACTTTCTCACTTTCTTTTCAGGTTTCTGTAAAAGCAATTAACTACCGGGCAAAAAGCTTTGAGATCACTGCAAGCTCCTTGAGGAGAGGCTCTGATTACATTGCAAGTCTCAGGTGTAACTACACAGACTACCCGGCCTACTGGAGTGAATGGAGCGAAGAAGTTGAATTTCACTATGGTAATGGTGTCAGAAATAGCAGCTTGGTAAAAGGACGGTGTAGGCTTACATACCCTGCTGGTCTCCTCTTGGAGGAGAGTTATGGAATCATCATCTTCATCATTTTGTATGTAATGTAAAGGCTTCCAAAGACACTAACCATAAAAAGGAACTCTGGGGAAACTGAGGAAGAGAAAACCAAGGGAAGCTGGATTGCTTAGCCTTGTGAAAAAAAGCTGAAAGGGATGCACTTATTATCTATAAATATTTCATGAAGTAGAAGAAATATTTGAACTAAACAATAACATTGATGTGAGAGCGTGTGGGCATAAATGAAAAAGATATATTTAGGCTGCAAATTAGGCAATATTTTAACCACCAGAAATCTGAGGGTTTAGAAGAACCTGAAGAGCAACAGAGAGAACAAGAAGCCTAGCTGCACCAGAGTGGTGATAATAATGCCATTTTAGGAACTGTGTGATAGCCCTGTCCCCAGTAGCTGACAATGGCCTCACAGTGCACATTGGCTCTCCCAGCTCCTCACACTCCCAGGTAACTGGCCACAGTACCTTTGCTGGTCTCTGACACACCACACGCCATCACTATGGCAGCTGTGAGAATCTGTTGTTTATCTGCTGGAGACTCTAAAAGGACCCTTTTTTAAGGTGCAGAAGAGCAGCAATGAATTTGGTATTGCCAGTGCTTTTATTTATATGCACATTCACATGTAAATATCTGGGTTTTTTTTAACAGATTACCAAGTGACAGCTGAAGACATTCTGCAACTGGCTGTGCCCATATCCTGCATACTGATCATGGCAGGATCTGTCATTTGTTACTTCTGTTTTACCAAGTATGTATCTTATTGGTTGCAGGGTTTATAGAGTAACAGTTTACACAGCTCTCAGTATTGGTATTGGTTAGCTGAATGTCTGCTAGTACAGGAGTCTTAGGGTTTAGGTTTCTCAATACCTTTATCAGCTGTCTGTGAGCAGAAGTTTTATAAACACAAATCAGTCGCACTCTGTCTGTTTCCGAATAGTCTCTATTGATCTTACTAGAATGGTCTTGTTACAGTGGGGGTTTGTCAGTTTTGGACCCTGATCTTTGCTGGAGTTCCAGTAATGATGGTTAAATATCTTTATTTATTTTAAATTTTTTTAGTGGTAGTCTGAAAGTGAGATCCTATCTCTTTCACACATCATTTCAAACATGATTAGAAGAACATGTGACTTGTGTTGTGCAGAGCAGTCACATACCAAACATATAAACATCTTTGCACTGGTTTAGTGAAAAGCAGCACTTGAAGATGCACAAACAAGCACTTCCTGTTGCTGCAATGCAAATGCCTAAGAGGGAGAGGAAAACAGAAGAGGGAAATGTACACTGATGAAGCCCAAGTGCAGTCAAAACAATTTTCGTTCTTCCCTTGCAGAGTGAAGAAAGAATTGTGGGATGAAATCCCAAATCCAGCAAAGAGCCATTTGGTTGTAAAAAATGTCAAGGTAATTAAAAAACTCGGGGAAAATACCTTTTCCTGATCACCAGAAGTAGAAAGTGTGAAAAGTGCTATTGTCTGTCTAGTGCAGGAGATACTAAATACAATTCATCTGTGTCCTGAATCTCATTTGTGTCTTTATTAGTTTTCAGTTTTGTGCTACTTTGATGAAATTAAGTTCCCTTTCCATGACTTAAAGCAGAACCATATGGAAAAACAAATGTAAGTAAGATAATAAAAAATACACCTTCACTTTACAGCATAAAGTAGTTTCCTGTTACATAAACATTAACTGTCCTTTCCTTTTGTCTTCCAAAAACAGAAGTTGCAAGAACTGTCTGGCTCAAAGTTTGTCAAGCCAAAACTTCATGGGAAAAGATAACATCAGAAATGTTGAGAAATCTTGCAGTTGCTGCAGCAAGTGTGAAGAGTGGTTGCCAAAAGGCAGCAATGCAGTTTTAACCCCTGATACAACTCCATTTGAAGAGTCTATTGAAATCTGTGAATGTTTAACAGACAGTGAGACTGAGAGCCAGGAAGAGACTGACAACCAGATCACCATGTTTGAGCCTTGTGAGAGCAGCACTGGTGCTTTCAGAGAGCATAATGAGGCACTAGCTAACATGTTTGATGCACTCCTGGCAGATGAAAATAATGTGAAAGACAATAAAGACCCAGACATCCTCACAGATGAGAGGAAAACCTTTGAGAAAATTCAGTTGGGAAATCCATCACAGCGAAATCCAAAAGAAAGCACAGCCCAGAGTCAGAGGCCACATGATATTTCTCATACAGCCTCTCTTTTTGCCAAAGCCTCTCAAGATGACTACAATTGTAGTACAGCCAGCAAGGAGTCAGAACTGTCGGAAGAATCCTTCGAATCTGGCTATCGGAGCTCCAGCATAAATTCTGTTTCTCTGGACGGAAGAGATCTTCAGCAAATGGTTCATCAAGGCCTTTTTCTGTGCAGTTCAGAAAGTGAGCAGGACTCTTGTGTCCTGATCCAGGAATCTACAAATAAAACATTATTTGAGACCAAAACAGACAGAATAAACAACCCTGCAAACAAGAGTTTTGATACCTTTGTGTCTGCATCCACGGGGTTGTGTGGTTCTGCATATAAGAGCTTTGACTCCCTTATGTTTCCATCTGTGGAACCCTGTGGTTCTGCCTACAAGAGTTGTGACACACTTGTGTCTCCATCCCTGGAGCCCTGTTGCTCTGCCTACAGGAGCTTTGATGTTCTTGTGTCTTCGGGCAAGGAACAAAGCAGCTCTTCATACAAGAGCTTCAATGCCCTCATGTCTCAGTCTATGGCCAACAGTAGCCCGACTCGGTGCTTTGAAAGTGCATGTTCCTCACAGCTTCCGAGACAATGGGAGACACCAGAATGCAGCTGCAGAGATCAGATTGCTCAGCCCGCTAGTAATCGGACACATTACATCAACTACAGATCTCCCTGCAGTGAGCTTGACTTTCCAAACACCTGTTCAGAACGTACTGATTTCCCATCTTTCTCCACACATACAAGTGAAGGTTCTTCAGCTTTCCCATCAGAGGAAGAAATACATAAGCAAGTAATGTATCAAAATTTTGAAGAGAAAACCAATATAACTTCTTGCTTCATTGCACCTCAGCCATCTGGTTATCAGCATTTTCATAGTGCAGGTAAATGTAATGGTCCATACTGTGACAGTGACAATGAGGTTATCTCTAGGTCACTACATGAACCCTTCTTTGGTCTTCTGTGCAACAGCCTCAGAGAAGCACCTCCAAATACTGCAGTCTGTCAACCTGACTTGAGGACAAAGGACTCCGTGTGTTTGATTGTTCAGGGTCCTGATTGCAGCGTTGTCTCAGGTTTAGCCTCTAGTGAGAATGACACACAGCCCAGTAATGGCAGCCCTTGGATCGACAGCTCTAGTGAGCTTTCTGGCAATAGCAATGATGAAAATACCAGCAGAGAGGAAGAGCTGTTGCATATGTTAGAACTGAACTGTCAAGATTTAAACAGCAGAGAAAGAACGACAAAGGGGACAAAACAGAAGAGCTTTAACCCTACTAGTAAAGTAATGCAAGAGAGTGGGCATAACAAACTGAATACTGCCTGCCACTGCCACCCACACAACCACTTTAGGGAACTTGGAGATGTAGAGGGAAGTGAAGAGGTGCTGAAGCATGCAGAAGGGAGGGGGGCTGGCTCAACAGGCAGCTTACCAGCATCACTGGACAGCATTAGGCTAAACTTTGACAGAAAAAGTGCAGAGCCCATGGAGCTCCACATCTCAGACAAGCAGTCACCTCATTGTCTTGTGAGTAACTCCAGTCCTTCTGATTCTCACACCATTCACACTGAGGACTCCAGACTGGCACTTGCAGTTAAAACAAGACCAATAGAACTGTTAAGAGGAAACAGCAGGAAGAACAAGAAAAAATTGAACCTTGCACAAGCCCTTGCCCCAGAGGACAACTGCTATATGGAGGTAGCTTAGCCACATTTGCCAAGACTGAACTAGCCTTTGGAAATAAACTGCATGGCAAATTAAAATGTTGCTTGTTATTTCAATTTCGTTTAAGTGATGGCTGCTACAGGTCAGATGTGATTCAGTGAGTTGTAGCACTCATGCCTGCTCGGGACTGGCAGCCAGTATGGGGTGTAGGCCCCTGGGGCCAGCTGGGGTTGTCGCCCAGCAGGAACAGTTGGGGTTGGCACCCAGTAGCTCTCCTGGGGCAAAGCCAGAGCTGAAGTGTCTCCAGCTCTCAGCAATCCCTAAAGAGGGAGCAGCAGCTGCAGGAAGCAGGAGTTCTTAGTACAGCTCCTGTGGTTATTGCCCTGGCTGTGTGTTGCTTGGGAAGCACACAAATGTGATGTGGAAGGTGCTGACACCCCTGGAAGTGGGGCATAGGTGCATGTCAAAGAGGAGGTGACACAGCTTCCATAAATTACTTCTTTGGGGGCAGGAGGGGTGTTCTCTTGTGTGCCTAGCCCTAGAATGGGCCATACCTGCTCAATCAAGACATGAAATAGAGATTACTGGTCATTTGGGCTTATGCAGTGCTATTATTGGTGATTAGTTTCTTATTCTGTAAAAGCAAGGAGTCACTTCATACTTCTGCAGCTGTAAATGGAAGCAGACATTTCTAAGCGATGTTCTCCCAGAAAGCTTCTCTAGTGACTGGTCCAACACCATACCTTCATGGAACATTTTTTTGTTCTGGTCCAGTCAGAATGGGAATTGTGCCTGCAGCTTAAAGGTAGTGTATATTTTTAGAATTATTCAAGAAATTTTACTGACAACTCAGAATTTCTCTACGGTGTAACCATGTATTTTCGTATGGTAAATTCTACCCTAGTATGCTGGCAGTGGCACAAAACAGTTGAGAACCATCCAATAATGTTTTTTGTATTAGAATGTATACATGTATTCTCATTTAGAAAACCCTATTTGTATTCACATTCGTAAGGAAGGAAACCATAATGCTAAATGGAGTGACTGGTTTTAATGTATTTTTAAGGAAAATTTATGTGCTGCAAATGTGTCTTCCAAGTTGGCCAAGTAGTAGAGGTAACCTCATCAATTTTGCAGCTCTAAAAAAGGCGTGTGTAATCCCAAGAAGGAGACTTGCAGTAAAGTATCTGTGTTTAGATGGGATAGTTAGTATTTTTATAGACAGTGGGTTGTAGCTCATTTTCACCATGGTGGTGGTTGGTGGAAGATCTTCCTGCTTGTAGCTAAGGTGCTGATGAACATGTTATTTATTTGTTTTTACCAAAAATGTCATGTGAAATTTTATTTGCAATCAGGAGAGGTTTAATTCTGTCAGAAATACTCTTTTTTTTGCATGAGGGTGGTCACTGCTGTAGTTAGCATCAGCACGAGTTCTGTGAGGTGGGAGCCTGTGAGACAGAGGCAGAAGTTTTTCAGTACCCATCAGCTAAAACTGCACTGAAACAGTGTGAAACAGGAGGATGCAGAGAGAGCATCCTTGTAAGTAAAGTGACTCTACTAAATCTAAAAAAAGTCAAGTTTAAGCCAAATCCAAGAGTTAGTACTGCTACCTGGAACAGGTTTACTCCAGTAAACACTGTTTAGTAGCACAGGGATGTTCTGGGAGGTGTAGAGACACCAGTGGTGCTTTCTTCCCCTCTACTCCTGTGCTCATCTTTGTGTTCTTTGTAAAATCCTACAGGAAGGCTTGTGCTTGGCTAGAGAGGCCTGTTCAGGCCAGGACTAGAAAGCTATTTGCTGTAGCACTGCCTTCTCTGCTGAGCCCCAGCTCCTGTCTGCCTTTCCCTGGCTTTTTTGCTTCTGCACAGCTATGCCTTCTGGTCTGCACATTTCCATCTGATGGCTTTCTGTGTGGCTGTATTCTTCCTTTTCTCTCCCTTCAGTATTTCTCTGGCAAAATGGAACTCTGACTCTGGAGAAGGGGGTTGCCTGTTCCTGTGCCTTTACATAGCCAGACCTGGAGGTGGGCAGCAGGGCCGGGGAGCAGCTGTCCGGCTCTGCCTTGCCTTGCGACAGACACGGCCCGACTGCAGCGGGAACTGAGTCCACGTTCCATCCTCCGTCCCTGCCTCTTTGCCATCCAGAGTAATTGCCAGGCTATGGAACGCAGGTAGGTTTAAAATGACAGGTTTGCAGCCCAAGCTGGTGATCTGCCCCTGGGCAATGTGTGGGAGTTGTGACTTTGAGCTGGCCCTGAGAGGTATGGGCTGAGCTCACCGCCTGGGGACCAGCCTGTGCCTGCAGAGGCAGCTCACCCTCTGGAGAGAGGAGCTTCCTTCCTAGAGGCTGGGACCCTCCAGGCATGTCCTTTTTGCTGGTGGAGGACTCCTGCCACAACAGAGAATTACTGATCATAGTAAGTGTATTTTCAGTGGTTTTCAGTTTGTTTTGAAAGGCTGCAGTGCAAGTGGAGGCTTGTGCCAAGTTTTAGCTTAGTTGTAATGCCATTTATTGCCCTCTCACAATCACTCCATCTCCACATCATTCTCACCTGGCTGCTTACCAGATATTAACAATCTGACTCACTGTGAGTGAAATAGGTTCCTGAGAAAAAAAGCTGATGTATTCCCAGTTCAGGAGAAGCTAGTTCTGATACTCTTTTTTTTTCCATTGCAGAAATGCCACAGGCTTAGCTTTTTTTTGTTTCTCTTCTGAGCAGTCTTGGCTCCTTGAAAACATGCACCTGTATGTATTACCTGCTGGCAAATTCCCATCAATCAAGGTTTTTCATTGCCTGTGGAAAACTAACAATAACCACAAGACTAGTATAGAGCAGGAGCTTGAGGATATGGAGTCAAGTTGTTGCGAGTAGGGACAAGTTAATTTTAGGGAAGGGTAAGCTTTTTAAATAGCTTACTCCTGCATCTTGCTTTGTGACTGCATCATTGAGGCAGGATGCAAGGATGTCCAAGTGTTCATCTACCATCAGCTTTATCTAAGAAAACCAGTTCTTTTAAGTGTTGCAGTGATAGGGCCAAAGGAACAAAGGGTTAGAGAATCAAATGAGAGGGTTGTGACTTCCAAAACCCTACTCTTAAGGTTTACCTCTGACTGTGGAATTCTGTGACTAAACTCAATGAATAGAGGCTGAGTGAACAGTTTGCTTTCTCCTAGCCACGTCTTTTCTTTAGAAAACCCCTTAGGGAGCATGATTTGTGCAGTTTGTGTTCCAGCCCTGACAGAGGTTCTTCCAAACTGTTATTTTGCATGTAGCTCCTTTCACAAAAGAATATGTGTTTCTTACTCATTTTTGGGGAACTGTGCCCTTGCAATGCCCAGGCACACGTGCCCATGCACAAACACACGGATCATTTCCCACCTCTGCAGATTGCTGAGTATGAGGTCTGCCCCAGGCTCCCACAGGATGATGTATAATGCTCTCATATTACCCGGAATTTGGGTTTTTTTTCACCACTCTGCTGTGACTTAGCCATGTTGTGCCGTCAGTGTCTCATTGGCCCTTGCAGCTGCAGCCACAGCCCTCGAGGCCCCTCCGACTGCGCCACAGTGACGAGGTCGGAAGCCAAGCAACAGCTCAGCAGGAACTTGCTGGCAATCACAGCGGGGAGACCAGTAAACTAGTCTGGTTTTCAGCCGCAGGACTGTCATCTCTCAAAGCAGATTGCTTCAAAGCAAAGGAAAAACACAGTCAAGTGAGGGAGAGCCCTTTTCAGGTACCTCACTAACACAACCAAAGTTAAAGTTTACTGAATTGCCACACCTCGGAGTGTGTTCCAAGAGTGTCTAATAACAGCTGTCAGCAGCACCTCTGGTGTTCTAAGTCCTGAGCATTCTCAGTCCTTGTGACAAGCTGAGAAAACATTCAGGGGAACTTAACATCTCAAGGTGCTTTTGCTCAATTTGTCCCTTTTGTTGTCCTGCTTCCAACCTGTTCCTTCTGTAGCTTTCTATAATGTGGAAATTTCCATACCATTGGCTGTCTACCCCTCCAGCAATTCTGCAGGATGAAAGAGAATTAAAACTGGCTGCAGCACTAGATAAACAGAATGGGGAACTGGCTACTGTGGCACATTTAGCTGCATGAGGGGAGAAGCAGCTGTTTTCTCCTTTTTTAGCTCTTAGCCAGAATACTGTCTATAAAACTCTGACCATCTGTGCAGGAGATCTAAGTTGCTGTGTTCTGGATGCAGAGTGGCAATTGTCATGACAAGAGTTGTTATAGTACAGCCTGTGAGCCAGAGCCTGTCTTTGTTTTGGTAGAGGGATGACTGCCCTAAGGAGCTCCTGTCCCATTTCAGTGGGGGATTGGCCACTTCCTTCATCATGCTCCATTGTATAAGGACAGGGCATTCATAGCTGGGTGGTGTTTGTCCTCTGCTTGAAGGTTACTGAGTTGGTGACTAACACGTAGCACTGGGACTTTCCTACTTGCTGTTGTTTCCCCAGCTCTTAGACGTGGGGAAATTTGCCATAAGCTGAAGAGTTTGAGGTTGGCTGCTTCTCCCCAGCTCAGCTACTGCTGGTTTCACTTGCAGTGAGCCACCCACACAGCAACAAGAAACATAATAAGGTGAGAAAACTCTAGACTAGTTCTGGGGTAGAATTTCCACACATGGTTCAGGGGTTTAACCAGTCCCCGGTTCTTGTCTTGATGCCCTAGAGAGTTGCTGTGAGAACCAGGAGTGCACTGGCCATGGAGGCAGCGCCTGTGGTGAGTAGCCTGCTAAGGTGTGGAGGATCTGGCTCATATTGTGCTGCAATTGCTGACCAGTGCATGGGTCTGGCAGGACCTGGGCCTGAAGGTTGGTGCAGGGCAGTTCACTGCTGGGTGGTCTGCTCCCTCCGCTGCCTGGCTGAGGGGCTTCAGAAGCACATAATATGCTCCTACGCATGACGGGGCAATGAAGCCATGATGTGCCTTATTTCCTTCACTAGGGCAGGAATTGGGACTCACAGTTTGGCATGTGCTGCCCATTTCGTGGCCTCATTCTAAGCTGTGCTGGGCGCCTGCAACAGATGCTCTTGTCCGGAAGCATCATGGATTCTTCCCACTTCTGGTCAAGCCACCTTTCCTGTTCTTATAACTTAAAAACCTCCAGCTGTGCCCCTATATTGGGTTTGCATAGCAAGATTTTGTAGTGGAGGGGTGCTACAGGGATGGGTTTTCTGAGAAGTCACTCCCTTCACACCTTTTTTTCTTAAAGCCACAATACCTTGCTGCCAGTGACATGAGGAGTCACTAATTGTGCCCAGACTGTGTTCCATGGTTTAGGGATGCAGGTAGCCACCCTCTGCAGCTCACTGTGTGCCATGGGAGCTGTTTGCTTTGCTTTGCACACATCCAGCCCCAGGTGTGGAAGAGCTGCTGTGAAGCTTTGCAGCCAGGCAGCATAGGTGGAACATGCTGATTTTTGACAGCTGTGGTAAACCAAAGCTCCATGAGATCCAGGTGAGGCTCTTGCTATAAGCCAACAGCAGAGCTCTGATCTTGGTGCATACTTGCTTGCAGAGATCTGGAGACAAGCTGATAGAGGTTGTCTCTGAGGGGGTCAGTTTCTGCTAACCTTCATGAAAGGAGCAAGGAGTTCTGCCAGCTCTGCTGACTCAGGTAAGCTCTGTGGGAGTGTGTCACAGGCTTTCTGACCTCATGCAGAGATGCTCTGGGCATGTTTTGCATGCTGCAGGGTGTTGGGTTTGAGCCTGAACAGAGCTGTAGGTTTCTGTTCCAGATGGTCAGGGTGAGTTCACAGGCGCAGTCATTCCTGTTTCTGTTTACCAGCATGTGTCTGGTGATTTCCTAAGAGAAGATACAAAAGTGTGCAATCTCCTCCATGTGAGCAAGACATATGTAGTTGCAGCTCTGTCAAGGTAAGCTCTTTTTCTCTGCCAGGAGCCAAAATTTTGTGCTCTTACTACAGCCTTCATGCAGAATTCATGCAGATTCAGACTTGATGGATATTGGGGAAAACAAGACTGAGCTCAGTGTTGGCAGCTACAGAAAAGGGGCAGAGGCTGAAGGGGGAGGCAGGAGGGCAGGGTGTTGGGGTCTCTGAATTCCCCAGACTGAAAGCAATACACTCCTCCCTCTCCTGCAGCATCCTGTGTCAGCTCACAGCCACCACCTGGGCAGCTTTGGTGTTTTTAAACCTGCTGCTTTGCTGACTAACACCTCCGCTTTCTGCCTGGCTCATTCATATTTTAGCCCATTTCCTGAGCTTTGAGGTGGTTTCTTCTATTGCTTTCCCTTCCAGCAGAACACTGTTATTCATGTCTCAGCTGTTCTGCTGGTTTTTACTTATTGTAATGTATCATTATCTTCCTCCTAGATGTCAATAGCCAGTAAAAGTGCCTTTGACCCTAGATTTATGCCAGGTCTGTATCTTTGATGGTGCTGAGGATATTGGTTTAATTTGGTTGTGACAGGAAAAAATTACAGAGGTAGTACTGTTCGTGTGGAGTTTTTTCCCCAGATCATGAACCTGGTAAGTGCATGTGTGTCTAGTTCTCTCTCCTACAGAAAGGAATTGTCAGCTCTCGTTATTTTCTCTGCATGTATTCTTGCTGATAAATACCTATAGATGTTGCCCTTCCAGTCATGGCAAAATGGTTTTGGGTCATGAATACCTCTAGTAGAATCTACCAAGCCTTCCTTTTTGTGCCCTTCACACTTGCTTCTTGATTATTGCCACTGGGCTGAGATTACACTTTTAATGAGTTAAGTTTGAGAAAATCAGGCCTTTAGGTGCAATATATTTTATTTTTTAAAGCTGTTGGTCTTATAGTGCCATCATGTTTTTTTTTAATTAGCTCTGTAATATCAAATGCATACTATTGCATGGTTTAAAAGTTGCAAGGCTTGTACCAGCCAAACTATCACTCTTCAGAGATATCACACATCTTTCCCTTCTTCCTCTGCATAAGTAACAGTATTGGCATACCTTGGAGAGTATGGTGTAGTCAGACAGCAAAAGCTGCACCACTGTCCTAGTCTGCTATCTTTACAACAGAAAGATACTAGTAACTACCTGGGAAATATCTAGCTTAGCTGCTCAGCCTCACTGTGCTGTTCCACACTGCACTCCACAATCCACAGGCAGCATCAGCTGCTGAGGCAAGGCTTTTCTAGAAGCTTGGGCCTGACACCATGCCTGTAAGTGATCCACAAAGCAGACAGAAGGGAGAGCTGGTCTCTTGCAGACACTCCTCCAAAACGCTGTGAGGAGTAGCTTCTGGACTAAGCCTTGGGACCTTTGCTGTGCCAGCTTCACTGCTGCAGTCTTCTTGGGTTATTCCAGCTCCTTGTTCTTTACTGTCCTACCACCACAATATGTGTGCCAAATCCCTCCATTGTGCTGCTCGTTTCCCTCTTGGCCAAGGACAAAAGAAGTGTGCGTGGGCTCCTTACAGCCCCTTTTAAGGTAGGTGTTGGTAACTTAACAGACCCTCCTTCAGAGTCAGCCTTGCAACCTGCAGAGCCCAGTCTAGACACAAGCTGCAGGCCTGACCCCTCACCTGTGTGGGAGCCAGACCAACCCCTGCCTGTTGTCTGGGGATTGGTGGTGTTGCCTTGGTCTCAGGGCCATTTCGGGGATACATGGAAGCTGAACACAGTGGTGCTTGCCAGTCTCCAATGTGGCACATGCTGTACTATGCGGTTTGGCTTAGACTTCTAATACTTTGGCACTGTTGCCTCCTCACTGCAAGGGTCTAATTCCACCAGCCCCGCTATGACCTTTTAGATGTGTGAGTTTTTATCAGCTCTCCCACCCTTTTCTCATGGAAGAGATCAGAACAGTACAGTAATAAATGTTGTGTGGGTGTTTGGACCTGAATTCATCACCTCCTCTCACCACATCCTTCTGTCAGCACAGTAATACTGATACAGTGGTGACGTCAATCTCCATTTATCACTGTGGATTCCAACACACAACGGCCCTTGGTTGTGCACAAGTAGGCTTTGCTCTTGTGCTGACGAGACCCACCTGCTTTCCCAGCTCCTGTGCAGGTGGGGTCTGCAGTCGAAGAGCACAAAGATTTAGCCGGGCCAGCCATGGAACTGTTGGAGGGCTGAAATGCACAACACAGGGCAGGTAATGTCCATGCTTCCACCAATTTTCCCTGCTGCCAGTTCGTTCCTGCTTCATATCTGCAGCTTCACTGTAAAGCTTTCTTATAGCTGGAACAACTTTGTCCCTCAGCTGTCATTGCTGTTGGCCTCTACTGAACAGCCAGAGCATACCCCTGTCTCCTGATTTTTTCAGCTTTGTGATTAGATGACTGTGCACTGATAAATTCTTTTCAAGAAGAAAGCTTGTCTGGGCATATAACTGGTGGACTGTGTCTTCTGCTCTTTTTAACTTGGCTGTAGCAAAATTTACCTTCTCGTGCTTGAAAATACCATCTTTTATTTCTTCTTTTTTTCCCTAAAGTGAGTTTTTAATTTGTTTTGTTTTGTTTTGGGGGTGTTTGTGTTTGTTTGGTGTTTTTTTTTCAGGGAGGTGGGGTGGAGGTGTTGTTTGCTTTTGGGTTGTTGTGTTTTTGTTGGTTTTTTGGAAGTTTTGTAAGTACATACATTTCCTGGAAGCACTTCAAACTGTGAGATTGGACTTTGCATCCATCTTTGGCAGCTTATAGCATAGTATTTCCAGATCCATAACAAAAAATAATCTTTGTAAATGTCTGTGACTCTATTGGCCCCATTTCCTATTCTCTGGTATATTAAAACCTTGTAGTATCATTTACTTATGCACGTCTATATGAATGGCTGTCAGCTTTGCTGCTGTGGTCTCTCACACACTTTCCTAGGATACTACAGAGTTTGCAGCAGTGGTACTTGACAGCTGTACAGTGCTTGATGTTTTATAAGAATTAAGTGACTAGGTTTCAAGGATGTGTAAGCTGACTCAGAGTCCCCATTTCATACACAGAGAAGTTGAAATGAGGTGGTAGAAAGGACTTTCCTAATGCCAGAAAGGGAATAAACTCCTGCCTGTGCCCATTGCCCCCTGCCATTCTTCCCCTCCAGGTGAACAATCATGTGCTGACAGATGGAAGCAAATGGGAAAGGTGTAACAAATGGAGGGATGTAGGAAAGGTAGGGATCTCAGTCACAGTCTGGGATTGATGCTTGCAGGGGGCCTAACTGGAGAAAACTTCAAAACAAGAGGTGCTATACATCTCCATTAAACTCATGAGATCTTTCAGACATCAAAGACCATGAAGACACTGCTTCAGAGCTGCAGCTTTCCCAGCTCTTCTGCATGTGTCTTGTCTGTCCATGTCTTGTCATAACCTGGAGCACAGCCAGAAGATCAGATGCACAGCACTGTCACTGCCTATGGTGCTCTCAGAGGTTGCAGTCCTTTCCCACCACACTGGTAGGAGAAGTCTGCCAGAAGAGGAGGAGATAGGTGTTGTACTAATCTGTGGGCACTGGCAAGGGTGAGAGATGGGACAGTGAAGTCCCAAGTGAAGAAGTATTCTCTTCTTGTAATGTCTTCTTGCTTTTCCCATGTTAGCAGATCCTACTGCTCCCCCCCTCCTCCACTGTGTTCTTATTCAGGTACCTCCCTTCTAGATTACATCACTGTCTGTTAACCTCTCTCCATTGTAAAGTGGCAGCCTCTGGAAACTCCATGAGACATCTTCCTGATGAGCTACTTGGGCTTCTTGCTTTGTCTTTTTCCTGTTCGGTCCTTTCTGTCCCATTGGGTTGATGGTACTATTCTCTGAGCAGAGAGGAAGGAAAGTAGGGGGGCACTCGAAAGAAACCATAGTCCACTAGGTAAAAGCAGCAAAGACTTTCCTTGCATTGCTCTGTTCATTTAGGCAGGAGTGGGAGTAAAATGAGGGAGCTACAGCAATCTCATTGATACGAAGTGTCAGAGGCCCTGCCAATTGTATCCTGAAACAAGTGCTGGGTCTGAAGACCTCTCTGAGGACTCAACCCTTCCTTCTTTCCTTTGCTGAAGAAGAGGCAGCAAGTTGCCTGTCTTGGCCTTCCAGAGTGGCTGAGACTGTGGAGCGAGACAGTTGAAAAACAAAGTGACACCAAGATGGACTCAGCCAGTCATAGCACAAGGTCAGGTGAGCAGGTTTCAGATGGCAGGATAACAACAGGCTTTCCTCAAAGAAATGAAGATGTGGAGCAGAACAGAGCCATGGAAGAATGAGTGAGAGTAGAGGTGGAGTTAGACAGTGGGCTGTATCTCAGTGACCAGAGTGTGCACCACCAGAAGTAGTGGTAACAACAAAAGTTACTATACAGAGAACTCGGAGAGTTGAGACTAGACAGGTTGAGAAAATGTGTTTTCTCAAGGCAAAGTATCATTGGAGGCTGGAGTGTGGGGGAGAAGAGTTTCTGTCCTGCCACTGGAAGCAGAGAAAGGAGGCTGGCAGGGTGCCTGGGGCTCCTTGCTGAGTTGGAGCAGTGCTTCCTGGGCAGGGTATGTTTGGCAGGAAGAGAGGGGAAGCAGCTGCACCGCTGCTCCTGCAGCAGGGCTGAGGTGCTGCAGGCACAGTGTCTGTGGCACCTCCAGAATGAGTCTTGCTGATTTCATCTGGCACCCAGGAGCACATCCCTGAGCTCACACAGGGCTGCAGGGGCTTTCTGCTACCCGCTAAATTTATTTTGCTTTCGTTATTTGAGTAAACCTGGGAAATTTTTAAACACCACAAATGTTCCCCAGGTGGTCGAGGCCTCACTGGCTTCTCTCTGCTGAGTGACTGTCTGGGTGTTTGCTGCTGGTGGCAGAGGCAGTGCAGGCACCCAAGGCCTGCCTGGATGCCCAAATCAATACAGGCTGGGGGATACATGGACCAAGACCAGCCTTGCTGAGAAGGACTTGGGTGTGCTGGTGGATAAAAAACTGGACATAAGCCATCTGTGTGCACTGGTAGCCCAGAAACCACCCATGTCCTGGGCTGCATCCTCAGCAGCATGGGCAACAAGTTGAGGGAGGGGATTCTCCCGCTCTGCTCTGCTCTTGTGAGTCTCCAGTTGGAGTTCTGCGTCCAGCCCTGGGACCCCCAACATGAGAAGGATGTGGAGCTGCTGTATTGAGTCCTGAGGAGTCCACAGAGATGGTCCAAGGCCTGAAGCATCTACAAACAGGTTGAGAGAGCTAGGGTTGTTCTGTCAGGAGAAGAGGAGGCTCCAGGGAGACCTTATTGCAGCCTTTCAATATTTAAAGGGAGCCAGTGAGAAAGATATGGACAGACTTTTTAGCAGAGTCTGCTGTAATAGGGCAAGGGGTGGTGGTTTTAAATTAGGGTAGATCAGACTGTGTGGCCTGGCACCAAAAGTGCATCAGCACAGCCTTTCTCTGAAGTCAGTGCTGGACATTGTTCTCTGTGCCACATGGGAGGCTTTTTTTTCCTAGTGTTTCTTCCTGGAGTCCCTTAACTAGATATTTCATGTTTATTTAACTGTGGGTAGGCAAAATCAATGATTTCTCACCAGCCTTGTTCATACAGACCCATAGTGACCTTCAGACTCTTTTTGACTAATTCACTGCACAGATGTTTAACCCTCAGCAATGTCATTTCTCCTAGTGGCAAGCCATTTCTAGTTGCAGGAAACTAATGAATAAAAAATTGTTGGTGCTTAACCCAAGGGTCTTTCCTGTTGCGTGGATAGCCCAGGGCTGCAGTCGCTTTGCTGCTTTCTCTGTGTGCATGCTGGCAAGGAACAAAGATTTCACTCACCTTGCTTGTGACCAGTTAGCAGAGCTCTTGGTCATCCCCCCCTGAGCCCGTGGAGTAGATACACACTGGAGAGTTAAAAGTACTTGCCTAAAGAAGGCACTTTTAGATATTTAATGAAAGCAAGATTAATTCCACCTCAACCTTAATCATATTAGTAGATGTCTGAGCTAAGCTTTTAATTGATTGTGGGGATTTTGTTTGAGCTTTTTTATAGATTTTCTGCTCCCACACCGCCCAGGACATCAGTCAGAACGAACATGAGGAACAAACGGTGGCTCCAGAATATTTTCTTCTTCCTTTTATTTCAATACAGTAAGTTCTCAATTCTTTCTTCTGGGCTGTACACCCCCAGGATTTATCTTGGTGACCATTGTTGCTGGCTGTGATGAGATGTGCATGACACAAGGTTGCCATGGGACAGCAAGTACAGGATAAGGTGCCGGGGAGGGGGTTCCATGGGATAAGGAGTGGGGAACAGGCAGGGGAAGGTGCACAGCTGGGCAGAGCTCAGCCAGGCTGCAGACTGATGTGAGGAGCAGCACAGAGTGCAGAGATAATGCTTCTGAAATGTCTCCTAGTGACACTGTAGTAGGATTTCCCCCACTACAAAACCTGCTATTTTTTACAAATTGGCTTTTATTTTTGTGACTGCTGGTGAAGGTACAAGGGGTTTGAGTGTAAAATAACTGGCACAGAAGGGTTGAAACACGTCAAAGGTGGTGGGAGGTGTGTTTCACATTTAAAGATTTTTCAATTTTCTGTGGGGAGCAATACTGCAGAAAACAGAGCTGGATCAAACACTTTTAAAGTACTAGGACACCAAATCAGGGCTTAGTTTTCACAATATGTATTTTAAATGTTACATTTAGATGTTATTCAGAAGAACACTGTAAATAAAGTTCCAGAAATCCCAGGATCTGGTATAGCAAAAATAGGGCAAGAATTGGTCTGTTGGCCAAGAACAGGGCTTATGGTTGCTCTTGGCAGGCCTTCCAGGGACAATGGACTGAACCTCCCCTGGTGTCAGCCCCGTGGTTCAGGACTAGACTGTGCAAACAGTCACACACACACACACCCTTTTTTGCTGCTTCCTACCCACACTGCAAACTCCAGATGACTCAGAGCTTACTTTCTGAACAGGTCAGCTGAACAGAAAAAGGCAGTGACGATCAAGCCTGCAGGGAGCCATGCAAGTTTAGTATCTTACGTGCTGCTTCTAGGCAGAGCATTGGACCTGCTCCAATTAAACCTAAATTAACCAAAAAGATGCGTTCAGAGTTACATCTTCCTATCATGTGGGACCATTGTGATGTTTGGTCTGAATTTTGCGTGACACAAGCCAGGGAATTACTGTGTACTAATTTCAGTTTGGATCCATCTGGGTCTTACTGTTAGAATTCTTTGAATTCTGTTTCTGAAGCTGCCAAGGACAGACATTGCATCCTAGATCTAACTGGATTTAGGGCATTTAAATATTTCTTTCCCAGTAAAAAGTTGTCTTCTTAATTTTGTTAACAGATTCTTGCCCAAAGTTATGCTTGCAGCTTATCAGCGACCTAGAAATAGTCTGTTGAACTAATTAACATAATAGCATACACGAATGCTAATTAACAATGCTTAATAGCTTAGTAGTACTTGCTGCCCTCTCTAAAGGAAAGCAAGAGATTTCCAGCCTCATTTTTGTAGGAGAGTAAAGTTAGGCTAAGGGAGAAAAAGTATGTTGCTCAGGACTCTGGACCAAACAGAAGAGTCTGTTGAGGACTCAAAATGAAAAATGAGAGATTAACGAAAATTTTAGAACAAAATTATGAAGTTGGTGTGAAATGAAAAATTCAAAATGAAACAAAGTGAAACCCATATAATTTGAAGAATTTACAGTTCTAAAAAGCATATGTACATCCTTGGGGCCATCTCTTGAAAACATCCCCAAGTTTGAATAGGATTATTCTGTAACATAAGCCTTTTTGGACTGTTGGTGTCTTGTATACAAATCTGAGCTCAAATATGGAGAGCAGTATGTGCTTTGATGCCTGAGGACTGGGAAGGAAAAGTTGTGATGGGTGACATCAGCGAGGACAAGTTGGACTTTGTTCTCCTTTGAACTGACTCTGGTCTGGGAGGAGGCTGCTCCCCCCACTGGGCACTCCTGTGCACCGCTGGGCTGCAGATGCAGAGGCATCTTGTTTGGGGGGATACTCGTGTGATCTGGAGGGTGGAGCAGATGTTTCTGGTCCAGCAGTGCACATGCTGCCTGTATTCCACGCTCTTGGTGGTTCTCTGCATGCAGCTTCACCTGTAAAACTGGGCATTGTGGGTGTTGTGATGTGTATTGCATCAGCCTGCTTTCATCATCTGCAAACAAAACTGAACACAAAGCATGTGGCCAAGGGAAGCAGAAGTGCAGCTTCTCTAACAGACAAGCAGCAGAATGATCATGGGAAGAGAGCTTGCAGCATGGTCAGCATCAAAGCATTTGGGTGACTGGTGGCTGTGAAATAACATGCTCTCGTGAGGCTGGGGCAGCCCTGATGGCAGGGGAGGACACATGCTTGATTTAATCATGGAGGTAACAGCCTTGAGTCTTTTCCTAGATGGTTACAATTTTATTCCCATTGAAAAGGAGTTATACTGTACATTTGGGAGATGAACAGTCACTGCAGGAGGCATGGTTTGCACCAGCATGGCATGCTGCATCTCCTGCAGTCCTTTCCTCTCTCAGACATTCTTAGTATAGTGGTAGTAGTTCTTGTCAGTCAGGAGAGGACTCATCAATGCAGACACTTCTTACTGTGCTGCTTCTTCCCTACCTTGAAATCCAGGGAGGTTACTGACATGTGTGATGCACAGGACAAGGGTGCTTTTGTACAGCACATGTCAGATACTGGTCTTGAGCAGAGCTCCTGAAGAACAATTATAAGAGCAAAAATGCTGCTTTGTGACCACTTTCAAATTACTTAATTTTCTTAATGACCAGTGTAAATTCCACAATTGCCTTCTAAGTTCTCTTTGTAAGTCAGTAATTAATAAATTGTGCCTATCAGAGCGATTTGCAAAAATTATAATAATTACAAATTTGCAATATTTTTTTTGCCAAAATTTCATGAAAAACATACTTCAAGCCTCTGGAGCTGGACATGAAGGGTATTGATGCTGCAGATACCAAGCTGTAGAAAATAGAAAAGACACTGGCAAAGAAAGAACTTTTTTAAAAGTGGTGTTTTGGTAAAGTGCCATGTAGATGTCGTACAATGAAAACTAGACAAGCAAAGAACAGTACTCAGTTAAGGAAGTCTTACCATAAAAGTGTTTGGATGTGGTACAGTTTCTCACCGGGTTATCATGCTGCTTCTGTGTGCTACATAAGCAAAGACTCTTGCGGAAGATGTGACTCAGCTGTAGTGACTGTATGAGAAGGGACAGGGATAAGTCTGAAAATTCAGTCACAATTTGGGCACTTCCTGATTTTGGCTGCCACAGCATTTTTAAATAGATTTTTGTTTGATGCTTTTCTTGCTGTCAGTGACTTATCCTCTAGAGTTGGGACACATCTTATTCCTTGTGCCTGGAGATTTTCTGCAGGGTGGGAGGAGGACTGTCACAGAGAGTGGTCTATTCCCTTCAGATTTAGTGAGATCCCTGAGGACTGCATGTGTTGATATAAAGTTCTGCTTGCTTTATCATGGAAGTTGATATTGTGTTTTTCTCTTTCCAAACCTACAGCTATGTGTTGTGAAAACCTCACTTGTTTTGTGGACTACATACAGACCCTGTCCTGTATCCTGAGAAATGACTTGGGTGCTGGTTCATACAACCTCACTGCAACATGGTACGTCTTGGTAGGATGAGCCAAGTTCAGTTAGCATGAAACTCTATGGCCATAGCACAACGGTGACCTTCTGTCCTCTTTGTTGGGTAGAAATCCTGTTCTTGCTGATGTGCTGGTTTTTTACTTGGTGTTTCGCACTCCAGCTACCAACTGACTTCTCCCACAGCAAAGGGCCCCTGGTTCCTGTCTCCGCTGATTGCTGCACTGACTCCAGCTTCCTTAGCATTGCCTGCTTTCTTGCCATGGGAGTACCTTGCCCTTTGCTGCTGTTAACAGTGAACCTTCACCCCTGTGCAGTGGTAGGGCTCATGCGGATTGTCCAATCCCGTCTGGTTGCTGTTCTGCCACAGCAAGGGAGTGGGTGCAGTCTTGGGCTATGCAGCCCTGAGGAGCACCTTTCCTTTCCACAAACACTTTCCTGCTTCTCTAAGATGCTAAGCTGAGCAAATAGAATAGGAAAAAGATCTGTCAAAGTTCAAAGATAATTTTTTATTTGAACCTGTTGATATTTATTTTGTAATCAATTTCTATGCCTGGTGGTTCAGCAACAAAATAATACAAGTACAGCATGTGGCAGATGTGGACTTACTTGTTTTGGTTTTTTAGGGTTCCTGAGGAAGATCCAGAAAATACTGTGGCTGCCTGCAGTCTCCTGCAATTTTCCAGGAACACCAGTCACACAGAGTACATGTGCACTGTGGACATGACTGAACTCCTGGCAGATACCAAAGTCCAGGTGGATGTTACAGAGATAGCTGATAGGCAGCATGTGATTTCTAAAGACTTTTATTTGTCAGAAAACAGTAAGTATAAAAATGGTGGATTTGATAAATCCTGTCTTTGTCTATGTGCCAGGACAGTCTGGGCAAGGAGTGAGCATAGCAGCAAGTGCTGGGGGCTACATTTGGTGTACACTCATCTATATAGAGCACTGTGCTCTTATTGTCACTATTATGCTTGAGGCTGAGCTTAGATCTGGCTCAGTCCATGCTTTTCCTGGGAAAATTCCTTTTCTCCATGAATCAGTGGGTGATAAAATTCCACCTTAGACCAGTCTCATACCTGGACTATTGTGCAGGAATTTGTTGTTGGCTGGATTCTAAAGCGGAAGAGGAATTGCTTTATTGCAAATGCCACAAATCACAGAATCATTAGAATGGTTTGGGTTGGAAGGGACCTTAAAGATCATCCAGTTCCAACCTCTGCCATGGGCTGGGACACCTTCCACCATCCCAGGTTGCTCCAAACCCCATCTAACCTGGCCTTGAATACTTTCAAGGATGGGCAGCCAAAGCTTCTCTGGGCAACCTGTGCCAGAGCCTCACCATCCACACAGCCAAGAATTTCTCTCCAATATACAATCTAGTCCTGTCGTTTGTCAATGTGAAGCCACTCCCTTTTGTCCTATCAGTACATGCCCTTTTTAAAAGTCCTTCACCAGCTCCCTTCTAATGTCAAAGGAGTCCCAGAAGGCTCTTGCAGTGGACACCTGAACTAACATGACATTATTCTGGGTGGCACAAGGTGTCCCAGATGCAATGAATATGGCAGTTCTCCTTTCTGAGGAAATTCCTAATCATCTTTCCTGCATGACAGAAAGATTGAATGTAATGGTGTAGCTGGTGGAATGCTGGTATGTTCTGGGTTGTGTAGCAAACTGTGAAAAAAAGGAGTGGTTAGTCAGGCAGATGGGTATCATCCAGGCATATGGAAAGATTGTTTTCTACTTGGATTTTCTGAAATTAAACTTTATTTGGAAACTGTCATCTTTTTGACAAACACCATAACATTTCAGAAAGGCCCCTTGCCTCCACTGACAGACTGTAGATTGGGTAGTGGTGTTTTGCATATCTCCTAGAGGACCCCCTCCAGAGGCATCGTAGCTCAGTGGTAGGCTCTGCTGGAGTTTTGCATTACTGCTTTTTGATTTATGAACACACCCTGCAGCGATATAAAAGCTTATTTTTTGGGCACCTGGGACACGGAATTGCACTGGCTTTATGCAACATCCCCTTGCCTCAGCTTTTGCTGATGTCTCTGTTACACTGAGGGGTATTTCCCCAATTTTTCAAGTGATCATGACTACACGGAGGACTTTTATGTCATGAGAACAACAAGGTGCCCTACTCTTTATATCTTCTGTGAGTTATTATGCCCTTGTACTGTCTTCTCCTGCTCTTAAGCAATGAGGTTCAGAGACAAGCAGAGGGTATATTCAGAGAAAATGTGGGCTGAACTTCATTATGCTGCTCAGGTGTGAGGTTCTGAGCATGGCTGAGGGGTAGGAATGCTGTGGATGTTCTCCTGTATAAGGAAGGCCCACCTGTGTCAGGGCAGTTTGCTCCCTGCTCACTCTGCGTTGCTGATACCCTGCTGGGCTATCTGGTCTGTAGTAACGTTACGAAATGTAACACCATCCTGTCTTCCAGTCAAACCACAGCCTCCGTTCAACCTGACCCATTTGTTCTCAGAGGGTTACAATATTTCTTGGGAAACCTTCTACCAGGAGTCTTCCTTCCACTTTTTGAATAAGGAGCTGGAATATCAGCTGCGTTATAAGAGAAGAACTGACACCTGGGAGGTAAGTGAGACGTGAGTTTACCATCAAGTAGGATGTACCAGAAAAGAGGAGGACTGCACAACCAGGACAGCAGCACTGGTGTGGAAGAAGTGCTTTCATGGTTTAGAAAAGATTTCCTTCTGCTTGACTGGACTAAAACCAGGCAAAACCAAAAATTAATCAAGAAGCAGAAGTTGTGTGAGAAGTACTAGTTCCTGTGGGGAAGGATAATAATTCATTTGGTTTTCATGCTGCACTCTGTGGAAGGCTCCTCTGGGGATGTGTGCAGTAGCTGACCAGCCAGATCATGACCTTGCAAAAACAACATGATGGCAGAGGAGGTTACTTTGCAGGGTTCCTCACTGTGCAGCAGTGAAGGTAAAGGGAGAGCAGTCACTGTAAACCCTGAGTGTTCAGCGTTTAATCGTTCACAGACTGAGAAGACTAAAGCTGTTCATGAAGATAAACGGACACTGGTGATCCTGCCGTGGGAGCTGCAGGCGAACACCGAGTACGAGTTCCAAGTGAGAGCCAGACCCCGGGAAGGCAGCGACTACCACGGGGTTTGGAGTGAATGGAGTTCTCCGCTGTCGCTGAAAACCAGTCCTGCCGGTACACGCTACCTGCTCTCCTTGCACTTCCAGTTAGTCCAGTGTCAGAATGCTTTCAGAGCTCTAATCAAATCTCATTAATTAGAACAAATTCTAAATAGTCTAGACAGGTTATGATTAGCTTTTTTTCTGAATATGTGAACGTTGGGCCTGGCTTATCAGTATTGATGTTCTCACCGTCTGGCAAAGCCCACAGAAGAGGATTTGGTGGGGTTGGGTGTAGGTTTGAGTGGCACAGCAGGAGTGCAGCCTCTAGCTCCCTTTTCAGTGTCAGATGTCCAGGGTCCTGCTTGTGGCTTTCAGAAGCGGGGGAGATCTCCTCTACTGGGGCTGAGGCGAGTAGGACCTGCTCTCAAGTGTCGAGTTCTGCATCTGGACTTTGATGGTTGGTCATGCTGGGCATGGCTATTTTGTTTGGTAGCCACCACTCTGCAGAGGTGTCACAGTACCTTCTGCACAGAAGTACACTGATGCTTGTCGTGGTGGAACAGAGGCTGTGAAAACAGGGAGTTGTTGGTCCAGCAGAGCAGGGCAGGATGACTGCAGTTAATGTCAGCAGCATGCGCTGAGCTAACCTGCTCTCACTCATCTGCAGCTTGAACTGAATTATTACAAGATTTACATGGTGCTGTGGCAGCAGGGCCAGGCTCTATTTGTTAAGGAATATCTGAGTTCTGGATCTCAAATGTGCATCTTTTCACTGCCAATAGAGTCGCCACCAAGCAGTCATGTAGTCAACACCATTTCTTCCTATGTCTCTGACCAGCTGCTCTCTATTTTCACTTCATGGCCATCTGTGGAGATGTCCCTAAACCAGGAGTCAGAAACAACAGGGATCTTTGTGGCAGGGAGCTGTTCCTGCCCCAAGTTTGTTGGCTGTCTGTGCGTGGTGCAGCCAGGCTGTGGGACAGCTGATGCACTGCTCCCTTTCTTTGATGTAGTCTACTCTCAGCATTCTCATTCAGACCTCATGTCTGGAGTGCTGGGGCCCAAGTGACAGCCTCAATGTCCTTGTGAGAGAGTCTAGGGTAGAAATTGAGGGTGTGTCATAGAATCTTTTATTCTGAGATCACCAGGTCCAACCTGCGACTGATCACCACCTCGTCAGCCAGAGCAGAGCACTGAGTGCCACATCCAGTCATACTGGGAACACCTCCAGGGCTGGGGACTCCCCTGGGCAGCCCGTTCCAATGACTAACAAGCCTTTCTGTTGCAAAATTTCCTTTTATCCTCACCATCTCCTGCTTATTGACTAGGGTATAAATGCAAGGTGAGCCTGAATGACCCTTCTCTTTCTCCAGCAGTAACACAGAGAGCAGGCGTGGGATGGCTGGTGCTGTTTGGTGTTGTTGTGTCAGTCATAGCTTCAATCACAACCTTTCTGGCCAAACAGCAGAGGTAAGAATGCTCCAGGAAGCATAAGAGTAATAAGAGTAAATGCTCTTATTCTATCTTGATAAAGATGGGGTGTTCATGTAGCCATCTTTGTGTCTTGTATACTATGCATGGGCAGCTGTGGGTAGTGAGGACTAGCTAAGTATGGTCTCTAGCTGATGTTCTGCCAGGAGTGAGCTGCCATTCACCTGGGTGGGACAAGACAGTGGCCCATAGGGTTGAAGTAAGGGCCACTCAGCCTCCCAAGCTGTTCTCGTGGTATTGTCTGTGCTCTGCAGTTGCCAGATGGAGCAGTAGCCAGGGCTGGCCTGCTCCTTTTCAAAGCTGACATAGGCCCCTCAGTGCTGGCTGAGGGCCTCCCTTCCTTTTGGAAGGTCCCTTGCCATTGCAGAGGTATGGGGTGCTGACACAGAGGAGCAGCAGGGCTGGCACAGCCCAGGCCCACAAAAGAATTGCATAGGGCAGAGTTCTGACCTGCAGACCACAAGGCAGCCCAGCCCGAGAGGAAAATGCATTTCCAGCACTTGGTGCTTTTCCAGAAAGGAAAAAATTGGAACCTCTTTCTTTAGCATGAATATGTGTGTGCTAGTGCTGAGGCCCTGCCTCCTGCGGGGCTCACAAGTGAGGCCATTAGATGGCTCTGGCACCACACCACAAGGCATCCTTGGATTCTCAGCCACTTGCTGACTCATGAGGCTAGGCAGATCATTTCAGTTGCTTGAAATGGATCTAGAGATGCCTTGCTTTGCATTGGTAATGTGCACTTAACCTGAAAGCCTTTCTCTTTTCTCTTCCAGCTTGTGGAAGAAGATGGCTTGCATCCCAGACCCTGCTCCCTTTTTCAAACCTCTCTTCCTGGTGCATAACGGAGATTTCAAGGTATAGTTGGGCTACAGAAGAACATGTGGAGTGGAGCACATGACAAACTAAAAAGGCCATTGCGCTATCCTTGGGCAAGGGATTCTCATTAGGGCAGTAGGAGGAGAAATCTATCTCAGGAATGCTAAAAGGCTCCAGATATAGGGACCAGAGCTCTCTAATGTCTCTTCTGTGCCATGAAGACTTACATCAATGTGTACTGCTTATTCTCTGTAGGTGCTGTCTCAGTTTGTGAGCTGAGTTCTTGTGATTTGTGAAGCCCGAGATCTTGATGGGACTCAAATACCAGAACAGTAACTGGGATTTTTCAAAGCTCCAGTCCCGTGGTGCCATAAAGGCCATGGAACAGACTTAAGTGTAGAGGCTCTGCAATGACACGAGTTCAACATTAAGCCTTACAGTTCTCTCTGAAGAGTCACTCATGTAGGCAATAGTTATGTATATTGTCCACATCTAAGATGGTCACAGCTTTGGGGGAAAACAACTGTGTGATAGTACAGTGAAGCTGACTCCTTATGAAGTGTTGAGTAACTTTGCCTAGACCTCCCAAATTCTCCTGATCATTTAACACCATCCAAACTTTCTCATGTTACAAAATGGTTTGCAAAAGCTGCAAAGTTTGCTGGAGTTCTCAGGATGCAAAAGTAAAAGCACTTTTAGCATCCATAAATAATTATTTTATTAAGCTGAAGAGCAGCTCACAATCCTGTTATCAAACTGTAAATGTGTTGGCTTACGAGTGCAGACATCACTGCCTCTTTCTGAACGAGTTCCTTCTGTTAGAACAGAACTGATCAGAGACACTTCAGTGTCTGCTTTTTCTTTTTGCTTTTTCTGACACCCCCTGGGAGAGGGACACCAGCTGGGCCCTAATGATCTTCATGTGCTTTCCCACTGCTGCATGGCTGATGTTTGTAATTAGGTTAAGCAGGTAGTCTTGGAGGGGTGCTATTCAGGCTGAAGCCTGAAGTAACTGTCTACCCTCCTTCCTCTTTCAGACCTATATCTTCCTATATCTGCACCAGAGGGGTACTTGCCAGAGGCAGCTGGCACTAGTTACTCTCAGGGGAAGGACCAGGTGGATCCAGTGTGGGAATTCCTGGGCTAGTGCTCATGGTGGAAAATCAAAGCTCCCTGTGTGTCAAGAGCCATGCTTCTCTCAGGTGAAGCCATGGGCTTCTCTGTTCTGTGGGAAGTACATTGCTGCTGGTGTCTGCTTAGGCTGTTCAGTGCTGGGAAGGAGAGGAGTCTCAGTTGCCCAGAGCTGAGTTACTCTCTAGTAAATGTGCAGATCAAAGCTGCAGTTGCCTACACAGCCACAACACAAGATCCACAGGCAGGAGTGTCCAGAGGATGTAGTGACATCACTAAAAAGTGAACAGACTTGTCATTTTTTGCCAACAAAACCACAGTTAATGTATGTATGGCTCAGCTTCATGAATGAAGATTTGGGAAGGGCTCTCCCCACGTGGGTGTGTCCTCCGAGCCTGCACAGTGGATTTTTTAGGTGAGGCACAGCCTGTGGGGAACTGGCCCCACCCTTTAACTCCTGAGGTTCATCTGCCATGGCCGAATGAGCTTGGACAGTGACAGTTCTCAGGATTACCACCTACAGCCCCTGGCACTGCCAGGTGGTCTCCCATCCAAGTATTAACCGGGGCTGACCCTGCCGAGCTTCTGAGATCTGATGGAATCGGATGACAGGGAGGCATTTAACTGCCTGTACAGTTAATGTAGGTCTTATTCAACTGCATCCTGCCTGCATCAAAGAAATGCAGGTTTTCTTAGGTTATGTCTGTGAATAATGTTTACAAATTACAGTAGTAATGCTCTGCAGACAGTAGTCCTGAATTGGGTAGGAAAGAGGGAAACTATTAGAGAAAAACTTAAGATGTATAAGGGAAAGTTAAGGAACACTTTTTACTTGTGTGTACATGAGTTCTTAGGTTGATATCGAGTGGGATTTTGCAAAGAAATGTCAGGGAATAGGAAATATTCTGCCCACTCTGTTCTAAGAAAAGCATTTTTCTGCTGTTTCTTCAAATAGACTTTTGCATCTCAGGTGCCTTTCTGTCCGTTTTAGCTTTAATACTAAGATCTTTGTAGCTAAGGTTAAAAATTAATTAAAATAGACTTTGTGCTTCCTGATGAAATGAAGACTTTTTTTTTCCCCCCATGCTTTCTATCAGAGCATAATGAACTGTGTCAAGCTGTTCTCTTCCCAAATATTTTGCTCATGTATAGTTATGCTGAGTACAGTTTGGGACAGGAGGCCAATAAGATTAAGGCAGTCTGACAGCTGTGGTAACACCTGGCTTTTATGCAGTGCTCACTCAGAAGCCTTCCTAGTGTTTATGAAGTACAATGTTCTTACCTATTTTATACACAGCAGAAAGCAGTGTACTTAGAAGAGCCTTGACACAGCTCAGCCACTGGGGAGGTGGAAGACAGGGAGCAGAACCAAGTCTTAGGTCTGTGCTGGGCTTAGCCTCAGGACTGCAGAATCCTCAAGTAGGACTTACTGGCATTCATTAGTGGCACATGTCTAAAATTTGCTGTGATCTGAATGTCTGATTCAGGGACTTCAAAAAGAACATAAACCTTTACTTTTTCTTAAATCAGAGAAATCCAGAAGTACCTTTACTCCTAAATGTGACTGAGTGCAAGGAACTTGTGACCTAGGGAGAATGCCTGGTACAGGTCAAAATGTGATGCTTATGGGGATAGAGAAGGGCAAAATTCAATGTGTGGCACTCCCTGATCATCTGAGTGTTGCAGGGGGTGGCTACAGTTCCACGAGGACCTCAGCCCCTGCCTACTTCTGCTTCCTTCTTGACACGGTGAAAGGAAAGGCTGTCCTGGCGTATGGTTGCACACAGAAGACTGGGAGAAGCCTTGCCCTGACCCCTTTCCCAGGAAACTGAGGTGGGGGAAGTGAGAGAGCAGGACTATGTGTGTTATTTGCAAGTGCAGCACACAGAGAGAACCTGACATCCTTCCCAAGAGAAGCAATGTCCAGGACAAGAGAGCAGGGGAGATTTGGTGGCCTGGCCTGGGACTTTGAGCTGATGCATGAAAGAATGCTGCTATGGGCAGTGGCATTCTCTGCAACACAGAGAAAACTGCAAAGCCATGCAAACCTCTCTGAGCTAATTATTTTCAGCTACTTCAGTCAGTTCTGCAGCTGCCTGTGTCTGGTAATAACAGCATCTCCTCCCCTGTTACATTGGAGGAGTTGGTGATTTTAGAGTTTGCCTCTAAAAGCATAAGAACTTTAGTTATTTCTGTGGAACCTCAAAACTTTTGATACTAACCTCTCCCTATATGTTCTTTTCTGCAGAAGTGGGTTGGTGGATCCCATATGAAAATGGCCTTTGATTTCTTTGAATGGGGAATAGTCCTTCCAGAAGTCCTAGAAGTTTACACTATGCATCCTTCCAACAGCACCTCACAGGAAGAGCTGCATGAGCTGAGAAAGAAGCTGCCTTGCAAGACCTGTGTATCTTGCCTGACTGCCCCAGGCCATGACAGCCAGTCCCTGCAGTCCAGTGTCAACAGCAGTGGTGGGACCGAGGACCAGTCATACGGGCACTTGTCCATTGACACAGTGACTGTGGCTGATGAATCTGCATCCTGTAACTGCCAGTGCAGCCATAACCATGTGTACAGGGGACATGAGCATACCAGTGAGGCAGATGGTAGTGGTGGAGAACCTGGTTACCCCAAGGTTAACACTGATGAGGAAGACAGAAAGATATCCTGTGACTTGCACCTGGCTGAGCTGAGCACGCAGGACAAAATACTTGCTTCAGGCTCCGTGTCCACAGACCCCTTGAGGAGCACAGTTGTCCCAGCCCACCAGCAAGTAGAAAGGTCTTTAGAAGGAGGAGTGGGGAGCATCCTAGAAGCCCTTTGTTTGCAGCCTCATCAGTGGGATTTGGAAAGTCCAGGTTCTCTGCCTTCTCCTGATGGTGAAAGTGTTTCCTACAGTGAAGGCTCCTATGACTTCTTCCCTCACAGTACAAGGCCTGGTGACAGCTACCCTATGATCTGTGTAGATTTGGACACTATTGACAGTGGCTTTGTGGACTCAGACTGTGGAAGTCCACTTGATTGTGAGTTTGGGCAAAACAGTCAGACCAACTGTGGGCCCATCCCTCTTGAGCAGGAGAGGCAGGACTTTCCACGGAGTTATGTCAAGCAATGGGTCTCCTATCACTCTGACAGCCCTGTCAGTGGGACACAGACAAACTAAGGACTTGATGTTGCCTGGCAGAGTGTGGGGCCTTTCCATATGGCGCCAGGAGCAAAGTGTTAGTGAAATTCAGAAGAGAAACAAAATTTACTTTGTGAAAGCTCTATTGCATACAAGTGAAAACTGTTAGGTCCACATAAAACCCATGCCTATTTCTATTGCCACTTTTGCTATTGATGTCTCAAATGTGTTATGATTGATCATTCCTGGGGTTTTTTTTAATAATCCTGGGTACCTTGAAAATTATCCTCCAGCTTGTGTAGATGTGCAAATATTTTTACAGTAATCTTAAAAAGAGTACAGAACTTTAAATTATTTTCCTTGGTATTCTCACATGACTTGAGAGTTTGGCTGTACATGGAATCTTAGAAGAACAACCCATGGCAAGCACATTTGCTACATTAAAGTTCCCCTACCCTTTCCAAACATGTGGTGTTACTTTTCCTACTACTGTCTTTGGCTCTTTAAACCTAGCTGTAGTAGTTCATTAGCTATGGAGGTCCCAGACCTGTCCATGGGCTATGATCCAAACCAATTCTTACGTAACAATCATAGAAATGTGTGTCCAAAAAACAAGCGCAACTTGGGTTTCAGAAAGACTTTGCCTTTCCAGGTAGAGTCTGCAAATGAATAGTCTTCAAAACATAATTCCAGTCAAATTCTTGCTACTAGCCTCTGAGTCAGCTTCTCTCCCAGCACTTTCCAGGCTCATTAATTGAGTAGCTTTTAGAACTATGCCAAAATTTCAGAAATGTTGTCCTAGCTGGATGTTAACAGGACAGGAGCACAGATTTTGTGCAATTTCTGCTAGCTAATAAAGCCAATTATGAAACTGCAGTTCACACTGTAACTGTGAATCTGTTTCCCTCTGACATCTCTGTATTTCTGATTCACTTAGGATAATTGTCTTTAAAAGTTACTGCACTACTGAAAGTGAATGTGAAGACCTACGTTTATGTAGGCAGAGTGCTACAAACCCAGAGGCTGCCTGGCTCTAAGAGGTCCTGTCCTGACAGAACCTTTGTGGTGAATGATGTTTGTTTCCAGCGCACTAATAATCTGTTATTGTTGTGATGCCAATAAACTCCCTCCCCTCTTCTCTGTCTCTTACCTGAGACTATAGGCTATTCCACAGCTCCCTAAACAGGAGGGAGTACTGTAATGAAGAGAAGCAATTTCTTTCACAGGTGGGTGCGGGGACAGCATTGCTTTGCCTCCACATCCCTGGTTTGACTGTTCAGAACAACTGTGGTATCTGCTATGTTGATTTCGGACATACATGGCTTAGTTTTGCCCATGTTGTTATTACTCCCTCAATATATCCCTAGCTCAGTGGGTTCCTAGGCACTGCTCTAAGGTATTAGATTTTTTGGTTCCTTCCCTCCTTTTCCATTTTTTTCTCATCTGCTGTCGTAAGTTGTGGGAGGCCTTCACATGCTGATACATCCTCCCAGCTGCATGACCAGTCCCTCACATGCCCTCCACAAACTGCAGAGGATGACCCCAACTCCACTGCCCTGATGAGCTGAGCCTGCCCCACACTGTCCTTCAAAAGCTCTTGCATCAGGCTCATATTGATGTAAACATGGAGTAGGCAGAAGCCTTTCTGATGGTCTCAACACCGTCTTCTGCAGCTTCATCTTGCAGCTATTTTCACTTCAGAAACTCCATTGTGGTAACTGACCCCAGGCTGCTGAAGGGAAGAAAGGAAACTCACCTGCCATTCTTGGGCCTTGTACATCTCAGTTCTGTGTGCTCTTTGTGTCTCTTTATGTCATTGACCCAAGAAATGATGAAGGAGCTGTTTCTGTTACTGTAACACTGTACATCTGGTAGAAGGTGGTGGTTTGGTGCTATGTTGGACTAAAAGTTACCTCTGGTCACCCTAGGAGGCAGATTTTGTGGGCAGGTATGTGGCATAAGGTATTAAAATAAGGGAGGCTGTGCCCAACAATTAAGCCTTTGGTCAATGAATTGTCACTGTAGATGTGGAGTGGTTTGATGTGTGGGGTTTTCAGTGTCTCCTGGGTGCGAACTGCAAATATCCCTTACCCAGCAGTGTCTAACTTGGAAAGCTTATGTTTTCCCAGGAATGCTAGAGCCAAAAAGCAGGTACCAGGAGAAGCACCATAATTCGTTCTGTTGTACCAATTTTGAAACGTCCATCTCCGTCTCTGCACGCCCCGTCTCTTGGCTCATATTGAGACTGTTGTTCAGCTTGTTCTTTGACTGCTTCTCTCTTCCCCTTCTCAGCACTAAAACCATGTACAGGACTGACCTTGATGGATCCTGGCTGTACCACTGCCATTGCAGCTGGGCACGGGAAGATCTGTTCCTCATGCACCTGGGACTGGGACACAGACACGCTGCAATGCTCTTTGCCTTTGCCTCCAGAACTGTCCTTTGAGCAGAGAGCAGTCGGTTGTGGGGGCAGCTCGAGGTGCTTCAGGGGTCTGAGTGCAGCTGGGCTGAGGCCTGGGGTGAAAGCAATTTCACTTCACATCCAAACAGGGCTAGGAAATGGCTTTAGGTCCCTTAGAAAGCTCTTCTCTTGGCCTTTTTTAAAATAAAAGCTGCAAGCAGATACTTTTATATTGAGCAAATTGCTTGGCCTTTTAAATGTTAATCCTTTAGCAGAAATTCCTCAGTTTCTCCATGACTAAAGAGTAATTGCAGATACAGCTACTTTAACTCAATCTGATAATCTGAGCAGTTTTTCATTGGTTCTTGAGATTATCTTTACAATCAGGCACAGTAAGCTCTCTTTTATTATGCCACTGCTGCTGATCATCAAACCACAAAGCCTAAACTATCAAGGGACAGAAGCAGTTCGAAAAGTGACATTTCCTCTGAGCTGGTAAGACAGTTTAACATATTTCTGTTCCATGCATGCCAGTACATAATGTTAGGATATGTGTCCTGAGCTAAGATGTTGAAAAATATTTCCTTTGTCTAAATGTGGAATTATATATTATTTCTTGTACTAGAAACCTAGAACAAAAGAAGCACCAGTAAGGTCTCTGTTTTTTTGTTCTGCTAGTTCGTTAAGCACAAAAAACCACTATTGCATTAATTCTGATGGATTGTGCTCAAAAAAAGGACCACCTTGAAATTATTTTTTTACAGGTACTCATCTCTGACTGCAGGAGATGACTGTAAAGGAATCCAGCCAAAACAGTCCGCAGTGTTTAGGACTTTGCAGACAAAAATATCCTATTTTTATGTATGTGTGAATATTGCTTTATTGCAATAGTCATCCTTTGTAGCAGCATTTTTTCTGGGATCCATGCATGTCAAATCTAAAAGTACATGGCTGTTGGTGAGCATCCAATTGTGAAAAAATGGCTTTCCAAAGACGAAGGTAGAAAAGGCTGATTGTGTGGGGTTCTCTCTGACAACGTGTGCAGTTGAGAAAATCCAGTGCCTTTTTCTTCATTCCCCAGCAGCTGATCATGTGAGTCTGCTGGTGCACTTGTTGTGCTGCTGTCAGACATGCTCCGAAACCTAAGCATTTGGAAAGTAGATAATCTATCACTAATTTTTCTTAAAGGACCTAAAAAATCTTTTTCCTTAGAGGCAGAGATTATTGTTCATAATGGGTACCCCTCTAATCACACTTAGTAGCATAAGGGATTGCTCTGGAGAATGTACACTTGGGCAACCTTAGTGGGTGGAGGAATGTGCTCTTGGTACAGACGTACTATTGCCTGTTGTTGTTTTACTTGACAGGTGCCAATCAGTGTCCCGCTTTTCTGTGGTGCCTGTTGGTGCTTCCTCTGCAAGAGAGGTAAGCAAAGGAAGGGATTATGGCCAAGGGAGAGCAGGGCCCTTATGACTTCTTACTAGGACGTAACAAATGGAAACAGTCTTCAAGGGTCCAGGTCTGCTGTGTCTGCTCCCACCGGGTACCCCTGGTTGTCTCATAGAGTGGTGTGCGTTGGAAGGGATCCTTGCCATGGGCAGGGGCACCTTCTACTAGCCCAGGTTGCTCCAAGCCCTGTCCAACCCAGCCTTAGACACTCCCAGGGATGGGGCAGCCACAGCTTCTCTGGGCCAGGGCCTGCCCATCCCCCCAGGGGAGAATTTCCGTCCAGTATCCCATCTAACCCTGTCCTCTGTCAGCAGGAAGCCCATCCTGACCTGTCCTGGCACTCCATACCCTTGTTCAAAGCCCCTCTCCAGCTTTCTTACAGCCCTTTTAGACACTTAAAGGAGCTTTAGGGTTTCCCCGAAGCCTTCTCTTCTCCAGGCTGAACAACCACAATTCCCTCATCCTTTCCTTATAGCAGAGAGGCTCCAGCTCTCCCGTCATCTCTGTGGCCTCCTCAAGACTTGCTCTAGCAACTCTATGTCATTCTTATGTTGTGACCCCAGGGCTGGACACAGCACTGCAGGTGCTGGTCTCCCAAGAGCAGAGCAGAGGGGTAGAACCCCTTCCCTCATCCTGCTGGTTGCGCTGCTTTTGATGCAGGCTGATGACAAGTTGGCTTTCTGGGTGGCAAACATACACTGCTAGATCCTGTTGAGCTTCTTGTGAACATCAGTACCTTGCTGTGGGACTGAGCAAGCCCAGTGCATTTGGAAGGAGTCTGTCTGGTGTGTCACTCCAGGGCCTCATCTCAGACACTTGGTCTCTTTCTTTCCTGTGGAGGGAGGGTCGTTCTCTCTTTCTCTGACAATAGTTTTCAAAGGGTTTTTCTGCCTTCACCCACAACTCCACAGTGTTGCAGAAACTGGGCATTAGAACACAAAAAAGCAGCAGACAGCCTGGCTAAAAAGCTGATTTGTCTTCCAGTGCTGGCAGCTGCTGCAATAGTGCCCACACTGCTGGCACTGGGCTTCTATCTCAGCTAAGGGCATTTTTTATTCTTTTTTAAGAATACCTAACAAAGATCTATAGACTGGAAGTCTTGCATCATATGTTTAGGCAAAAGGTTTCAGCAATGAAAGTAGTTCCCCTTTGTACAAATTCTACATTTTGTTTCTGTCTAATTGTATCTTACCTTCACTGTCCAACAACTGGATCTTTCCATCTTTCTCCAGTAGCTTTAAAAAAAAAGTCATCTTTTTCTCCCACCTGAAATCACTTTTCTGTGTCAGATACTTAACAGCTGATGTGAAATAACTACTTAGCATTTCCTTTGGTTAAGGTAAAGAGATTTAGTTGGTCTTTAATTGTTGATTTCTGAGGAAAATTATCCAAGATTGAATAATTCTTTTACCTCTTTTCAGAACCATTTTCATATTGATGGCAACTCTTTGTTTAAAGAATGGATCCCAACAGAAGTTTTATGGTGTTACAAATGCTACATCTAGCTGCAATAACATTTCTTTTAACTGATATGTATCCACAGTCTGTGGTCAGCCCCTTTAATTGCATTAACGTACAGCACAAGCTCATTCAGCTGGTTATGTGCTATTTCCTGAAATAATGTTATGATAAGCCTGTCAGAATTCTGTGTTCCATGACCTACTTAGGACTAACATTCATGGCTTCTAACACAAAATTTTGCATTTAAACATGCTGTATTTGTTTCCAGGTGAGCTAGAGAGTCAGAAATGTCTGACACATTTCAAACATTGCAGAACTGAACAAAGAACTTCTTGAGTGGGATCGGGGAGTTTATCAAATGAACAGCAGTTACCTCAAAACATTCTGTCCTGCTTTACTTATCTTGACCTATGTGTGTGTGTGTGCTGAACAAGTTCTTGTAAGCACATGTGCAATTCTACTTAGTGCAGCCTCTATCATACTTAGTTACTATTACTGTATTTATCTCAGGGATCATATGCAACCCTGATTAGAATGATAAGCAGCAGAGGCTTCAAGCCTTCCAGCCTCCCACAGCTCAAACCAGCTAATGGTGATGCTTCCTCTTGACAACCCCCACTCTGAAGAAGGTCTGCAGCAAAACAGGGTTTACCAAAAACCTGTAAATGAAGAGGTGGGGAAGTGTGAGCCAAAAAGATTCCTTTTCTCTTGATAAGTTTCTGAGACATTGTAATTATTTTACTATTTAATTCAGAAAAGGGACACCACGAGCAGGCATAACCACAGGCAAGAAGTTTTGTGTGGATGCTGCCGTCTGTCTGTGTGAAATTTGTGACTGGGAGGATACTCTTGGTCATGGAGTCCAGTTCCTGCTATGCAGCCAGCAGATCACTTAAACCCTTCAATAAAACAATCTTAATGATTTAAATATCACAATCCTTGGTAAGCACAGCTTCTTTCTCACTCACTGCTATTCAAGATTACTTCAGACCCTTTGTTGGTTAGAAATCATGATCTTACTCTGTAGCCAGGCTATATCTGTTTGGTCTTGTGCTAATGCTGTACTTAGTGTTTCTCCTATCCCGACACTCATTCTCTGCCAAATTTTGGTTCTTTGTTGTTGTTGGTTTTCCTTTTTTTTTTTTTTTTTTAATAAGAACTAGCCTGGGCTCTTTTGAGACAGAACATTCTCACACCCTTCAGTTAGCCCAGCCCTAGAGCTCAGTTCAGTGTCCATGCTGGTCAAGCAGTGCAGTGTTCCTCCAAAGTTCTTTTCATTTTTCAAGAAACTGTTTTTGTTTATACTTATTAGTGGTCCCTGTCTACAAACTCACTACATGTTTTCTTGGTTTCAGGCTCCTCAGAGCATCACACTCCTTGTAGCAGTGCTGTGTTCACATAATGGCAAATACTGCAAACTGGAAACATCTTTTAAAAACACCATGTATTGCTGAGTTGATCAGGTCCATGTTCTTCATATTAAACTTTGCCATAAACTCACCAAATGAGAAACTTTTAGTGACAAAGTATAATTTTAAATTAAAACTTAATCTGGAGAGAATTCACAGAATGGAATGTCTGATTAAAAACAAAAAAAGAGAGAGTGAGTGCAGCATAATCCCATACAGAAGTAGTGTTCCATATTGCAGAAGATACACTTCAACCATCCTTACACAACCCTTCGGGGAACTGGGGTAATGATTAGGCCCTAAGTATTCTACATTCCTCAATGAGTGCTTTGACCAGGAGGGTATCAGTTACTCTGTGTTTCTGTTTTCTGAATATGCATTAATTATCTCTGTTCCAGGAGGCCCCTGAGCAGCAAATGTCTGGAGACTGAGACTGTTTTCAGAGAAGAATATCTAGGCTCTATTGCTACAATTTTCTCTACGCACCTAGTTTTTGTTACTGTCACTAACAGGATACAGGCAAACATGAACATTTTTTCCAACTCACTGTGGCTCTCTGCTGCTCTTAAATTGTCATAAACCACATGCCAAAAATGCAGGGTGAAGAAAGATGGAACATCCACCCTTTCACCCACTCTTGATACTCTTGATCAAATTGCAAGAATTAAATATTTCCTTTTGTGTAGCTGGTGCTTTAGATTCCTGTGCAAAGTACTATTTAATGCCATGACAAGAACAGTTCATATAGAAGACATATAGCTGAGTTGGTGCCCTCTCTGAGCGATTCAAGATCAGCTTGTGTGACACTGGCAGATGCAAGCAGCTGAAACTTCAACCTGCTGGTACAAATACTGACAAAACTGCTCCTAAAAGTTTTCCTGTTTTAGATACTATCTGGAATGGGAAGAGTTGTGTGGCAGCTGGACCTCCAGCTGTGTGTTGCTGCTGTGCTGCTCTTTGGTGGAGGAAGAGGGAGAGGTAAGAGGAGATCTGGAATAGGCCCACTGGAGGAAGACAGGCACATAGCTGTGCTCATTTTTCATTCACAGACCCGTAAATATGCAACCCAGTATCTCATGACTGCTCTGTCCCAGGTCCCAGGAACTGGTACAGCAGGCTGGCAGTGCCAGCCCTGGGGAACTGAGCATATACTGAACAAGCTAGGCAGCAGAAAAAGTGTAGCCACTGCCCAAGGTCCCTGCCTTAAGATCTTACGTTCATCTCATGCAGTGTCGTGTGGTACAACAGAGGAAGAACATGATGGGGAAGATTAGATGCAGAGTCAGTAAAGGAAGCACTAGCAAGTAATGCATTTATTTGATGTACTGAGCAAGGCCTCATCCAGTGACACACAAATCCACCTCTGGTCTCCTTCCTCTGCAGAGCTCTCTGGCAGCCTGACCTGCCTGAATAACTACGTGACTACCGTGAGCTGCATGTGGGCCACAGAGAGGCCCGTGGGCAACGGACCTTTCCACCTGCATTTCACCAAGTAAGAGCCGCACACTGAGAGCTGTCTGTGCTACCCCCAGCCCTGGCATGGGCAGAATAGCATGGAGAAGCAGAGATGGGGTCCAGCCATGGGCTTTTTTCCCTCCACAGCAGGAGGAGACCTGTGGCACTTGGAAGCTGCTCCCCTCTGTGGGCCCACAGCCTTGGCTGCTGCACCAGAGGGCCAGTGCCCATGGCATGTTCTCCTGCCAGCTCTGGGCAGTCCAGCCAGACAGCGAAACCTTCTGGCAGAAGCCTCAACACAGGGAGCCTTCCCTTCCCAGCCTCTGGCCCCTGATCTGGGAACTTCCAGAGCCCATCCCACATGAAACTGCCTAATCAACTTCTAATAATTTTTTGCCTAAAAACTAAACCCTTAGTCCTTTAATCTATATTAGTTTTTATATATATCTATATATCTCCAAGTCCAGTGAGTTATAAGCTTTAAAAATAGGTTTAGATTATTATCTGAATAAGTGTTTAATTAAAAAAATGGTTGGAGAGTTTGCTATAGATAATTTGAGGTAAATGTTTTTAGAATATGTAACAACATTGTCTTGACCACCAGTAACTGTTACACGAGTGGAAGTCATGCTGACATCAGATGCCTCATATTCTTGTAGAGTTAAGCCAAAAATACCCTAACTCTTACTAATACTGGATTTTAAATCTATGAAAAAATACTGAGCTGGTAAACCATCATATCCCAGTTTCTTGTGGGGTCACAAGCAATGAGAAAAATTTGCTAATAAACGGGTAAACCACAGAACAACAAACCAACTTCCAACCTGTTTTGCTGTCAGTACTGTTGTTTGTTCCTAGCAAAAGAGGCCTTAACGTACAGCTTGTTACCTCTGTGCCACACACTTATAACCAACAGTCCACCCACTCCTTTCCCCCTACGCCGCTGCTTTCTTGGCAGTGACATGCAGCCCTTTCAGAGGGAGCACGGCACAGATACTGGGCTCTGTGTGCAGCTCCTCAGAGGTCTGGTGCTCTCAGCAGCAAGGTTATGAAGGTGTCTCCTTCCTCCCTCTTCAGCCCTTTCATCCAGCCAGCTTTAGGATTGCTTTCTGTGCTGTCTCTTCTGAAGAGGTTCATGGTCTTCCAGAGTGTGGTGTTGTGCTAAGCTGCCATATGTTTTTCATAAACTGAAATAGCACTTAATTGTATGACTTAGAAGAAACTTTCAGCCTTTTTATTCTTTTAGCCTCTGGTCAAAGGGCCACAACGCCAGCTGCAAACTCAGTGCCACAGAGAGCACACAGAATCAGTACCACTGCACAATCCATTTAGCCAACCAGATACTGGAAACAGATGGATACAGAGTCTCTCTGCAAGGAAACTTCTTTGGACATAATTACACATATGTTACCTTTCCAGAGTACAGTCCCCGCAAGCACAGTAAGTATGAACAAGGACAGCTTTGAGCTGCAGCTCTGCCCAGCAGCTTTGGCAGAGCTCTGATATGCTCTCTAACAAAGGGTGTCTCAAAGATAGCAAGAGAAACAGATGAAAACAAGCCAGACTGCCCATCTCTGGAGAGTGTGTCTGTGGACTGTAGCAGTGAGGATGCAGTCTCTGAGTCTCCCCATTCAGACCTTTCCAGGACTTTCAGAGAGGGTTGGCTCTGGAGCACCTCTCAAGAATACTTCTCATTGGCATCGTGTTTTCTTGTGCTATGGATAATTTAGAATTGGATTGCCACAACCGTTTGTTTTGTTGTTTTATTTTTCCTGAGAAATTATGTAATGAGGAATCAAAGTCATGGATTTAATTGAATGTCCCATGGCCTGGTACTTCAGAGAAATGCTCTAGTATCTGAAATCTCAGAGCCTGTCTGTATTAGTGGTATGTTGTAAGGGTAAGAATGTGACATTCACAGTGATTCTTTGACTGCAAGATTATCTCCAGAGACTACTGGAGTTATCATCAGTTCTGTAGCTTCTCTGTTTCATCCTACGAGCTAATTTGCTCTACTATTTGTCTTAATTTCACCTTTTAGACCCAGTTTTATCTTCCAAGACTTTAGTTAGCCTAGTATCATGCATCTCCTTTTGTGGTGTTCCAAATACTGCGAAAAAAAACGTGCCTTCCCTCTTCACAGTAAAACTTGATCCACTTTGGAACCTGCAGAGCAACACCACTGTCAACAAGTGTCAGATACGGTGGAGTGTGTGGAACATGCCTTGGTACCTCGTTGAAATTCTCCAGTATGAACTGCAGTATAAGGAGCACGGCATGCCCTGGGAGGTAACTGAATGAGGCATGGAGTGATGCTGCCCCACTCCTTGGGCACAACAGCCTTGCCAATCAGCTCAGGGCTCTCTGCCAGCTGACTTTTAAGCTGGCCTTTCTGGTTTCCCATATCAAGGTTGAAAGATTTTATACAAATCAATACTGGAAATCAACAACTCTTCTTCTCATGAACCCTGTATTCAGAAGTCACCCATCCTCATGCAGGCCCTCTTTTTGCATCAAAGAAAAGATCTGGAAAAGAAAATAGAAGGGAAATAAAAACCAACAAAAAAGAGTATTTAAAAGACCATCCCTTTGTCCAGTCTCATTTACAGAAATGCTTTGTAATACTTTGCAGACTGCATTGAACAAGACACCACCCAGTCCAGTGCCACAGATAGAAATTGAAGCCACAGAGCTCCGCAGTGGCGTTGCTTATGTTGCAAGAGTTCGCTGCAAAGTTTCTGAAAATGAGGATTCCTACCATAGTCAGTGGAGTGAATGGAGCCAGACAACAGTCTTTCAAAGAGCAGGTACAAAGAATGTTGTTTTCATCTCAATGTCTTTTCAAAAGCAAGATAAGTAAAATGGAGCTTTCCACATCAGAACTGGCTTTCTTCAATGTACTCACAGCCAAATTACTTTCCTTGAGGTCTTTAGCAGCCTGTTTCTTTTGCATTGCTTGGTTATTTGGGGTTCTATCTTGATTTCTGGATTTTTGTTCAAAATTTTTGTGCTGATTGTTTTCCTAGATGTACCAAAACTGTCTGAGAAGATCCTAAATACCAGAACTATGCAGCTCTTGTTCATTCCTCTGAGTTTTGGCACTCTACTCTATTTATTCTGGAACTGCAAGCTTTCAAGGTATGTGATAGTTTTTCATTAAGTTCCCCTTGATCTTTATGGCCTGAAGAAGATAAATCAAGAGTTGTTATATCCCTTTTCCTTCCTGTTTCTGCTGCACAAGTTCAGTCATTTTCAAAAGCTCTTTTGACAATCTTTGGACATGACATATTACTTGGCTGATGATAGTTAATGACCCACTACAGAATTCTTAAGGAGACTGAAGTACCTTTGTGACTCCCAAACTCAGCTCAAACTCAAGGATGAGGGTCTCTTGGAGTTAAAGAAGTTTAAAGCCATGGAAGGTTTTTGTTAAGCTTCATGTAGATCAGTGAAAAGCACAAGTACACAGCAACCCATAAAGGTGGTTAAACTGATGTCAATGCCAAGCTGCTGGTGATGTATCTGGCAGCAGTTGGTACATAAAATACCAATACCAGCAAGTTAGACTGACTCAGATTCAGGTGAGACTCAGTCTGCAGAGAAAAAAGTGGCTTGGAACCTTCGTTAAACCATCTTCTGTAATTTTTATGCTGGCAGAGCAAAAGGAAATCTCCCACCTCTCTTTTCTGCCTTGACATACATTAAGCTTCATCCACATATCATTCTTAGAGGAAGAGAATACTGACAAAATGTGATAAAATATTTTTACAGGATAGACTCTAATAAATGGGCAAGGATGTCTGGCAGAATTTCAGTGTGTACATGTAATGAAACTAGAACTCTCTAAAACACTTCCAGAAACAGTGGTTTAGATAAATAAATGCTTAAATACATTGGTGCATATAATGAGTAATAGACCAGTATTAAGTTTGTGAATATTCCTAAGAAACTTTTAAGGCTACTTCAGGCTAGAAACATTAAATGCATGCACAAGAAGCAGAAAAACAATTGCATGAGATGTCAGAAATCACGACAAGTCGCCTTCTTGTGCAATCTTTCTAACATTAAGTGGGAGGGGTGTTGTCTAATCAGTATCATGGAGACAGAATACAGGAAAATTTCTGGGTTTTTCAAGTGTTGTTTTCTCACTTTAGGGCAAAAAGCCTCACCTGCTTTAACATTCCCACGCCAGCAGCTTTCTTTCAGCCACTCTACAGTTTGCACAATGGGAATTTCAAGGTAAGAAATAAGTTTAATTTCTTTCTTATGACCCTCAGCTCATTATGGGAGAATTATTTATTTTTCTGGGATTAATCATTCTAGCTCCCAAGCAGAGTTACTGGCAGGTGGTTCTGATCTTTCTGAGAGTTTACAGTTTCTCAGTTTCCTGCCTCCACATACCAGTGACCCTCAGAGCTTCTGTCTCACTTCTCACTTCTCAGAAGGGGAACCCCTCCAGTCACTTCCAACTCCAGCTGAATCCAAAAGGGGCACCCTGACCTTTCAAAGCCAAAGCAATGCAAGTAGTTTGCATTCTGTTCTGGAGGTGAAATCCTGTAAAATTTCTTGTAAAGCTTTGTGAACTTAGCAGCTATTACTCTAACTTGGCCTGTTAGATTTGCACTAAACCTCTGGATTGTTGTGCCAAAGCCATATACACAGAACAGTAATTTTGAAATAACTATGCAAAATGAACCAAAATTACTGATCCTTTCACTAGGACTGGGTTGGACCTAATCAGGCTTGTAGCCAACTTGGAAGAGAAGAGGCCAGCAACTCAAGCAAAGTGCCTGCAGACAGACTTTCTGATCTAAACACCCAGGAACTGATTTCCCAGATCTCCTGGAAACCTATGGAAAGCACAAATCTGCTTGCTGCAGAAGAAAACTTTGTATTTGCCCCACGTCCAAGCCAGCAGTATGTCCCCAGCAGGTATGTCAAAGCAGGAGAGATAGAAGTGAGGCCAGGACTGTTTGCACCACACCATGCTGATGACAGAGTCAGCCCGGAAGTCCTTGAAATAGTGGAAGCCAACCTTGGGAGCTCTAGCACAGGAAGGAATTATCCCTCTCACTCACAACATGGAAAGGGTGACTTTCTTATGCTTCAGAAATCTTTGGAGATAGCAGATGTGTCCTTTAGTGGTAGTGACTACTGTACCTTGTGTGATGATACCACAGCAGGTCTGATTCCCGCTGAACTACTGAAGCTCGCCGAGGGCAATAGCCTTGTCAAACATCAGAATGCTCAGTGACCTTCCCTGAGGAATGTGCCTACCGAGATTCTTGTGCTCCTCTCTCAGCTCCCAACACTCTCTTCCCCAGTGGCTTAAGTGGTGACTGTTTAGACAACTGAAAACATTTAAAAATAAATCTTCAGTTTCTGTACTTCAGAAGAAAATTGTGATCAAGTCCTCTGGCTGGCAAATACTATCCCTACAGGCACGGCAAAGCGTGCCTCCGGCAAAACCTGTTGTCGCGGAGACACAGTCCCCTTCCTCAAACTAACTTCCTGGCAGCAGAGGTCACTGACCGCCTGCTCCGACGAGGCGCGACAGCGACAGCGACAGCGACAGCAACGGCACCCCCGCCGCGCCCGCCCCGCCCCGCCCCGCCCCGTCCTCCAGGCCCCGCCCCGCCGTGCCCGCCCCGCCCCGCCCTCCAGGCCCCGCCCGCCGCTCCCTCCAGGCCCCGCCCGCCGCTCCCTCCAGGCCCCGCCCCGCCGTGCCCGCCCCGCCCCGCCGCGCCCGCCCCGCCCCGCCCTCCAGGCCCCGCCCGCCGCTCCCTCCAGGCCCCGCCCGCCGCTCCCTCCAGGCCCCGCCCGCCGCGCCCCGCCGCGCCCGCCCCGCCCGCCGCTCCCTCCAGGCCCCGCCCCGCCGTGCCCGCCCCGCCCCGCCCCGCCCGCCGCTCCCTCCAGGCCCCGCCCACCGCTCCCTCCAGGCCCCGCCCCGCCCGGCCCGCCCGCCGCTCCCTCCAGGCCCCGCCCCGCCGCGCCCGCCCCGCTCCGCCCCGCCCCGCCCCGCCCCCTGCTCCCTCCAGGCCCCGCCCGCCGCTCCCTCCAGGCCCCGCCCCCTGCTCCCTCCAGGCCCCGCCCGCCGCTCCCTCCAGGCCCCGCCCCGCCGCTCCCGCCCCGCCCCTCCCGCCGCTCCCGGCGGCTTGGCACGAACCCGGATGTGAGCGGCGAGGCCGCGCCCCCTTCCGCCCTCACCCTGCGCAACCTCCGACAGCGTCACCCCTAAACTGCGCATGCTCCCATCGGCCTTGGCGCGGAGGCTGCCGGGGCGGTGCGTTCCGGGCGCGCGCGTGAGCGGCAGTTGCCTCCACCAATGAGCGAGCGCACAGCACGGAAGTCCCGCCCGCGGTAGGGGGATTGTTGTGGTGACGTCACGGGCGGGGGACGCGGGCGCCCCATTGGCTCGGGCCGCGCCGAGCACCGGGCGCGGGACGGGCGGGGAGCGGCCCCGGGCCGGGCGGGCCATGGCCAGCACCGGCAGCCCCCTGGTGAGTCCGGGCGCGGGGGGCGGCCCGCAGGCGGGGCGGGCCGTGGCCAGCGCTGGCAGCCTCCTGGTGAGCCGCCCGGCGCCGCGGCCCGCGTACTTTTGGGGGAGTAACTAGGCCCGGACGCCGGGGCCGGCCCGGGAGCGGTGGCCGCTCGTGCCAAGCGCTCCGCCGGCGGCGGGCGGCGGGGGGTTTCCTGCAGGAGGGAGGCGGGCGCTGCCCTCCGTGCGGTCGGTCGCGGCGTTGCTGCTCCCGGGGCTCCTTCCGCCCCGCGTTCCGGGGTCGCGCGTGAGGGCCCCGCTCCCGCCCGAGCTCGGCCCGTCCGCGGGAGGAGGCGAGGCCTCGGCCGAGGGTGGAGGGGCCTCCCCGTGGCCTCTTGCGGAGCTTCACTCCCCGTTCCGGGTGCGGGGCGTTGGCGTGGCTCTGCCGGGCCGGCGCCCACCGGGAGAGCCGGCGTTGTTGCCCTGGGGAGCCCCCTGTTACTTTGCAATCGATTTCTTTTGTAGTGGGAGCAAACGCGTGAGGAATGTCGTGAGGGTCACAGTAGGACGCCGTTTCACGCGTTTGTTTGCGTTGTTCTGTCGCTGTAGAGTTCTGGCGCTGTGCGTGCACTGACTGATGTAAGATGGGGTTGTAGCCGCTACCAGAGGTGGTAACGGTAAATCTGAGTTCGCGTTGTCGGTTGTACAGTTTACTTAATGTAGACCTTTCCTCGTGAAAAGAAAAACACCCCCGGCTTTGACTGCTGTTGGTACAACTACCTGGCGGTGCTGTTTCCTTATCTTTGTGTGCTGGGCGGTTGGGTCTTGTTTTCTTCCTGCCAGAGCCCCGTTCTGCAGCGCTTCCAACGCCCATCAGGTGGGGTCGGCTGAGGGGGGTCTCCTGCGTGCTGACCGGCAGAGCCACGGAGATTGTTGTCATCCTGTTTCACTGTGCTCTTCTCTTCATGCTCAGTAATTTTTTTGCATCAAGCTGTTGCACATAATCGTATTTAATGACTGAAGATGAGAATACTGCATGGAATAACCCTGCAGAGCTCATGAAATGCTACGCCAAGGACTATGAAATTAACCAGTGTTTGATTATTAAAGACGTTAATTTGGCTACTTGATAGAGCTCTGTATAGGTGCTTCTTAATATCAGAGGTGACTTCTGTTTACTTGGACTCTTGTAAACAGGGAGTGTGCTTCATTTTGTACATCTGCCATTGCTTACTGCCTGTCTTGGCAGGTTTTTCTCTCCAAAATACTTGCATTTCTCTTGCTTTTTATATAGACTTTAGGTCCTTGCACATCAGAGGAACATGTAGAAGGGGGAAATTAATAATAAAGCTGACAACCATTTTTGTAAAAATTCAGAGATTTTTTCAGGGTAATTTCTTTAGTTCCTTCTCTTGTGTTCTGTTTGATATTTCTCAGGTCAGGTGAGTGTGCTGACAGGCAGTGCCAGGCAGCAGTGGCCCCACTCAGCTGACACTGTTGTAATGCAGGTGATACCAAATAGGGGAGTCCAGTATTTCTGAGGCTTTGAGCAAGTTACTGTTAATATTTGTGTGATGGAGGTAATGGTAGAATGAGTTCTGTGATTATTTCATTTAAATGCATAAGATGGCATGGGAGGGGAATAAGATTGCAGCTTTGAAAAGAATATTCGGCGTTTCTCTACCAAAGCAGTTCATTTCTATATCTTTGTATGGGAGGACAATTCCAGAAACATTCCACTATTTTCTAAAGCCGTGCTAAGAAAATGAGGGAATTGTACTTTTGAGAAGGAAACAATTTTATTTCTGCTTTAGTTACAGATGTCAGTGTGGTCTCAGTTATTTGCTGTGAATGCCTTCACTGTAAGTACGTTGGGTGTCAAATCAAGAAGTGCCTTCCTCTCAAAATGAAGAGTCTGGCAGTATGGTAATTTACCTCTTCTTTTACAGCACATTTTCACCAGAATGTTTAGCTGCTCTAGATTAGATTCTGCCAGTGTTTCTGACCTGATAAAACCTGTAGTGTAGTCATGGAATTGCTGGCTGCTATTTTTGTTCCCACTGGAACTAATATGAGCGACACGTTTCAAAGAGCTGGGTTCTCAACAGAGTAAGTTCTGCATCTCTGCTAAGAATTAGATTAGGCTATGTTATGTTGAGAGTTCTGTTTGTAGTCATTTGTAGCTGTAAAATTTCTAGATAGGCTGGATGGGTTTTCTCTCCATACCTCTCTGTTTAATATTCTCTTCTCTTGGGTTTTCAGCATAAAGCTGACTAGTCCTTATCACTCATGTGTAGACTATTGACTGGGATAAGTTTTCTGTAAATCCCTCACCAAAGCAGGCTGCAGGAATAGAAAATACTAAAAGATGTGGATGTGGAAAAGGTACTCAAAAGTTGGAAAACTGCAAGTTTAAGAGGGGCAGTTTCACATACCTTTGTATTTTCAGTGTAAGAAGTGCTTGTAGCTCTTAGAAAGGAGATGATTGACAGACCAGCCTGGGTATAAAGGTGATATTCAGCTAACCAATGATTCCCCCTGAGGGTCGGCTGTTCCTCTAAAGTCACTTGGTCTTTGGGCTCTGGATCCATCGCGGGCAGAGCCAGCAGTCCTGTCTCTCCTGTGGCTCCTGGAGCTCCCCATGGCAGACACCCAGCAGGCTGGGGCTCACTGCACTGCCCTAAAGCAGATCAGCCAGGGGGCAGAGACAGGATAAACTTGGGAGGGGATGCTGCCTACTGAAGTGCAGGCACGACCCAGGGTGCAGTCTTCCTTAGCTGAAAAATGTAGTGAACCAGCAAAGGAATAAAAATACATTTGGTCTGTGCAGATGTGAATATTTTAGTAACCCCCATTTTTTAACAGTAAACCTGTGTTTTATGTTTTGGGGGGGTTGTGTCTAGAAAAGCTGTATGGATTGCTGTAGAACTAGCAAATCTCCAGCATCAGAAAGTATGCAAGTGAACTTAACTGTGTTTGAAAGAGAAAATCCTTTTCCAAGTTCCTTATACAGGAGCTTTCCAAAGAATATGTATAAAGCCAAGGAATTGCTCTTTCTGGTATTTCAGATAGGAAAAACTTTCTTTGCAAGTGGTCAAGTTAAATTATGTGTATGTAATAAAGAAACAAAAAAGAGGAAGGAGCTGATTTTCCTCCTTCCTCACTTCCCTTTCTGACATCTTACTCACAGGTAAGCTTGTGGAAAGTTACTCCAGTCTTACAGTGTCTGCAGGGACTAAACTCAACATGCACAAAGTTGGCTGTGGGATCTGAAACCTTATTTTTGACATCTTGTGGATGCCCCCTGACAGTGCTGTAGGAAATAACTGTTTTGCTGTGTGACTAAATACTGAACTTGAGAATTGCTTTCTGCTTTAAAAAACAAGCTGTAAATACTCCACCCGGCAAATATTTATAATTATTTATGGGGAAAAATTGCAAGGATTAATTTGCTGAAAAGAAAGTACTAAATTTGATGTTTGGTTCTTTAGTGATCCCGCAGAAATTTAATTTACAGTTTTTGACTGTGCCATGAATCCTTTGGAGACTCCATCTATATGCTGCCACCTCTGTGTGGTGGCTTCTCTGCTCTCCACCCCAAATTGTTCTCTTTGCCTTCTTGAGCTGCTGGCGAGGAGCCTGGCACTGGAAGTCCTCGTGTGTGTTAGTGAGCCCCATCCCTGCTGTGCAGCACCTGAATATCCCTGTGTCTGGGGAAGCTGGGGCAGCCTGGGATCTGCAGACCACTGGGATCACAGATGGCTTTTGTTTTCTTGTGAGTTAGCCTAGATCTGTTTATGTGAGATGAATTCTCAATGGCTTGTTTACATTATAGCTCTTTGGGCCATAGACTGACTTGGAGATTTTTGTGGTTTCCTGTTTCTGATTTGTTTTGGGGCTCAGGGCGGTGGAAGGAGGGCTTAAACAGTCTCTGTCCCTAAAGGTGCTTGAAACTTGTGCTTTGCCTGGTAGTAGAGGAGGTTAGAGCATAGCTGGCTGTGATGCACCTTCTTACAAATCCTTTCATTAGCTTTAATCCCTACCTGAATTTGGAATTAAAAGCCTGGAAATTAGTTGCAGGAAATACCACTGAATGTAAGGTGGTCAAATTTAGAGAAAGGCATTTGCATTAAGTAAAATTTTGAATCAACATTGCTCTGTATGTGAAAAGTTGATTTCTGTAGCAACAAAATCAATCTTGTGGGTAAAATACCTTTCTTGCATATATGAAGAGTCAAAACAATCTGAGAACTTAGAGATGTTTTCAGTGCTTCCAAATCATTGAGCCTGTTTGCTGTATTTTGGGTGATATAATATGAAACTGATATCCTTATTACTCACTTATGTATGAACTGTGTTATGGATTTACTGCAAAAAGCAAGAAACATCAGTAGACAAACAGTACTTCTGTTTCCCACTATTGCAAAGGTGCCAGCCATTTTAGGTAAAATAATGTTTTCAAAGAATTACCTGTTCCAAGCTTTCCCCTTCCAATAATTCATACAGTGTTTAATCTTGGAATGTATTACCAAGACATGATTTTTAAAGATATCTTCTTGTCTTTTAAATTATGGTTATTTCTATAATGATATTTTGTTAAAAGATTTTTTGAGGGAACAGTTTTATGCAGTGTTTCAATTAGTGGTTGCCTTGCAGCATTTGGGAAGTTTCCAGTGACACTGGGCAGGGAGGGGAGCACGGGTGTTTTGGTGGGTCAGCTGCTGCACTTATTTCATCAGTTAGCATGGCAGTCTGTTTAGCAACAACAAAAATCCTGCTTTTATATAGCTGAATGCTTTTGAAATTTACATGGTGTATTCATAAAAATGGTCTATTAAGCAACAGTTTTTCATGTGGCCACTTGTGAGATCAAGAAAGTCACCCCAGATCGATGTATGACTTCAGATTCTCTTGCAAAACATGTTTGTCTTCAAAAAGTGTTTATAATTGAAATAGGAAATTTTAATCTGTTCATTTAAGTGTAGTAATTGGTAGACATTTATGAACTTTGATCGAAGTACAAGTTTTGACAACTTGTTTTGCTTCAGGCTGTTTTGCTGACTAATGGTCAGTTTCTTCAAGACGTGTGGAATGGGTGGGCAATTTGTTATGAGCTAAATTTTTAGTTGAATTCCAGGTGATCCTAATTTTCAGAGTTCTGTATTACCACATGGCTAAAACAGTCAGATTCTTTAATAAACACAGGTTTCAGGGGCTTAATCTGGTCAGATGGTTAGAATTTTTTTTTTCCTCCAGGAGTTCAGTGTCTTGGTTTTGCTCCTGAAACTGGCTTGTTTTGCTTTTTTTTTCCTTAATGTTTGCACCCTACCAGCGGCACTAAGACTTTGCTTCTGCCAGCTGATGCTTTCTAATTATGTGTATTAAAGTATGGACTAGCTAAGTTCTTTCTCCATTTGTTTCCCATCATTATACCTAAGTTCTTGGACTGTGTTTTAATTTGTAGTAATGTTTTGGTAGAAACAAAAGTAAGGTCTCACTCCTTTCTAGTTGACCAAAAGCTTTAGATTGCTTTAAGTAAGAGAACATGTTTTTTTACCAAATGATATGCAGCAGTTTTTTTGTTTGGGTTTTTTTCCCTCAATCTTTAAATTTGTACAATTATTCTGTTTCTTTCAACCAAAAGGTTGAGAGTCAATCCAACTGTAAACTGGAAGGGATCTGTGTGTGAGGATGACTCTTACAAGTTGTTTACAAATTTAGCCAGTGTTAAATAGTATAGAATGTATATTCCCTTTCTCCACAGTATTCTGTATTTCAGATATTTTAGGGATGTCTGTCTGCATTCACTTAGTAGACCTATTACCCACTTTAGCATAAAAACATTCATAAGAGGGTTGTGCTGATCTTCTGGCTTACACAGTCTCATTAGCATTGTTTGTCATCAAAACGTCCCACTTGAGGTGGAGAGGTCATGTGGCTTTGTATAAATAATATTTTCCGTTAGAAAGGTCTGCTTCCAAAAAATCAGCCCTGTAGGTAGTTGGAGGGAAGAGCTTTGTGATTGTGTCTGTCTTATGCAGCTTGAGGTTCAGGAGGGGTCTGTGGCCAACTCAGCATGACCAGAGAGCCGAGGGGGCTGGACCCTGTTCGTGCCGACTTCGTGACAGGAATGGGATCTTGCGTGCAGAGTTTCAGTGGTAGCAAAGATATTCTCAGGCATCTTCAGGGTTCAATATCCTGTCAATGAGGACAGAAGTAAAGGGTGCTGGAGATTTCAGAAAGCCCAGTCTCTGCAAGTGTTTGTTTCTGCTGTCAGTGTTTGATAGAACTCTCTCAGCAAAGTGGTGTTGCAGATTTTGTAGTGGGAAAAAGCTGGTCGAGATGAAGTTGTTGTGGTTGTTCTTGCTTTAGAGCAGTGTGGTATTTGTTTCGTACATACAGATATGTATAGATACCAGATATATTAAAAGTTACAGTGATAGTGCAGTCATAATGCTGAATTGCAGAAAGGATTCCAAAAGGTGTGAGTCCTTTTACATGGCTGGGACGAAGGGAAAAAAAAGATTTTCAGATTCAGAGTATGTTGCATAAAGGAAACAATTTATATGTGAAAGCAAATGAAAAAGGGCACCCTTGAGGGCTTGCAAAAGTAGGTAGTGTTAGAGACTAGTTTCTAAAGACAGGAATAGAATTATTAGATCAGTGGTAATCAGTGTGGTCCATGGTGATCCATGACATGCAAAAGTAAGTCTGTTGTCTTTGTATGAGGGTCTGAGCTTTCACTGGCTTGCCAGCTGAGAAACAATTGCTAGAAGGAGAGACAGCATCCTCAGGCTTCTGAGAACTGCAGGTGCAGTTTAGGAGGTTTTAAAATTGTTCAGTGATTGATGTCATATTTCACTAAAAAATGTCTACATCTAGCAGAAGAAGAATCTTAAATCTGATTTTTACAGAAGTGGTGGTACAAGTTTAGATCAGATAGCTGGCCAGAGTTCTGTCTCTTGCATATGTGGAAACATCCTATATGTAGAGATATGTATGGTCTCTGCAGAGAAGTTCTTTGGAGTCTTTCAAAGAAAAACCAAGAAGGTAAATAATACAGGACACAAAATACTAAAGAAGAGTATGTGGAGTGTGGAAAGACAAGTGTAGTTGTTACCTTTTTCTATCAAGGTGGAGATGCAGCATAACAGACCCAGTTGCATAGTTCTGTCATTTTTTAGGTAACCAATCCTTTAAATGTACTGCATCTTTCTCTGTCCTCCTTTTTCTTAATCTTGACTTTTCTTTGAGAAAATCAAGGGACTAATAGATGTTACACCCTGGCTGGCAGTAACCTTCTCTTCCTGCAAAGTGCTTCACTCCTGTCTCTTCCCTTAGGACTTTTCTATACTTGGTATTCATTGTGATGTAGTTTCAAATACTGTTTAAGGAAATACACTGCATCCAACACCTTTCCCCCTTTTCTTTCTGTGCTTCATGGGGCTTCTGTGGTGGATTTTTCTTTTTTTTTGTGATCTCGCTGGCTGCAGAATCTAATCAGACCCTCCTGCAATGCTACTGCTTTATTTTCTGTAAATGCTCCTTTGCTCTAGAGTGGCATGACTGGAGCCAGTTCATCAGTTAAATGCTGATATTTAGTGTGTGTGCATGTGTGCTTTATTTCCTGTATTTCAGCTAATGGGAGGGTTCTTATACTGGCATCACTCCAGCTGCTGAGCAGTCATGCTTGTCAGTCTCACTGGGAAAGGCACAATCTGTTTTTAATTCTGGCTGGTGTGTATGTTCCTATAGGCCACTCTTTGAGTGGCTGTCTGAAGGAGAGTTGATTCATCTGGGCCGTGAAAACGTTGGGGGCAATAGTTAGTCTGGGGAAGGTGTCACCTAAAATACACGTTTATAGAGCATATAAGGAACTGTGATCCTCAGCACATGTACCTTAATGTGTATGTGCTGTTTCCATAATGACAGTGTCGAGTTTAGCCTTAAATAAAGGCTCCATTGCACAGAGCACAGCAGAGTGAGGAATTGCTAATTTGGAAGCTGGGCTTTAAGCCCATAGGCATGATTAAATACAAGTCCAATGCTCTTCTGAGGTGTTTTCTCACAGAAACACAGCAGATTGTTCTGATTCAAATTGAAATTCATGAGGCAAAAAATTCTTTTTGTCAGAAGTAATTTTTAATTGAATATCAACATGATTTTCATTAAGTCATAGTTTCATTCTGCTGCATGTATGTTAGAATACTGAGATTAAAAAATAATGTTCAGATATGGCGTTAACTTTCTTAAATATTTCCTCTGTTTAGGGACCATTTCAGTTTTTATTGAGCAGTAGTTTAGCAGAACTCTCCTATTGTTTAGGTTTTCTGGCCAGTTTCAAGTAAAACATCTGAAGGAGACCCTGATAGACTCATGAAGGTGTTTTACCAAAAGGGATACAAAGCAGCTTGACAGAGTTCCTTAGTCTTACTTAAGAAAAATTGATAAAAGGGTACCAAATGACTATTTGCTTTGTATGTTACATGAATCAGGTTTAGGAGTGTGTCTTCTTGTACTTGCTGTTTTCTGGGCTGTGTCTGATTCTTTGTTTTGCAGTTGGGTTGTCTTTATGTGACCATATGTACAATTTAAATAGCATAGTCTCCCTTGTTTTAAAAGGTCATGAACCTGAGCATTCTTCAAAAAAAGTAATAGAAATTGCTGATTATTAAACTCTCCAGCTGATTTGTTTTTTGTATGTTATCTCTTTTCCTCTTGTCCTTCTCCTATACTACTGGAGAAAGTGAAATTCCAAGTAAAGAAATAAAAATATATCCTTTGTCTCCAATAAAGTTTTCATGTGTTCATTTACAGTTCCTTGTAACTTGGATCTCTGAACTAATGTTACTAGTAAATACAGGTGTTCATTGTAGAACTAGAGGTTTAAGGATCTTGTTATTTGTAGGAGAATATACTGTGAAATGTGATAACTTGGTGTTACGGAGCATTTTTTTGAGTTTCAAAAAGCATTCTTTAATTTAAGTGTTCAGACATTTGACTTATGGCTGTATGACAGCATGACCTAAGCAGAGTTGTTCAGCAAATCAGAGCTGCTAAAATAAATACTTACATTCCCTTCTAAAGAAATTTCTGATGATAGCCCTTGCAGAGAAGACTGTGTGTGATTCCTGTATGGGAATAAAGTGCAGTTGTGCCAGGTATGGGAATAACAGTTCCATTTCTCTTTTCAGTATGATGCTGTTCCAATCCAGTCAAGTGTGGTGCTGTGCTCCTGCTCATCCCCATCCATGGTGAGGAACCAGGCAGATTCCAGCGCTCCAGCTGTCATTTCCCCCTGTGGCAGCAGACAGGGATCTAACATGGAGAGCACAGCACCTGAAACAAGATCCAGTTCCAGCTCCTTGCAGCAGCACATGGGACAGCAGCCTTCCCAGCCTCGAAAGAAACGACCTGATGACTTCAAATTTGGGAAAATTCTGGGTGAAGGATCTTTCTCAACGGTAACTTTACTTTTTCTCAGAAGTGCCGAATATCTTGGATAAACCTCAGAATTTGTTGAGTGTGTAAGGTTGTTGAGATGTAAATCTGGAAAGAACAGCTTGAACAGTAAATGAATGGGACATAGTGGTTTTAAGCTTAACTATTACATTTTATTGCACTAAATATGGGTGTTGATTTTTCCCAAGCCCGTTCTAAATTCATCAAAAGTTCCATTGCATCCCAATTACTTGATGCTTGCATTTTCAGTCAACATTGTTTTCTGATGTAAGTTTGATGGCATAAAAAGTTATGTTAAAAGTTTATGATACAAAGGATTGGAACAGGTCTAGGAACTTGTCGGGAAGAAAGAATATTGGAGAAGTATCACTGTTCTTCTTTCTTAACCTCTGGTGTCATGGCCCTCAGGCACTTCATGAGTCAGAGTCAGTATCTTTGTATTTAGTAGCCTTAAATGGTTTGTTTCTGACTTCTCATGTCCGTGGCATCACACAAGAGTGAATTACTTGTTATCTTAAAGAACCCAAAGCAATTGGTGCTTCCATTTGATGCTTTTGTAGTTGCCCAGTTGCAAGACAATAATATTGCTGTATCTTTTTGATATCATGCTTGTTGTGTACATCTTTTGGTTGTTGGTCTTCGAATGCTGGGGTTTTGTTGTTCTTCCTGTACAGCCCACTGCAGTGTTTAGGATGCAGGCCTCTAGTACTTACCAGGAGTACACAGATTGCACAGCTTGCAGGTCTCCTTAAAGAATCCTGTGTCTAGGGTATTCCAGAATACTTTGCCTCAGTGATACACTTTACATTTCTGCATTTGGTCTCTGAAAGTTCCATGAGAGAAATGCCATGTTCCTTGTAGTCAGAAAAATTCATAGCACCTGGGCCAGACTCTGAATAAACTTACGTTCCCTCTGAATGGCAGCACAACCCTCTGATGTATCAGCATCAGTGCACCTGGATCTGTGGGGCATGTGTCTCTATGTTGTTACTGAAACACGTATTTTAAAAAGCATTTGACTTGTTCTTAGTAAACATGATAGTAGATTCAAAGGCCTGATTGTACTCCCCAAGACTCTCGTGGATAGTCTGAGTGAAAAGTGTTTGTCTCAAAAATCAGGGGCCTGCGTGTTACCATTACAGTGACAGTTTCAGATGAAATATTTTAATCAGGGTCACAATGAATATGTTCCATTTTCTTGAACTTCTGTGAAGCCACCCCAGACTCTACCTGGTGCCAGTGCTGTATTTTAAATTCAACAGGTATGCACATAATGTGGCTTCAGAATTTTTCTGCAGAGCATTCTGCACTTTTGTAGAACCGTCTTCTGCAGCTCTAACTTCTTGGACCCATGCTTGATATAAACAACTGTACAAAACACAGGGTCTTCTAGTTGTTCTGCTCTTTTAAACTAGTAAGAATCTACTTGCTTTGTAGACAGCTTCAAAATCCTTTCAGAATAACACCTGCTATGTGGCAACAGAATTATTATTGTCTCGTTTGAGTAAGCATGTTGTCTCACTCACCTCCTTCTATATGGCTGGTATGTATTGATTCCCCACCTTGGTTTTGTCTCCACCTATACATGAGACGTTTCTTAAAAACAGGAGATCTAAGGAGGTATGATTGTCTGACCAAAACCAGTTCTTAAATGCAGATTTAATCTCTGACAGTCTGAAGTGTTTATTCAAGTTTAGAGCTGGGCTTGGTGATGGACTGCCAGTTATTTTGGCAGTTGTTTTTGTAGCCTCTGAGGGTTCTCTGCTCCAGCTATCTCCCCTTCATTCAGGTTGAGATGTTTAACTACATTTCTTGCTTTGCTCTTGTCTAAATTTGCAACTTACACATTTTAATGTTCTCTGAATGCTTTTGGTTTTCTGTTGGTTTTGTGGTTTGGTTTTTTTTTAAGCTACCAATCTAATATCTGTATCTTTTCTATACAATTTACTTATCTTACTGATATTACTTGTTCCCATAGGGTGCTTAAGATTCGGGCCCCTGATAGCAGAGACACTGTATTAACACATACCTCTGGAGTTCTTTTTGGGGCTTTTTGTGTGTATTTCTACTGGGGGTTTGTGCATTATTAGTTAGGAAGAAACTAGGATATATGGTATGGTCAGATTTATTTGGTGAGGAAGGAACCTGAGGGTAGCCAAGTACTCCTGCTAGCAGGAAAGTGCTCAGTCCTGTGTACTCAGTGGATGTGGGTAATACATCTGAAATATAATGGTGTAAAATTTGATACAGGGCAGGACTGGAGGAGAGTCAATCTACAGCCTAATTTGCCAAGATGTCTTTTCATCTATGTCAGTCAGTCACTTCTGCCTTCTGATTGTGGTCTCTGGGTGGTAGTGTTTTACTTAATAACTGACTTTTGAAGTGAGTTGCTTTCAGAAGCTTTCATGATAGACATGGTTGATGAAACCTGGCAACAAAAATTAGGAAAGTTAAGAACACTCTCATTTGATGGAAAAGCTTTAAATAGTGTTATGTGTGTACACAGAAAGATCTCAAGAACTCCTTATGCAGATGATGCAGTTTCTAATAGAAATTTTCATTGAGCAAACACTATAAACTTCAGGGTGTTTGTAGATGAACTTTCAAAGAAAATAAAAGGTGCCTATTAGTACTGAAGTCAATTTTCTAGTACTAAAGAGTGCAACTGCATGCACTTCTTTCCCCTGAAAAAATGCCTTGTTTAGATTTTGTAAGTGCCTAACATTTGGTATCAGGTGTACATAACAGTATTTTGGAGTACTCTGTTATAACTGATTTTGCAAGGCTTAGACTATGATGAGAAGTGGATTAGAAGCAAGCCTCGTGCAGTATTTTTTTAAAAACCAGATTAATATGAAGTTGAGGTTCTAGCAAGGTGTTGGAATGCATATAAACTTAGAATGGGAAAACCTGAACTTTAGTCATCTGTTATTACAAGACTATTGTTTGCATTCATGAAGGGGGACTTTTCTGATTGTCTTCAAAGTTCCTTCTTGAAAATGAGCTTTAATTTGCATTCCTCCAAAAGCTTTTCTCTTTAAAAATGGGAACCTGCTTGCCTGAGGTTTCATCTGTTGCTTCTGTTAATTGGAAATCTGCCTTTATTTAAATCTTCTTAACAAACTATAAGAGTTAAAAGTTCTGTCTGACATTTTAGTTTTTATCTCTCAAATAAATTTTATTTTTCAATCTTTGCCATTTATGTTAAGGAAAGTACTGTGACGACTGGATTTGTATAAGTATTCTTCAGCCTACTTGTGGCTTTTTGGCCCCTCTTTAAGGAGATTTGGCAATTTGCTGTGACTTAATGTTACAATCTTCAGAATTCTGGTAAAAAAGTTAAGTAAATCAGTGTTTACCATCTCAAGTGTGTAAGTTTTTTTTAGCAAAACAAGCATTGTTATGCTGAGCTGAATTTCTGTAGAAGTCTTGCTGAAGTCAGCATAATGTGAACATATGCTTAAATATTTTGTTGGGTTCTAAATACCTGCTGGAAGATCAAAATCAGTGTGAGTGTATGTCTTTAATAACCATTTGCAATATGTTTTTTCTTCTCTGGCAACAGGTTGTCTTGGCTCGAGAATTGGCAAGTTCTAGAGAGTATGCCAGTAAGTATTGGTTCCCTTAACGTGAACCTTTTGAAAATACAGTATCAGTGTGGTCCTGGTACAAAACACCTGCTGAAAAAACCAATATTAGTGGGTGTATGATAATTTTATCTAATCAAAAACCCCAAAACAAGTTACTTAGATGGGCTTCATTTGATTGTACCTTTCTATTTTCACTTTCTTTTTTTCATTAAGTTAAAATTCTAGAAAAACGTCATATCATAAAAGAGAACAAGGTGCCATATGTGACACGAGAGAGAGATGTAATGTCCCGCCTGGATCACCCTTTTTTTGTGAAACTCTACTTCACCTTTCAGGATGATGAAAAGCTGTGTATCCTTTGTGTTTTAAAACTTGATGTAGCACTTTCTTGAAAGTAACAACTCCCAGTTTTGATTCCTTTGAAACGTGGTCTAACAGGAATGATGAAAATAACTTCATGTACTTAAACTATCCTGATGTTCGTGCTGCATTTTTTGCAGTGAGGCTTTTCATAGAAGTGAAGCAGCTGGAATGAGGGGTCGCCTCAAAGAGAAGAGTGGGTGTCTCCTGGGACAGGGGAGAGCAATAGAACAAGTTGTCCTTGTGGTAAATGTTGAAGAGCGACTTGTAACGATCGAAGTTTAAAATAATTTAAAATACTAAACCTGGGTAGGGGTATATGAAAAGTGTTTATAGAAATGTTCTATTTGTGATATATGTAGTAAAGCACCATGATTCCTGTGCTTAAAGTAGGGCTAGCCAGCTATATTTACTACTAGTTTTAGTTCAACAATTAGAGCTATTATTAAATTTTTTCTTATGTAAAAGTGTCTACAGAATAACCAAAATCTTCTGTCTGGGCTTCTGTTTCCCATGCTCTCTCTGCAGCAGTAATTGCAAAGTACAGTTTCATCCTGGAAGCTCATTGATTGGCAGTTGGCTTTATTTTGTTCCTTGTGAAGGAAACTTAAATCATCTGAATTTCCTCTTAAACTTCCTGCTTCCAGTTGGCTGTGCCAAGGATAAAGGGATAGATCAGTCTATTTGTGGGGTCAGTAAGTAGTTGTGTTTTCCCAGAGGCTGCTGGCTGTGCTGGCAGGCCCCAGAGTTTAGGCAGCCTGTACTAAAAGAGCTCACAGGGGCTCTTTGTGGTGTAAACACTTGCTCTGGTACTTCTAAGGTGATGGGGAAATTTTAAACTTACAACATTTTTGACTAAATAATTCTTTTTGAGAGCAATTATGTATACAGTTTAAATTAATTATTCAGGTCACTGTCTGAAAAAACAACAGTTACCCTTTTATGTATTATAGAAATTGGGACCTGTGTCCAAGGTTTTTAATGTATTTAAGAAGTTACTTTGGGTTGCCACCATGTAAAGTTTCAAGTTAATCAACTTCTTCCCTGTTGTTTATATAATTTGAGTATTTTTCTTGTCTTTGGAATGAGAATGGGTATTTTTGTTTCAGAATGGCTTAGAGATAGACCTTAACTAACTTACATTCAGATTTTGGGCTTAGCTATGCCAAAAACGGAGAGCTGCTAAAGTATATACGCAAAATTGGCTCATTTGATGAGACCTGTACCAGGTTTTATACGGCTGAAATTGTATCAGCCCTGGAGTATTTGCATGGAAAAGGAATAATTCACAGGTAATACAGAGTTGAGACCAACTTGCAGTTGATTATGCACAAGGTGTTTTTTTCTAGAAATGTTCTTTGTGAAGTTTAAAGCAAAGGTGGATTTTGTGGAAAGCTAATAAGCACATAATAGCATTTGTTTTCATACGAAGGCCCTTATGGGAAGCTCAAAAGAAACAGTGAGACTGTGCAATGAAGAGAACTTAGTCTGAAGTTTATAAGGCCACAGCTCTGGCAGTGCTGAGATGGAACCAGTTTCAGATGTCAGGCTACTCTGGAAAAGTTATTACAAATATATCTCTCTATGTATCTAGATTTATAGCTATAGATCCCTTATACAGTATTAATGTAGGTATATAATTATTAACACTGTGTATATGTGTGTCTAGAGTACCATATATCTACATACAAATGTATATGTAAAAAAGCCCCACACAGAACTGCTAAAGGGGTCCATTCCATTTGTGTAGTCTCTATGTCTCTCTGAGAATAGCTACAGGAAAATGAAGAGGATTTTTATGGCTCATATGTTATAATTACTTCATTCCAATTGCTCTCTGTGCTAATCTCCAGACTTTAAAGTGTACAATCCATGTTTTTCTGCAATAGAGGGTTGTACTCTGAGGAAAATAATGCTGCACAGTGGTTGATGGAAACAGCTTTGAATTTGTACGTCAACCAAAACAACTCCCATGCTCCTAGATTTCTTTGGGAACATCCAAAGATACTGCTTAGAAGGGGGAAGTATGTCCTCTTTTCAGCTGAGGAAACGGTGCAAAGTAATACCCTGTCAGTGTCACCCAGTGAGTGCTCTGTTCATTTTGTTGCTGAAGCCTCTTGACATCTGACTCTATATTGCTGTCTATTGTATTTGTAATACTGTGAGGTCTGGTTTTATTCAGAATGGTGGCAGTGTCCATGCAAATGGTAGGCATGAATTTTAAAGACAGATTATACATGGACGTGGCCTACAGTTCTTACTTAGTCTGGACATTCAGCTGGGGCTTGCTTTGCCATTGTTTGACTAACTGGAGTTGTGCACTAAGGGAACAGGCCTTGAAGATCTTAATGACAAATCCATGTCAGGTGTTATTTAAATTAAGGCTTTGGAGTGAAAGGGCTCGAAGTTTTGTGTGTGTTTTTGTGGGGCGGGGTTTTTGTTGGGATTTTTTAGGGGGGGCTTTTGGATTTTTTGGTGTTTTGGGGTTTTTTCGTCTTTTTTGGACACGTGAGATGCACAGTAGTGTAGTTTTGGGATGATTAATTACTTAAGGTCTTTTTAGAAAAATTGTTAATTAAGGGGCATATCAAAATCTGATAGTCTGCAGGTTGACAGCTACAAGTAAGAGGAAAGTTGTTGCAACAGTATTTATAGAATGTCTACATCATTCATGATAATATTATGTACCTAAGTTGCTAGACAGTTTTACAACTTTAGTTTGTGTGGTGTTTGAATATAAAAATCTGTCTTTTCCAGGGACCTTAAGCCAGAGAACATCTTACTTAATGAAGATATGCACATTCAAATAACAGACTTTGGAACAGCGAAAGTGTTATCTGCAGATAGCAGACAAGGTATACCATGATTTACTCCATTATGCAACAGAAATAATTATAGCAAGTAGTCCTTTGAAAATGTACATATGTTGTATTTAATAAATGATAACCTTCAAATATCATTACCTCATGTAAATCACTGAGAGATCTTGAAACAGTTTTGACTGCCACTGCTTAGATTTTGTCAGAAGAGGTACTATTCAGTGTAGTGTTACAGCCAAATATAGTGGGAAATCAAACTACTTCAAATTACTTAGTTTCATTTGCAAGACAATAATGCAAACAGAGGTACCATGGCTCAGCTGATACACAGTACGTTTTGACTCTGTGTTTAACTCTTCATTTGTGGAACCCGAATAGCCACTGAAGGTTACATAATTCTTAGCAACAATCTGTGAATAGATCCTGCAAACAGTGCCTGAAAAAGGCACCATGCTGAACTGAATTTGAGAACCGGGTATTTTGTGAACATAGGAAGTTTGCTTTGGTGGTTTTTATAACAGACCAAGTACCTAAATGCCCAACTTGAACTAAATGGGTATCACTGACACTGATTAGTTTCTTCCGAGCAGATTGTGTGGATTGGTAGAGAAATTAAATTCCCGTGGGTTCTTTGTAGCATTATGTAACTTGGAAGGGATTGCCCTTGCAGGTGTTTTTAATGGAGTTGGGACAGGAAGGGGAAGATTGGCTTCTCCATAAGTATGTTTGGCTTACTTCTTTCTGTTTCCTTACCAGCACGGGCAAACTCATTTGTAGGGACAGCACAGTATGTTTCTCCAGAACTGCTGACAGAGAAATCTGCCTGTAAAAGGTGAGGACTCCACCTTTCACATCTTCACTAACTCTCAGGATACTGCCAAATGGGGAGTAGTGGATAAATCAATCAAGCAAGCAAGCTTTGTGTTTTAAAGAAGAAAGATGCTTGTGTATAAAGGTTTTTTAAGAGAGTTTGAAATGTTTTTTCTTAACAACTATTGCTTCTTGTCTGAGTGCTGGTTTCCTCGTTTCATCTACCTTCTGGAGTTCTACAAATAGGATTAAGTGTTGTTGGAGGTGTGTAATGTGAAGTTGGATTTCTTAGCCATAAATATATCAAAACCTTTTTCCATTACCCAAATAATGTGATTATTTTAATTCTCTTTTATATAAGTTTGCTCAGATAGGGTATTTCTGCATGCTGTCAGTTAGGGTAAAGGCTGCAGCTTTCTTTGACTTGTATTTAAATCAACTTGCAGTCATTTTTGCTAAGCTGTACTTGAGGTTTGCAATGTTTTAAAGCTCATCTCTGTGCCTGGTATGAGTGATGCCCTTAAGAAATTCCTTAACCCATTAAAATTGCTTATTGATGGTAACCTCCTGAATGAGTAGATCTATTATTACAGTGAGGGAAGAGTAAGCTAATCACTGACAAATCATAGGGAAAAAAGAATTCTTACCTGTGTAACTGTGGTAATTTGTGCTAGCATTTCTTGCAATGGTAGAAATACCATCAGACTTTCCACATATTCCTTGCAGTAAAGAGGTTTTGACTGTTTTGGCTGATGGAAAGACTTCATCAAGCTATCACCTCCTTTTAGAAGTTGCATAATGCTTCACCTGTAATTTGAGTAGTTTTGAGTCTTTGTTAGTATTTTAGGCTTCCATAGGGATTTTGAAGCTTTGGTCAAATCTATGTATAGCTAGCCTTGAGGTAAAGTTCAAAGTGTTATTTCAGGCCAACACCCTAAAACTTTCCTCACCTGCCTACCATATAGTCTGCATTTTTTGTTTATAAAATACTTAGAGAAGAGGATTTTAGTTCTGAAGGGCATCTATTGCATTATTGCATTAATTTGGATGCATCTTTGAATTGTCATAGTTGATGATCAGTATTCTATTCAAACGCATTGCATACCTGTTATTTTGACAGAGAATTCAGATGTCTTGCAGGTGTGCTTGTAGCCAGTTATTATGGGATTGTTACTGTATAGTCTTTTTCTTTGAAAAGGTTGTGTTACTAGCCTACTCTTCTCTCAAGGGCTAAAGTGAGAACAGTATGGAAATCACACAGAGCAAGCTTGTCAGCTGGGTTTATGCTGTGTTCTAAGTAGCAGAAGATGAATTTTTCTTCTTAAATTTCAGTTTAAAGACTTGCTTTATGAAAAGATGCTATATGTTTTTTCCTCTTTCTTTTGAAGCTCTGACCTCTGGGCTCTAGGTTGTATAATATATCAACTTGTAGCTGGACTGCCTCCATTTAGAGCCGGGTAAGAGATTTAAGCTAATTCTTTACATGTGGATCATACATATATTGACTTGGGTTTGATTTTTACCTTACTACCAGTTCTGAAGTACAACTTTTCATGATGCAGTGTTGGTGTTAATGTCATACCTGCTTTTATTTGTTCTTATTGATGTTGAGAAGTTGCTTTGGCAGCTGTAACTAGAGTTCCTGAGAGATATTCCCTAAGTTATCCTAGAATTTCACATGTAATTTGTACCATAAGGGTAACTTTATTTGTGAAGAGGACATAAAGAATCTCTGAGTCATTTGAACTTCTCTTGTTATTGCTCAAGTATCTGGTGCTTAACAGGATCATAGATACTTGTACTGCTTCTCCCTAAGAAGATTTATTGGAATATGACTTAACTTGAAGACTTCCTGTTTAATATTTGTCCAGGTTATGCAGCCCATGGTGAAAGAACCATGAAAAACTAATAACAAGAGTCAATATTTTTCTCTTTTGCAGAAATGAATATCTTATATTCCAGAAGATAATAAAGTTGGAATATGACTTTCCAGAAAAATTTTTTCCCAAGGCAAAAGACCTTGTTGAAAAGTTATTGGTAAATATTTGCTGCTGTTCAATGACTTGATGACACTGGAAATACTTGGCTTAGGTTCAGAAACTTTTCTGAAAGTTTCTTACGCCCTCCCTTGCAAACCTTACAGTCAGAAGGGCTGTGAGCATTACTGACTGTAGGGGAGCGTCTTGAGAGATCATCATCATCTGTTACTAAACAGCATTAAACTTCAATTACTATTTTTTTAAAATCTGAATTCTAAAGTGTGAACAAGGAATGTCTCTGTGCATGGAAGCAAATGATTCTGGATACTGTGCATTACACACTGACATTAAGATTCAAATACGGAAATTTATATAGTTCTCAGATTAATTCTTTTGGAGTTGTGTAATGGATCATTTAGTTAAAAATGTTCTGTGTGCCACAGGCAGATATATTCTTTCCAGTGTAAGTCCACTTACCTTGCATTTTAGCATGCACTTTAACACATCTCAATAGTATCACCATAAGAATTACTGTGCATGTGAAGGTTTGACAGGTAGGAAGAAAAAGTATTTCTATCCCATGAGTGAGATTATAGCCATGACACTAATGTGACTATGCAGAGAATATTTTGGGTGGTATAAGATTTTTGAAGTTCTGTAGTCTAGCATAGTAGCAGAGGGTGAGGAGGAAATGCTTGTCTTTGGGTATGATGATGAGTACAACCTAAAGGGCCTAGCAGTGCATTCCTGTGTCCAAGGCCAGTTCTACGGCCAAGCCTGTGTCTGCTGAATGGTGAAGTCCGGGTTATATTAACATCCTGAGAACTGTGTCAGTTTAAGATGCTTGAGAAGTTGAGGTTTGACACCAACTACAGCTTCCACAGCTTGTTGGATCACTAGAATGTTATGGTGGGCTGTACGTAAATGAGATGCACTCTCAGGCTTTCTTTGTATGTTTGCTTCTGTCTTTATGAAGAAGCAAAGCCAAAAAATGGTGCAGACCCAAAGAAGTGCTCCTTCCCTTAGGTCTGTGAGCTGGTCTAATACAAAATGTTGCTGACGTGACATCCTGCTGACAAATAACATCTTTTATTGTAAGCAGTCTCCTTGTATATATGTATATTATGCTTAGGACAGTGAGACCAACTGGTTTTAAATTTTCACATGCTGAGTGGTGCTTGTCCCTTGTCATTATTTTATGCAGGTTTAACTTAATTTTGATTTGCTCAGGTTCTAGATGCTACCAACAGATTAGGTTGTGAAGAAATGGGAGGATATGGACCTCTTAAGGCTCATCCCTTCTTCGAATCCATTGTCTGGGAGAACCTACATCTTCAGACCCCCCCTAAGCTTACAGCATATTTACCTGCTATGTCAGAGGATGATGAAGACTGTTATGGAAACGTATGTTCGTCTATACATATATTCATCTCTGATGCTGCCTGAGCCTTTCAATAAGGCATGATTATTGAATATTAAATATTTTTACTGAAACTGCTAATTAGTTATGTTTTAATGGAGACTTTAAATGTTAAGAATCTAATATAAAATTTCTGAGTAAAATTTTAGTTAAGTCAGCATTTATTTTCTGATAAGGCAAGTGTTTTGGAAAATACTCCTTGGCTTGCTTTTGATCAATGTGGTTTTCTGCATAAGTGCCTGTTAATCTCTAACAAATAGGCTGCCTTTTTGCCCAACAGCAAAATAAACAAAAACATGCTTAAATTAAAAAACAAAGTTTAATGCAAAATTAGTTTTTTAATAACAGACATTTAATTACTTCATTTTGTTTCCTCCTTTAGTATGACAATCTCCTGAGTCAGTTTGGTTGCATGCAAGTTTCTAGTTCTGCCTCTTCCCATTCACTGTCTGCCCCAGAAACAAGTACAGCACAGACATCAGGAGGAAATATTGAACAGTATATTCATGATCTTGACAACAATTCCTTTGAGCTGGACTTACAGTTTTCTGAAGATGAGAAGAGGTTACTTCTGGCAAAACAAGCTGGTGGAAATCCTTGGTAGGATCTTTGAATGTAGCTCATTGCACAGCAATAAAGAATCTTAAAAAATAAGTGGTTTTTATTCAAATTAATATTCGTCAATCTTAATTTCTTCAAGCAAACAATTAGTGACTAGATTTTTATTTTTAAAGCAAAAGCAGCAAAACCCTGATAGTACATTTCTAAAATGTGCAAGGTCTAAAAGATGGAGTGTGTTTATAAGAATGATGTTATTCGGTGTCTACAAGTCCTCACTTTGCAGTCCTAGAACTGGAAAAGGTTTCTCCTTTCTTACAGATATAAGTTGTTGGGGTTTTATGCACAAGAATATTCTGTTGATATCTAACCACTATATCTCCAGACTGTGTAACTGATAGTATTTCTTCATACTTTAGAGAAGCTTCTCATGTGTGATTGTGATTTTTAAATTTTTTTTTCTACCCCTGTCAGGAATTAGAAAAAAACTCTTTGGCCTGGAATGAGGAAGAGTCCAAAACTCATCTAGTAAAGTTGCTCAGGACTCTTCGGTGGAAAAGGAGACACTAGGGAGTGACATGGAAAACTGCTTGATAATAATAATAGCTATGAAAGACTTACTTCTGGAGTAATAGTTATTTTTCTTTTTTTAAGGCATCAGTTTGTAGAAAATAACTTAATCCTGAAAATGGGTCCAGTGGACAAAAGAAAGGTAAGGGTTTTTTTAAAATTTCCTGTAACAAGATTCAGCTGTCACTTTTTTGCACAGTTGCAGCATAGAGAATGAACCTGGTTTAAAGCATTCTTGTTTAACTTATAAATAAGTGTTAAGTCATTTATTTTTAATAATTTAGTGTTTTCTTGTGAATAGATTGTTCTTAATTTTGTGATGTGCTCTTGATTTCTTGAAAAAGCTAAAAGTAAAGCTGCTGTTGATGCTTTCATTTTGAGATTGCAGGAAATGAGTTTTTGCTCCCTCTCTTCTTCCCAATGTGATGTAGCCCACTGAACACTTTGTCTTGATGCATGTCTGAATGTGGTTTGAGCCACAAATGCTGCAAAATTAAATACAAGCCCATTTTGTTCTTAACTGTGGTGTTTTTTCTGGGATCTTAGTGCCTTTATTCTGAGAGGCAGAGGTGGCATTAGAACAGCTTTAAGTATTAACTTTAATACTGTACAGATGAGCAAGGATAGTCTGCATCAGCTTTCCAGGAAAGAAGGTTCTCTTTTGTCTAAATTACTATCTGCTTGTTCCTAGCCTTTTCTGTAAAATCATGACTGTTGATTTCTGTGCTGGAATCTTTGACAAATAGGTTCTGCTTCACTCTGTACAGCCAGGTGTTTTATGTTTTGCTAGAACTTGAAGATGTTTTCCTGAAATTGTGCTTGTGTTTTGCCATGTAGTAGGAATGCACTGCAACCTGCTAAAAATGAGTGAGGTCAAATAAGGGAAGTCAAAGGAAAATTAAAGTCCCCCAAATCCAAACATACTGTCCTATCACTAAGCTGGTTTTATTCTACCTCTGTAGTTCAGTTCATAGATCTACACATTTACGTGTTTATTTCATGGGTTTTTTTGCATTGCTGCTTCTACTTTTCTTGTTAGGGATTGTTTGCACGTCGGCGCCAGTTGCTGCTCACAGAAGGGCCCCACTTGTATTATGTGGATCCTGTCAACAAAGTTCTAAAAGGAGAAATTCCATGGTCTTTAGAGTTGCGGCCAGAAGCCAAGAATTTTAAGACATTTTTTGTTCATACAGTAAGTTTCTTTCTTGGCTTTCTTTGTAAAAAGCACTAAGGTCTTTGGGCAGCTATTGTAAGTTGGTTATCAAATTGATTTTTCTAGATAAAATGTAATTATTCAAATACAAGGGTTGGTAGTCTTAATTTAAAACAAAATAAAAACCTGAACAAAACCAACCAACCAAAAAAAAAAAAGGCACAAAACCCAGCACCACCCCCCCAATAAGATAATAATAAAAAACCCCACCCTGACATACATACATATTTATCACAAAAGTACAACTATATTATTACTGTTTAAATAAACTAATGTGGATTTGAGGATTTGAAGGGAGCTTTTAAGGAGGACTTTGAAAATTTCACCCTCTCTGTATGTAGTAAATTATGAGGAGTATACCTATAATATATTAACTGCTTAACAATATTGAGGTGCTAGATGTATGGCTCTTCAGTAATATGTAATGTCATATAGCTGTAATCTGTTTTAACTTTTAGAAAGTTTATGAACTAATTCTGAATAATTATTTTATTGGTAGGTGCGGAATAATTATGTCTTTTTGGTTAAACTGTGTTTGGAGTAATCATTGAAATGTTCACTTACAGCCAAACAGGACATATTACCTGATGGACCCAAGTGGGAATGCTCATAAATGGTGCAAAAAGATACATGAAGTTTGGCGACACAGATACCACCAGAATGCTGCAAAATAGTAAAGCTCATCCAAAATTTCCCAGTTTCCCTACTTGCTGCTAGAACTCAGTGTGCAGCCGATCAGAGGAATCTTTTCAACCCACCTGTTACCATCTCAAGGGAAAGCATATGTTTGAAATGTTGGGGTTTTTTGTTTTGTGTTTGTTTGTTTTGTTTTGGTTTTTTTTTTGTTTTCAAGAAAGAAAAGAAAAAAGGAAGAAAAGCAAAAACCTAATGGAATTCAGGGTTGCTTTGCTCGCTCTTTGTGCTTCTTCTGAGGCTTCCACATGCATATCATTACAGTGAAGATCTTGCTTTTGTGCACTTGAGCTCAGTTTCTGCTGCAGACTAGTGGATAGACCTTGCATTACCAGCTTCACTTAAGATGAGTTAAAACCAATCCACACGCACACACGCTGAATCATGTACACCAGCCCTGCATTTTATGGGGCTGGAGTTTTCTGTGACTCTCAGATTATCATTAAACTGTATTTCATCAGGGAGCTTTTATATGCCTCTCCTAAGCACCACCTTTTTGTTTTCCTTTCCTCACAGTCCCCCAGCTTATTGGTATATGGCATTTGTAGCCAGGTCAGTTGCACCCTTGTGTAATTCCTAATATAGTTCTGGTTGCAGGATTTATGTGGTACTTTAGTAATTACGTGGATGAATCAGATGTGTGTGTCTGGCAGACAGGCTCCAATGCTAAAGGTTTTGAGAGAGTAAAATGCTGAACATGGCACTGAAAGTTTACGATAATTGAAATGTTAGCTTATGAGGCATACAAGATTTTAAATATTCAGTTTAAATTTAATATGAATCATATGTGTGTTTAATCAAGGGATGATAAACTTACCAGCATGCTTTGAACTAATGCTAAATGAAAAATAAGCTAGTTAGTATGGGGGGGAAGGTTACTGTTGAAGTAGTGAATAGTTTTTCACCTTTTCAGCTGGTGAGAGTTAGAAGCTTTCTTTCCAGGGTGTGCACGTGTTGTGCATTTTAGTGGGGCCAACCTATTTACCTGGGTAGAGAAGGAAGTGTGAAAGCTTTGTACAATTGATTACTTGACTTTTTTTTGTCTCATTGTATAATGAGATGTCAGATAATCCTATTTTTGGTCCTTGGTCAAATGTTCAGGAACTCTGTAAGAAAACCTAAACAACTGAAATATTAGATAATAAAGTAATCTGGTTAGAAAATCAAAGGAAAATATTCATACAAAGGGGAAAGTACATGGTACTTAAAGCATATCTATAAAATGAAAATATTTTTCATATCGATCTCCTTTAACCTCTTCAAATTAAGGTTTTTTTATGGTCAAACATTTCTTGTGGCATTGCAAAGACACAACTGTCTCTGTACTAAAACCAACTTCCCTAATGATATTTTTAGCATGCCTGTGTTCCTGAACCTTGCAGGGAGGAATGACCAAGGTCTGGACAAAGGCATTCCTTCTTTGTTTAAAAAGCAGTATAAACATCACACCTATTTATTCACTTTCTACACATACTATCCCTTTGCATCTTGAGTTGTCATACCATGATGTGCTTTTCCTTCCACCAAAGAAAGGTTTCATTACAACGTTGAAAAAACTCATGGACTGCTGTGCTAGAAGCAGTGTTTTAAAAGCAGTGGTTTATCAGTATCTCTCTGGACACACACATATGTAGAGTATTTTCTTGTACAGGGTGAAGAAGATTTATTACTGATCTCTTAAAAACTGTGTTGTGTGTGGTTGAGCTTCATGGCAGTTCAGCTTTTCCAGTATCTTTCACTCTTCAAAAGACACAATGCAATTACCTTGTCTTTTGGAGGAACTGCATTCTTGTAGTCTTCTGTATCCTGCCACGTCCACAGACCCGAGAGAAGTAAATTCCTGGCTTTCAGAGCCTGGTGTTAAGTGAGCAAAGGTGTGCTGTAAATGGCTGAGGTGAGAAAGAGAGAACAGCGTTCCCTTTGCATTATGAGAAATTTCATCACATACAAAGTACACTCCTTGTCATTCAAATTTGAATAGCACAGTGCACCTCTGATCCATATCTGTGTTAAGCTGTATTCACCATTCTAACCAAGGTGACAGGTATTTTAAGCTCGTTGCAGTGCTATCCATTTGTTCTCTGGCTGTCAAATTGCAGCCATATGCTGTGTCCACTGGAGGTAACCTACCACTTTCAGATTTAGGCTTTGATGTAGAGATGTAGGCATATTCCCAACTTCATACAGGAGAGTTTGGCAGTAATGGAGATTCACGGTGCCACTGCTGTGCAGTGTGACAAACCTTGGCCTTAATTAAAAAGTCTGGAAAAACTATCTCCATTGTCTCATTTACTAGGTGGAAATGTAACTGTGCTTAAGCATGTTTTCTATAATATTTAGACTTCAGTCATTTTGCCATAACAAAGCAATTACTATGCTTTTTCACACCTTGAGAATCCTCTCTCAGTAGGCTTCTGTTCTGCCCACTGAAAGCTTTCAGCCAGCCAGACCTTGGTAGCAGGAAGGTGTCAAGAAGGCTGACATCTCCATTCTAGAATTATTTCATTTTTATTGACAATGGTGTCATTAGAAAACTATGAGCATCTCTTACAGGCATCCCTCCAGTTAGAGCTTCAGTGTTCCCAATGCAGTCGTGCTTAGCTTTTGCTTTTTAAAGAACTTCTCTGGGAGAGGTGTTTATATTTCTTGGACTGTGAGTGAAATCTCTGGTTTTGAAAGGTGGTAGAAGAACAGTGAAGTGACACACTGCAGTTGTGGGTTCAAGTATGTTTTACCAGTTTGTCCACTTAAATGTGTATTGACAGGTGCTGCATATTATGATGGGCTGGATCCCATTTTAAATGCTTATACCTGGGATAGGTTCAAATCTTTGTCCAGAAGGCCACTCCTGTGGTTCCTGGGAGTTCATGGAAGTTCATGGAATGAAATGTGTAAGGGAGGTTCTTTGGAGCTGCAGATAACCCTGGTGATTATTCTGCTTTTAATCCAAGGTTTTCAAAGCATATAAAAAAGTCATAATCACTTGAACACTCTACTTAAGATTCCTTCTCCCTGCAAACATACTGAAAACTTAATCTATTGATTAATTCCATCTCTCGCAATTTGAACAGTTGCCAATCACTTATGAAGAATTTGGTCAATAGTGTTGTAATTTTGCATTGCTGGGGATTTGAATTTCTGAAAGGTATTTATTGCATCAATTTTCTGTGGGGTGGAGCTTAAGGATGAAGTACTACTTAATATATGTCACACATTTAGTACTACTAGAAAGGACTTTTGAATAACACTGTTGCATTCAGTGTTCAGCCCAGTCAAACGAAGTTTAAAACTACTTTGCTAAAATGGAGCAAGTAGTTTATTGCCATTGGTCTTTAAAGTCCAGTTTTGTAAAGGTTTTATATTAGGGAAGACTTGCTTCAGATGTGATGTTGAGGCATTGTAAGCAGACTGATATTACCTATTATGATTCCATTTGCTAAGCACTTAGATGCTGGAAAAATCAAACTGTCAGACAGTACTGTGCTCCACTTTGCTTCTTCTGACATGACTTAGTTGTGAAGTATTTGCTATATATAGGCCTGGAAATAACTGTTGATTGCAACAAGGGTGTGATGATTCTAATCAGTTTTTGTAGTTCGCAATGCTTAATTTAGTGTGCTTGATATCATTACATTTTGTGCTGGAAACTTTGAAGAATCATGAGAATTTTCCACATGTACGTTTTCTTTTAAATGATTTATTAAAGTCAAGATAATTTGGCCTATGGACAACACACATGATTTCAACACCGTGCTGAGGAGACAAGCTGTATGTTAATGGTTGCCTAAAGATGTGGCCTCTGGAGTCTGATCACTTCCTACTAGTGAATTACACAAATAGGTGTGGTATTTATATCTGAAATTTTACTGAATGCCTGTTATCCTTTATGCAAGTGTATCCAGTGGTCATGCTCCTGCAAAGCTTCATGGTGCAGATTGTCCATCAGTTGATAGAGTGAGCTTAACAAATAAGTAGTTCTGTGACCCAGAATGGCACGTCCAACCCCTGGCCCTGCACAGACACCCCAACAGTCCCACCCTGTTCCTGAGAGCATTTTCCAAACCCTCCTGGAGCTCTGGCAGCCTTGAGGCCGTGCCAGCTGCCCTGGGCAGCCTGGTCAGTGCCCACCACCTGATCTTCTCCTGATACCCAACTACATCTCCCCTTACTCAGCTTCATGCCCTTTCTCCTCCAGTTCTGTCACTGGTCGTGGGAATGAAGTCTGTCAGCAGGGCACTGAATGTAGATGATTGCCATTTGACAAAGCTTCCTATGACCGTCTGCTATCTCTGACTGGATGTGGCAAAAGTTCGAAATTGCAACAGAATTTAAAGTTACTGTATCTGACAAAAAGAAAAAATTGGAACCAGGAACTGTCCTCAGTATGATAGTTGTATGCTAGCTGTTTTCAGGTTGGTAGCAGTCAGTTACGTGTGTAATATTCTCTACCCGGTTTGTAGCTGTAACTGTGATGTACAAATTAAAAAAAACCAACCAAACCCCAACCAAATAAGAAAACCCTAACTCCCCTCAGCAAACCACAAAACAATCTCCCCTCTTCCACAAACTTGTGAAAACAGAGGCAAATAATGCAATTATATAAGATATACACTTGTATTTTTGTTCTTATAAGGTTATTTGCTGGCTCTTGTTGGCCTTTAGTTCAGTCTGTGTTATTTAAATTCTAATATATGAATTATTTGGATTGAATTCATGTTCGGGGCCATGGTGTTGTATGTATTGCTGTACAGCCTTGAATGTGAATAATTATTGTAAACTATATTTTACACCTTTTTTTCTGGCTTTATTATATAAATTTTCTATCGGTCGATGATTTAATCATATCTCATAATTTAATGACTGTTTATTCTCCTCTCAACAGATCTCTGTGCTGTAGATGTGTAGTTAGTGACTGGATGACGGATTTCACTTATGCTTGGTAGTCCGTAATAAAGGCATGTAGGGTCCTGCGCAGCCTCCGCCTCTTCCTTCCGTCCGGCCCATTAGGGGGGTTCCCGGGCCCGTGGGGAGCGGCGCGGGGGGACCCGGCCCATCGCGGAGCGGCGAGGCCGGGCCCGGGCCCGGGCAGCAGGCCCGGCGGGCGCTTCCGGCGGGCGGGGCGGCCGCAGCCCGGCCGGCGGGGCGGCCTCTTCCGGCGACGGCGAGGATGGCGGCGGAGAACCACTGCGAGCTTCCCGTGCCCGCGGCCGGCAGCCTCGGCGCTGGCGGGCCCTGCCGCCGGTGCAGCTCCGCGCCGCCGCCCGGCAAGTGGGTGCGGCTGAACGTGGGGGGCACCTGCTTCCTGACCACCCGACAGACGCTCTGCAGGGACCCCAAGTCCTTCCTCTTCCGCCTCTGCCAGGCCGATCCCGACCTGGACTCTGACAAGGTGAGTGCGGGCTCCGCTGCGGGCCCGCTCCCCCGACCCCGCTCTCCCGCTCCCCCGACCCCGCACCGCCGGCCCGTCTCTCCGCTCCGTCCCCGCGATGGCAGCGCCCTGCCCTGTGCCGCCTGCCCGAGCGGCCCTGCTGTGGAGGGAGCGCTGGGCCCGGCGCTGCCGCCGCCGGGGCAGTTTCTGAGGGGCTGTTTAATGAGCCCCTGAGCTTCAGGAGAGCCGGGCTGGAAGGTGGGCTGGCGTGCTGCGAAACCGCCGGTTTCGCGAGTAACACAGCTGCTCAGAAATACATCGGAGAGGACAGGATCGTTCGTATGGTTGCGTGTTTATGTTGTTTGACGGGGTTTAGTTGTAGCATTTGAATGGATTATTTGCATGCACTGACGTTGTGTTATTTTTGCAGTGTCATCACCCTCTTGTTCAATTTCAAGAACTCGAACAAAGTACTTTTGATAATAACCTCTCACTTGGGCGTAGCATTCTGTCTTTCAGCAATTCTTTAGAAAAACGTTCCATATTCTGCGTAGATTGCAAATGGTGGGTGACAGTGAATATTTCAATACTCCTTCTGACTCAGTTTTAGTGGGGAAAGAAAAGTTATTAAGATTTAACTATGGGGTGGTATGTAGTAACAGATATACAGTATTTGTGTATAGTGTTGGCTCTGAAAGTGATTTTGGAGCATCATGGACAAAAATGGGTTTCCACTATGGTAAACTTTAGGGAAAAAAAGAACAGCTTATAATCCTTAAATATATAACCAACAGGTTGAAAATAAAGAGTTGCCTTTTTTATATGATTTTTTTTCAGTGAGATTAGTAGTAGATTTCATCATTTTCTCAGGCATAACTTCCATAAAGGATATTTGAACACTTAAGAAGGTAGGGAACAAGACCTAGTGTTCCAGAGTTAGATAAAAAACCCCTTCAGATGAGGTGATGTGGGAGTGGCTTTTTTGTTGTTGCCTTTGTTTTGGGTTGAGTGTTTTTGGAGAGCTTAAACTAACATATAAAAGTAAATTTAAAATGTAGTTGGCTTGTTGATAGGTCAGAAACTATCTTTACTCAGGAGAGAGTAGGAATGCTTTCCACTCATGTTTTCTTAAATAAAAGAGAAGGCAGTGCCTTGTGCCCTGGCAGATGGGAGGGCCAGGTGTGTCCTGGGAGGCCTCAGGCACAGCATCAGCGGCCAGGCAGGGCAGGTGATTGTCTCACTCTGTGCTGGGGCAGCCTCATCTCAAGGCCTGGAGGCATTTTGGGCACCGCAATAGTAGAAGGATACAAAACTCTTCGAGAGCATCCAAAGGAGGGACACAAGATGGTGAAGGGCCTTGAGGGGAAGCTGTAGGACGAACAGCTCAGGTCAGTTGGCTTGTTCAGCTGGAGGAGACTGAGGGAAGACCCCATAGCAGTCTGCAGCTCCTTACAAGAGGCAGCACTGATCTTTGCTCTCCGTGACCAGTGACAGGACTGGAGGGAACAGCTGAAGCTGTGCTAGGGAGGTTTAGGTTGGATGGTAGAAAAAGGCTCTTCCCCCAGAGGGTGGTGGGCACTGACCAGGCTCCCCAGGGCAGTGGGCACAGCCCCAAGGCTGCCAGAGCTCCAGGGGCGTTTGGAAAACGCTCTCAGGGACAGGGTGGGATTGTTGGGGATGTCCTGGGCACAGCTGGGAGTTGGACTTGGATGTTCCTTGTGGATCCCTTCCAACTCAGGATATTCTGTGATTTCCTTAATGGGTGCTACTAAAAGAACTGAAAGGCTTCAAGAAAGGGAGCATGTTTGCCTTCAAAGCACCTTCAGGTGCTAATGTTGAGTAGAATGGAGCAGCCTGTCTTTTGGTGTCAGATGTTTCCACTTGCAACAGAAGAAAGGTTAACCTTGGCACTCCCTGAGGCAAAACTAATGTTTAATGGAATAAGGTGGTGGCATAGATTCTCTGAATTTAGTGTGCGTTACAAAGTCATGCACAACTTGGGATGTAAGACTGAGAATCATTTCAGCAGACAGATGAGTGGTAGTTCTCATACTTACTGCTCACAGTAGGATATGTTTTCTGAAATATTTAAATCTTGCTTTAGAGGTGAATATGTGAAAATAGACAAGCAGAGCCTTGCTCACCTTTTCATCATTGTTTAATTTAATGCTTTTACTGCATTACTTCAGAGATTTCCCTATTTCAACATCTTCCTATTTTAGCTATATACCAGTTTTTCTTTTACAAACTGGTCTATCATTCTTTTAACTTTCCCCTAAGTGAGAAGATTGTCAGACTTTCATAATAAGGTTTTGGCAACAGTATTCATGCTTGATTTTTAATGCCTTTCTGAAGTTAGATGTATTTGTACTAAGGTAGAATCTGTCAAAGATAGAAGCAAGCACTGAATATTTTAGAAAATTCAAAATCTTCCTGGCAGCACATCCTTAACTGTCATCTCAAAGAAATATCTAAATTGTTGTCAATATTCTGAGAAATAACTGAGGTAAACTTTATTTATCTGTGAGATTTCTGACTAGTTAGGTGGGTTGTGTTACTGATGTAGTTTTGATAAGTTCTGGCATTCTGGTGGTGCTCGAAGTTTTTGGGCCATGTAGTTTGTGAAAAATGTGTTCTGGACAAGTAGCTCAAGATTTAAAAAACACAGAGGGTAGAGGAGACAACTATTTCTAAATCTGGATTTAGTGCCCAATGTTACTATATTTCTGTGCATACTGCTGCCTTTAGCAGAACTTCTACTTGCTCAATATATGTAAATTATGCCGGTTTTTGCTTCTGTTAGAGCACACAGCTTAGAGCCAAGAGCCTGGTGGTGTGGACTGAGTGTACACATTCTGGAAAAGTATTGGTCTCAATGAAGATAACTAACTGGAAATAAATTCACTCCAAATACTGTGTTAATGCAATTCTTGAGGAGACTGTTGATTGGGACTGGGGAGATGTGTGTATTTAGTCCACCACTGAAGTCCTACTGGAATCCTGGACCTGACTCCAGCATTCCCAGTTCAGTGTTACCGTGGTGTAGTGGGTAGTCACTGGATGTGGCAGAAGGTTATAAGAAGCAAGACTGTTTCACTGGCATGGAGTTTAAGGAGTGACTTCTCAGTCCAGAAGGACATACATGGAGAGTAGAAATCTAATGGGGAAGCCTGATCAGCCTCGCAAAGGTACTGTGAGATCCAGCTGGTGAAGGGTCAAACTGTGGATGCTCATGCAGGAAAGTACCTGTTCTTAACAGTGACAGTAATTATTTATTGGAATGGCTTACACAAAATGGTTACATTTCACCACCATGTTCTAAACGTTAAATTTCACTTTAAATAAATTGAGTTATGTGTGTTTTAAGCCAAGATCAGAGTAAGTGTTCATTATGGTTCCTTTGACCCTCAGTCTCTATAATTGAAGTAGAAGTGTGTGCAACAGGAATACACAATCATTTAAATGTTTTGGCCAGTATTTTTCTAATTCTTTGAAAATACTTGTGCATTTTCCATCTTTTGTCTTCATGAATGCTGAATTGTGGATATGCTTTGGGATTGAGAAAGGAATATGATTGTGAGCTACACTGACTTTTCATTGGTACACTGAACTAGGTGATTGAAACTTTAAGAGCAAGTTTTTAGTCTTCCTCTAAAATGTGGGAGAGGGTAGCAGCAAGTGCAGGTTCACTGTACCTGAGCCATGCTGGCTTTTAAATGGTGTCCTCATAAAGCACGTATGGAAAATGTTCTAGGACTTGGGGACAAGGAGGGGAAAACTTGCTAGAGAGAAGAAGGTAATGCAAAACCAGAACTGGATAAAGACACAAACACTTGTGTCATTAATTAGCACTTTGGGGCTGGATGCACAAAGACAATTGGTGCATTTACTTTAAGTTTTCTTATGAAGAGTGTCAAAATTTGCATTAAACGGCTCTGGGGTCAAAATGTTGGGGTGAATGGAGAGAAAATGAGTTTCAGCTGCTGTTCTGGTAAACATTAATCCCTGTTTGTATAAAATATATATACAAGAGAAAAAACAGAAACCTTATTAGGACGTAGATTTGTCTTATGTTTGTGGTGTTTGCCTGAAGTTTGGAAAATGGCTTCATAATTTACTGGTTAGCAGAGGAAATTGCATAGCAGGGACACCAAGGTCTATTAAGCAAGCCTAAAGCTAGTTATGTATGTGCAGACTGCAACTATATCTTTAGATTTCTAGATCACATTTTAAGTGCAATTTATTATTCTAATCTTGCAATAAAAGAAAACCTTCTTTTAGAAAGTGTCAAAATGCTAATTATACATGGGAATACAATGTGTTTTTATGTACATCTGGATGAAAACAATCCTGATAATATTCTGATAAACTTACGACCTGTATTTTGAGAGCTCTAGGTAGAGCAGGTGGCTGCACTTCTGTGTCAGTGTTTATTGGATTTATGTTTATATAAATATCCTTAAAGATGGAGTGTAATCGGCTTTTCTTAGTGATTTCAGCCTGAAGTGCTTAGCATACATTGAAGGCTATTCAGACAGCTCACTCTAAAGGAGGAGTGATAAGGCATTTTCCATAGGAAGATGCTGAGGAGGTCAATTTGTGCCCCTTTTGCTTGTGCATTTTTTGCACATGATTACAATATTCTTTGCTGATTTTCCTTTTTGGGTCTTGACTCCCTGCTGCTAGTCTGTAGCAAACCTGAGCTGTAAGGTTCAAGACACACATCTTCCTCTTTGGAATAATGTTAATCAATGCATGTTTTCCATACCTGTAAATGTGTCTGGGTAGGTAATTTTTGCATTTGCAATTTTTACATGCTAGAGTGAATGCTGTTGAAGAATTTTTACTGCACACTGTTAGCATTTAGCCAGAGTTCTATAAGTATTGATATTTACTAATTTATAACACTTTTGGCTTCCTTCTTTATTATTTTTCAAGACACACTATTGCCTGAAAGGCTCCACAGAGTAAACAGTGACACTACTGGGGTGGCATTTTATTCTTATATGACCTCTGGTAAGGTGGAACTTGAAAGAAAAGGCCTAACATTGTAGCTTCTTCCCTTTGTGGTTTTGTTGGAAGCTTGTTTAGTGTATAGAAAAAGTTAAAGCCTTTTGTGGAAGGAGTGAAGTCACTGTTGTTACTTGCCATTTCATGTAAAGGTTTTAATTACTTGCTTCTGTGACCCACCTTTCTGTCCCTGAGGTGGTATAGAGCTGGTGGGCCACTATTGCTTCATAAGGTGATATGAAAAAACATTGCAGTGTTTTTTCTGTAGATTGTTCATTCTTGAAGTGTTTTGGTAATGTAAATGTATTTAAATGTGATGTAATAAAACTGCAGAGTTTTGTTCACTTTTTCTGCCCACTGGTTCTGGTGCATAGCCTTGCTTCTCTGAGACCTTTAGATCAGAAGAAATTGTGATGAGACGTCATCAAGCCTTGTCTGGTCTGAGTATCAGTTAACTGAGCATGTTTTAATGTATTAATGTTTCCTTGAATAGTTAATTTTATATGAAATTAAACACACCTTCACTACTTCTAAAATGACAGTGTGTTTGTGTGCAGTATTTAGCTTGTAATCATAGAGAGGTGTATGTGGCTTTTGTAGTTCAGGCTGTGGTCATATGTTCTACCAATCCCAGTTAGACAAATGCAGTTATTCAGAAACTGAATCCATATATCCACTATCTTTTTTCCAATGAAACATTTTAGGAACTCTAGGTACTGTTAAGTAGAGAGAGTTTTCAGGTATCACAGTTCAGTAAGCAAACTTTTATATGTAAACATCAATGTCCAAAAGCAAAGGAATGGGTCAGTAGAACTTTTTTTCATGTGGAACAGCAAGTATCACTCTCTTGTGTGGTGTCCATGCAGAATGGTTCAAATTTAGCTAGAATTGTTAGTAATGACACTTTTTTGAGTATCTCCTGTAAACTACCAGAATATTAAGAATAAGTAAAAACGTATTTGGGCTGCTGCCACATCTCTTCAGTATGTCTCTGTAGGATATCTGTTGTACCAAAACCTGAAGTAGTAAAGGATTAATGCTCTTAGTGATTCACTTGGTAGTAGAAGGAAGCAGTAGAATCTGTTAGACATCTGTCTTATGAATCTTCCTTAGACCTCTGGCCAACACAAAATGTGTCAGTACTGCATTGATCACAGATAGATCCTAAATAACATAGGAGATACCTGTTTTGTTTCTTTTTCTCTATGTCAGGAATATCACCTCTGGATTTCTTGACGTTTTGCATTTCACAAAACACCGCAGTCTGTTCAGGAAACTGAGCATTATTTAATTTGATCCACTCCATCACTGTCTCCACAAGGGAGGCAGGAACTGCAACACCAGTGTACTTTTATTTAGAAGATGCACATACAACCTTTGCTTGGTACATGGCAGTTCTCAGTACCCCGTCAGTTTTGTCTGTCAGAGATGGGACAAAACCAAATGTTTATAGAACGAGGTGTTGAGGCTAAAAAGAAGTATGTTTGTTTGCCTTTAACTAAAAAAAAACTAACAGAAAACAAGAAAAAGGAAAAACTGGTATTTGAGCCTCCCTAGAATGTAACCTTTATTCTGATTCTTCAGGTTTCCTAAAAAAATGCCCTCATTTTAAGTGTTATTTTTTAACCTTAACTGTCAGTGTTCTCTCTTCCTACTTAGATCTTTCATGCTAAGTTGATAATCTTTGATAAAGGGCTGTGGGTGATTGATCCGATAAGAGAGGTTGTGTATTACACATTTCAGTGATAATCTGGGAAAACTACAACTACGTTGTTGAATTCCTTCCTTTTGATCTCTTTATACAATTTGCCTTTAATAGATGTGGCCACATCTGAATACGTGCTTGCTATTCAGATGGCAAGCTGAATATTAGCTTACAATTCCCACTTGGATGTTCAAATCATTGTGGGGTTTTTGGCTTGTTTGTTTGGGGGTTTTTGTGTTTTGTTGTTTTGGTTTGGGTTTTTGTTTGGTTTTTGTTTGTTTTTTCTAATCTAGGATGAAACAGGTGCCTATTTAATAGACAGAGACCCGACATACTTTGGGCCGGTGCTGAACTATCTGAGACACGGGAAACTGGTTATTAACAAGGACCTAGCTGAGGAAGGTAAGACTTTACCAAAACTTCTGGTTACTTATCACTTGCTTATTATTTTTCATGACTTTTGAGTCATCAAAACTAATTTAGAACTAGATGGTAAATCTTAATCAGTGTAGCATTTCAATCTGTTTCAAGCAAAGCTGAGAGGTATCCTGCAGCTATAGTATGTGCTGTTACTTAAGCATTTTGAGTGTGATTCGTGATGTAACAAACCCAGTAAGTATTCAAACAGAAGGGGAGATGCCTTGTGTTGTAGTCTTCATCTTTGGGTTTAGTCCTTTTCAAGCAAGAGAGTGCTGCCTGGGAAACAAGCTTTAGAAGATGTAAGTCAAATAAGAGTGAAGGTCTGGGATGTTCAGAAGTGTGAAATATGCTCTTGAAGACTAAATTCTGCCTTTGGCTTCTCCCTCTCTGTCCCCAGCTTGTAACAATTTTTCCCTAATGGAGGATGACTGCCTTAAAACATGTGGTACTAAAACTGTATTGATAAGGCATTGAAATTTGTTAGAGAGGTACCATCTAACTATATTAGCAGGAAATACTATGAAATATCATTTCCACGTGTATTGTGTCTTATGTGTGGAGAACAGGTAAGCCTTGAAGGTGTGAGTTGAAGCAGTGCCTTTAAGCTTTTGTTTCAGGATCTAAGATCTCAAATGACAGGAAGGAAAATTTCGTACATGCTGGCAGCTGCAGAGATTTTCAGTAGGATTATTTGAATTTCTCTTTTGCATTCCAGCCAGAGGCAGGGCCTGAGCTCGGTGGTCTGTCAGTCTGCCAAGGAATGGTGTCTGTGCCCCTCTTTTGCTTTTCTGCCTCATTCTATACATGAAATGGCATCTGCTTTCTTTTGGGGTTTTTAGGACAGTTTTTTAGAATGAGCTAAATACTGACTACATGTGCCTGAAAGAGGCAAGAATCATTTGGTTGGTAAATTATCTTATCATAGGATGATAAAATAAAAAGATTTATGTAGCTGTAGAGAGGAAAATTTTAGGAACTCGTTGGTGATTTTGGCCTGGAATCTTTGATTACACTATCTTTCCAAAAAATGTTTCCATACTAGGTGTACTGGAAGAGGCTGAATTCTACAATATCACATCACTAATAAAACTGGTAAAGGACAAAATAAGAGAAAGAGACAGCAAAATCTCACAGGTGAGGCTGTTTTCTTGTGAGCTTTTGATTATTTGTTCTATGACAAGTAGTGGGTGGGTTCCATTTGATCTTCATGTAACTGCTCATTTCCCCAGTAAGGTACTGAATGGCTGCCCTCATCTCTGGATGAGCTAGAACTCTTAGGATAAAAAGATTATTATTCTGAATTACTTGCTCCTGTCAGTCTACTTGCAAAGTTCACACATCTTGTTCAGAACATGATAAAACTCTAAATAATTGTTCTGAAATGTCTTGTAGTAGTAGAATTTGCCATATTATCCTTTCTAGAAATAGTTATTTTAGAGAACAGTTTTTTGAGAATATATTTTAGAATATATATTTCTCATTTTCATTTAACAGTCTGAATATAATGAGATTGCCTAATTATGGTATAACTGCTGTTTATACAGTATATTTATGCAGCATGCATACAGATACTATTTAGCTCCTGTCATACATTTTTGTAGCAAAGTTAGTTTCTTTATTTGTAGTGCCCTGTGGTTGAGAAGACTGCTGCTTCTCATAGCAAGCAGCTCATGAATATTTCTCCTTGAACGTGAATATGAAAGAGAAACTTTGTTCTTTAACTCTGCTACTCTGAACTTCCCTGGTAACTGAGTCTTTGTGGAGATATTCAGAACTCATGTTGCCAAATTCCTCTTGAAGTCAAGTTGTGGGATCACAGGATGTCCCAGATAAAATGGTCCTAGTTATTCATTGCTCTGGATGGGTTCGGGGTGGTATTGCTGACCATTTCTAGAGAGTAAGGGCAGCTTCAGAGAAGTCACAAACATGGTGAATTCCATGACCTGTTGAGCATCTTATATTTCATCTTGAAGGTGCCAGTCAAACATGTATACAGAGTGCTGCAGTGCCAGGAAGAGGAACTCACTCAAATGGTTTCCACAATGTCCGACGGTTGGAAATTTGAACAGGTAAAAAACTCATATGGGATATAGTTACAAAGTCTTCTAAAAACTGAGTTTTATGAAAAAGGAATATAAATTAATTTCTGTGCATCTCTTTAATTCAGTCATGTTCAGAATTTGTATAAACATACACAGTTAAGGTAAAATGTGATATTTGTGTTTGTCATAGAACAAAAAATAGCTTTCCAGGAGGTAAATTGTGCTGACTTTCTTTAAAAACATCTGTGTCATGTCTGAAATGTAATTATTCAGTGTCTGCACATGGGCAGTTGAAGGGTAAATCAACCAAAATTATCTAATACAATTTTATGTGGATGGTATGTTAAAGAGCTCTGGGTAAAAAAAAAGAGCTTGGGAGATAAATGTTTGTCAGGCCCCAAGAGTGGTTCTTCAGGTAAAAAATTGATAGACATAGAAGTTTGGACTTAAGCAGTGTGGATGTGGAGCTGGAGAGCTGTGAGGTATGTGATTGTTTTCGTTCTGTGTGCTGTATAAAAATAGCTTTGTGTGCACCTTCAAGAATATATTGTAAAATTGCAAAAGATTTTTCTGTTATTTTTTCTTATCTCTGTAAATAAGAAACTAACTGTACGACTTCTTCATCCTTCACATTCCCAACCTAGCAGAACATTTAACTGCACTGGAGCAATGAGTCTGTTAACTCTGAGACACGAGTGCTCAGCTGCCAGCACCTTTTTCAGTGGCTGATGCCTGCCTACTGTAGGAGAGACTGGAGTAAGCACAAGCCCGTTGTCCTGTGCAGTCTCACTCTAAAAACATAACAAAGCAACCTTTTAAAAATGTTCAGGACACAAAGGTAAAAGAGAACATTTTGTTTATATTTGATGAGATGTGTAAGGTGCTGGTGTCAGGAAGACAGCCATAATCAGATAGACTCAGCTGGCACAGAGAAAGCTTTTTATGTTCAGGTCTCGGGCTCAAGTATTACCAGGTCTGTTTGCCGTGCCAGAAGGTGAATGTGGTAGAAGTCCCTGTAGAAAGATCTTCACTTAATGCATGTGACTTTTATGACCAGTGCATTAACAAAGGTGTTTCAACATTCTTCTTTGCCATGAGAAACTGGCTTTCATTACAGAGATTCTTTACTTTTAAAAGATTAAATGATGCCATGGCTTTTACTTATCCTAAAGCCGTTTAGTCTTTGGGGATATTGGATTTGGGAGTAATACTGCTTTGATTTGACAGTGCAACTTCTGAAAGAGTTGTTATAATCTCTTTACAACTGGAAAAGTCCAGTGGTTTTCTTGAACATTATGCCCCTGTTTCATCCAGCTTTCTCCCCACTTCCTCCCTCTGCCATGTTGCACTCTTTTAGACACGAGGTTTGAAGTAGATAAACACAAGAGCTGTATTATACCTCCCACCAGGCTATTCCCTTCTTTGGTCGTATTGCAGACCTGCTTTTAGCACACAGCATTCACTTTGAACAGGATTAGTATATTCTGTATAAGGTAAACAGTTTTATTGTTAAGATCTGAGAACAGTGTCTCATTTTTGTAATTTGTTATCTTATCTAAGTCTGTGTTGCTCTGCAGTATGCTTCTTTCAGGAGTGCTTTGTACCCGAGAAAAGCTGAAATCATTGGCTTTTTCAGAGGAGAGATATTCCTATGGATTGGGAGTTCTTGTGCTCTGAGCCCCGTGCAACGTGTCTGAGTGGTTTGTTTGGATCAAAAACATTTCTTTCCCCTTAACATTTCAAAATTTTGTTGTAAAATATGATTGGATGTGGTAATTAAATAGGAGCGGAAGGTGCTGAACTTTTGGTACACTTAGGCAGATGTTTTGATGCCCTTTTGCAAAGAATATGAATGGAGGCTTTGCTGGAACAGTGTGATTATGTCCCAGTTGAAAATCTCTTAGCAAAAATTACACTGCCTTACTTTTCTGATTTCAGTGGGCTACTTTGTAGAGCATTTTTAGCTTCAATTTTTACTTCTTCAGGCAATCAGAAAAAGCCAATATTTTGGCAATACAACATAATAAGAAACATTAGGCTATACAAAATTGGTACATATGGAGGCTTAGACAGCAGTGCTGTTGGTCATGTAAATTTTAATGATTAATGTAACGTGAGTCTGTCACCATAACACAGTCTTAAATATGTTCCCTGTATGAGGAAGGTGGTATTTAGCTGCTGCCTTCAAAATTTTCACATAACAGTAGCAGGATATGTATAAATTTACCATTCATGGGCCTTTTCATCCATTGTAATCTCCACTTTACTCAGAATAGGCAGTTGTTGTCTAGCTCTTCACACTTATTTCAAAGCTGTAATCTTTCTCAAGGGTGCTGACAGGTATGCTTTAATTTAAATGGGCTAGGAATTGCCATTAAGGTAGAATATTTTTTATAGTAACAACTTGAGAAATTTAGCTGATGTTTAGCTGAACTTTGAATTATTAGACATTTGGCAAGTGTGACCAGAGTTCTTGCTAGTGGTTTTTATGGGAACAAGACAGATTTTTTTTCTACTCCAGGTATTTTCTTGGCTCTTCTGTAAATTACCCCTTCTGAAAGCAACTTAGAGCATCAACGTTTTTTCCTTTAGTTGACTTCATATGTTTCTTTAGCTGTATTTTGTTTATCAATATTTAGGACAAGATGAAGCTCTTTCATAACCAGGCTTGATACATTGCTTAAATTAACACCTTCCAGTCTTACATCCACATTACCTTCTCCATTTGGCAAGTGCAGCAGGGAAATAATGCTTCCTTCCATAATGCACCAAACTTCCTTGATGTTTTTCAGAGTAGTTGGCTACACCACAGTGACATGGGGAGTTTTCTGTCTTGCTATTAGTAAATCTTAACTTCCCTTACAATTACAAAGGGCTTTGCAACTGCCTTAATAATTGTTTGATGTTGAAATGAAAGTTGTAGCTTTATAGCAACCTGTTCTAGTGGCAAGTAAATGTTACCTGAATGTTTGAGCTCCTCTGTTATTTGTACGATTTGGATAACAGTATGTGCTTCAGCTTCACAAAGGTTTCTTTTTGTGTTTTGCTTTGATTGGTTATTTCAGCTTGTCAGTATAGGTTCCCAGTCCGTCTGTGGCCGGGCTCAGCAGGCAGAGTATCTGCTGATAGTGTCACGGGAGGTGAAAGGGGAAGAGAGATGCTTCCAGAAATGCTGCAGTGAGGTGTGTCACACCATTCTCTTTGCCCTCACGCTGATGTGCTTGGCCTCTTTGCGTTTCTGCTGCTTTCAAATCATTCCACTTTATTCCTGGATGTACAGCACATAGTAATTTGTGTGTATTTGTGACTGGTTTTTTATTTATATTCATGATATTTCATTATACATTATGAATGTTCATACTGTAAATATAATAAAACCCAAATAAAAATCCCCTAGTTATTTAGTTAAAGTTTTTTCTTAAAAAGTGTTCTTACCTTCTCAGTAGGTAACTTCTTTTTCTTAAACCTTCCTCCAAAGTTAACATCCTTTGATACATACTTGTTAAGGAAGAAGGGTAGAATTCAAACCTTAGGAGCCCTGTAAATACATCTTTGTCTTCACTGGGTTCAGAAGGGCACATTTCTCTGTTATAGTCAACTGGAACAATGATTGTTTCATCCACCAAATAGCCTGTAAAGGTCCGAGTTTGAACCCTTTGTTTCTGGTAACTCAGAGCTTAACTGTTTTTTAGATGGATGAAATATGTTCAAATTGGAACAACAAATGACAGGAATTTTTCATATGGAGGAGTGAGGGGAGAACAAAATCAGAAATTTTAAATTTTTGGGTCTCAAGTGGAAAAAACGCCCTGGGTGGGGTTTTTTTGTTTTATTGTTTTCTTGGGACATTTTCTTGAAACTCAAATGGAGACTCCAAGCCTCACTCATTGGCTTTTTAGGCTCATCCTTCTTTGTCCCTTTTGTTCTCTTTTCACTGCTTTTTTAATTGCTTTGTTGCTTCCAAACATTCATGAGTTTGGGAAGGATTTTTTTGCTAACCAGTAATGTGGAGACAGTTTCCAGTACTTTACATATCTCAGCTCTATTTCAAAGTGTCACATGTGAATTGATTTGGGAACGTGGTGCTCTGTAGTATTTTCATCAATAAAATGCTTGGAGTACTTATTCTTTTCCTTGCTATATATATATGGTTATACAGTCGGAAAGAGGAGTATAACATCCTGAAGGTAACGTGGTAGTGAAGTGGCTGGATAAAAGCAGAGCTTTGCCTATGACTTTACGTGGACACTTAGCCATGCAATTCTGGATTTTGAACCTGGGCTGTTACCCCCCTGTATTCCAGAATCTGTTTTTCATGAACCAAGCACTGTCTGTTTATTTCAGTTGTATAGGTAACATTTTGAATGTGGAATCAACACTGTGGATTTTCAGACTTTCTGGAATAGAGTAAGAACTGCAGCTTGTTAGGTCTGTGTAGGGTACAGGCAGCATGATGTCATTCATGCATTCATGTCCTAGGGAAATCAAAGTAAACTTCAGCATCATCAAATGGAAGATGAGGAAGGCAGTGAAGAAATGAATGCAGGTGTAAAATAAAAATAATAATTTTTAAAAATTGAAGCTTTGAAGTCTGATAGTTGCTTTAAGAGACCTGTAATAAAAATGTTTTCAGGCCTTGCATCAGTTACCAGTGCTGAGTTGAAGAGCTGATGTGCCTGTCTCTATAAACTTTTGCAAATCCCTTGAGAAGGCAGTAGAACAAATGCATTATAACTCTGAAAGGCATAGAGGCCATTCTTAGATTCATACAACTTGATTCTGTAAAGGAAAATTATTCTGCTAGCCCTTAGCATAATTAAAAAAAAAAAGACAAACTAAAATAGAATTAGATAAAAATTTACTGGGTTTTGTGAATCATACCATCACAAGATAGAGAAGGAAATTAATTGGTAGTGGTGAAGTAGAAGAGTTGGTTAATATGAGTTAACTCCACTGGGAAGCAGAGGAAGACACGGCTGCTCTTTGTGCAAATTGGAGTGGTTATCTGAGATGATAATACTATTCCTGATTTGTCTGGTGAATACACTTGTATAGCATTTGGATGAACGTTGCTAAACCAAGAGAGTAAATCTGTATAGGCACATTACTGAAATGTGTCTGGTTTTGAGATAAGCCTCGGTTCAGTTAGGCATGAGATTTGTTTGCTTCAAAAATAAGGTTACTTACTATGAGACAGGAACTGCCTTGCTTTGATTTCTTTGTCTTTTAAGGAAAATCATGAGCTCTACTGGCACATCAAGCGATAACTATTTCTGTTGACTCAATAACAATGATGATGATAATAATGCTTTTCATTCCTGTCTTCTTTAGTTGTAGCTGACAACCTGCTAGTGCCATCGCCCCTTTTCCATTCAAATGGTGAATGGATCATTATGTAGTGAATTTTCTGTGATAAGTAACATTGACATTTTCCCGTGCTCGGTTGTGACACTGTTGGGGCTCACAGGGTTGCTTAAACAGGACCACACAGCTTTAGTAGGAAGTCGTGGAAGGAGTAAACCAATGGGGGAAAATAGATACATGCATGTATGCATACATGTGTAGTTATATATATGTGTATATAAATCATACAAATCTATGAAATTCAGAGTTTCTAAACATTCTTTTTTTCCTTTCTTGAGGTCTTGATCATTTAAGCCCCATGAGCCAAAAAGAGTTTGTCCTTTCAGAAAGTCTGAGAAAAACAGTAGTGTGGATAATCTGAAATCCTTTGACTATGCATTGTAACACCTGTTTTGCAGAGCTCAGATTACTCTGATTTGTTGTGGGTTCTTTTTGGGGGGGATTGAGTGTTGGTGGTGTAGGGATGGGCAGACATGAGGAAAAGAGGGGGGATGGATCTTCCAGTTTATCAGCATCCTTCTTGAAGTATTGCCACCAACACTGGGAACAGTGGGGTGACTTTTGGAATAGGAGTACTAAAGCAATAGTGTATTTCTGATCTTAATTCCTGACACAGCAGTTAGTTCTAATCTTCAGTCATTTTCCATTGTTTCTTTTTCTGCCATCAACTTTATTGTTGATGCATTTCAAAAAGCTACAAAAAATTTCTAGCATGCTATTGGTATTACACAAACTATACATTCTTAGCTTCTCACATAATAAAACTGCTTATGGGAGTAGCATGAGTTGGAGTTTTGGGGAATGTGTGTTTAATGTTGCAAAAGTGACTTTATCTTGAATTCTGCCAGCTAATCAGTAATGGCAAAAAATCATTAGGTGTTTCACAGTCAACTAAATCCATAGTCCTATCCAGTTGGCTAACAGGTATTCAGTCTGCCATGTCTCCTAAAAAGACTGAGATGCAAGAAGTTAACTTATGTCATTGTATTATGAAGCATTAGCAAGTAGCTTGGTTAGCCAGAACTGATGATTTGGCTGATGTTTGGATTTTGTATGGGATCTCCTTTCAGAGAGGTAATTTATTTCTTTAGAGTGTCAATAAGTGAAGAAGTATTTTTCCTTCTGCTAGTTATCACAGCTTATCTGATAGAGAGTTGTTGCCATTTTGAAAGAAGAAAAGTTGACTGTATACTCATCAAATTGTATGCTTGAATTTTATTCAGATTTCTCTTCAGAGAAAGTGAATTTTGTGTGGCTTTATTTAAACATGTATCCAACTTTCTGAACATTTTCCAGCCTTTAAGTGGGTTAAAAATACTGTTTAATGTCCTACCTTTTACCTCAATAATTGAAGCAGCTGCAGTAGTTATATTAAATGATTTGTAATTACTGTGTAATATATAGGATAAACTTTATACCACTTTGTTAAATTTAGAGCCAACTTAACTGCTATTTTTTCTGAAAATGTGTGTATTGTATTTTTTGTTGATAGGGAAGACAATCAAAAAATCATCTCAACATACAAAGTAAATTTGGGTTGATCTTCCAGCTCTTCAGTAGATTTTCTTTGTCCATTTTATGCAACTAAGGAACTAGTTTTACTTTGTGGGTTTTGTAATTCTGCATTACACAAATATGGTGTGGTGCAGACTGCAGAGTATCAGTATCCATTGTGGAAGATTAGCTGCCTTAAAGCCTCAAGGTAAATGACACTGTTATGTTGAGGATGCATTGGTGCTTCTGAAAAAACTGGGGGTTTGTAACTTCTTTACATGGTTTTGGTGGAAAAAATGTCTTTAACACATACATTTTTGATCAGCCTGTGTTCACTGCTGACTGTGTATGTATTTTGCAGAACTGGAGTGGTGTTAGGAGAGGAGGAGGCAGGGAAAGGTTTCTGGTGATAACACACAGCCAGTGAAGTTAAAGTACATAATTTGAGAGTGATGAATTTTGATGGTCAGTTTTGTTCATGGAAGGCTGTCTTGTATGCTGTAATACTACCAGGGTCCAAAATCTTTGACGTTGCCTGGGCTTGGAGTCAGCTTGGTTTGTTGTGCAGACACCGTGTCTCTGCTCTCTGTAGCCATCGCTCTGCCCGCCCGCGGAGCCGCTGCCCTGGCTGTGGTACCGCAGCGCGAGAACATCCGAGTGTTCCTCCCCTCTCTCCTTGGAAGTACAGCGAGACTTTATTTTCTCCTGACAATGCTGTATGGAAGCTGCTTTTAACCTTGGTGTGACTTCTGTTTGTGTGGAAGGGATAATCTTACCCCTCAAGTACAGACTGTATCAAGATTTCTTATGGACTGCACCTTCCGTGCTGTAACAAGGCTTTTGCTTCTTGTTCTGCCAGACTAATAGCAGAACACTGTTACAGAGATAACTACAGTGTTTCAAGTGCTCTTGTCCTAAAAAACAAGTCAGGCCTTCTACATGGAGCCATTTCCAGTGCACTTTAATAGCACAGTAGAGACTGGGAAGGAAGACAGCCTTATTGTATGTGTGTGATGATTTGGCAGGTAGATTCAATATAGTTTTGGTTATGACATTTAGATACAGTGTATCTCTGCAACTGGTTTTAGGATTGGAGCTGTATCAGTAATAATAACACCATACACTGTCTTGTCATGCTTTTGAAATCAAACTTTAAAAATGAACCAGCTATATCTGAATTCATTCTGTTATGGAAAGGCAGGCTACGTAAAGCTTCTAGCATTAGGTAAGTATGTTGTGTTAAAGTAAGACAATTTCTGCCATTTGATACACATCTGCATGAGAGATAGTATTGATACTGAGAGTATATCCTTCTTTCTCAGTAAATTTTCATTTATCATTCAATATAGAGACTTGTAGAAACTTGTAAATACATCACATTTCATTATACATGGCTTCTGCTTGTAGCACTTCCTTAATTAACTTCCTTGTAGCTGCACATACAAATTTCAGATGTTAATGGGTGTCCCACCATCCTGTGTCTTGGTGTTTTACAAGCAAATGTAAATTCTGTCTTTGTCCATTCAAAATATGTTCTAATAGAAATACTGTTATTCTGTAAGTAGTGGTGAGGATTCCTTCAGGATAAAGAACTTTCTGCCTGCAGGCATTTACATGTTAAATCATGCCTTGTTAAGGCACAAACTCTTTAAAAATTAACTCTGGAGGATGTGAAGGTTCCCAGTAAATAATGGAAGTGGAACAGGCTGCTTCTCTACTGGTCTGCATCTGTAGCCTTTTCTTTCACAGTATAATCATAACTGTAAATCATTAATGCTGTAACTGTTTAAAAAGAAAGGCTGTGTTTATCTTATCATCAGTGTCAGTGTATTTGTCAACATCAAAACGTATTTGCATTGAAGTGGAGAATTGTGCTTCATGCACAACCAACAGTGTGAAGAGTGAGGAGTGTTTGTACTAATGGTGAGACCTTATGGAATTTCTTTTATGTGGAAAGGTAATTGACTTTTTGTTTTTCATCTTTCAGCTGGTCAGTATCGGTTCTTCCTATAACTATGGCAGTGAAGATCAGGCTGAATTTCTGTGTGTTGTCTCAAAGGAATTGCATAACACTCCATATGGCACAACCAGTGAACCCAGTGAAAAAGCAAAGGTAAGTTGATAGACATTGGACTAAAGAAATTATGTTGAATTGGGTGGGCTTCACAGTCATGTTAGATCTGCCTCTGTTCTGGACCATTATTTAATTGCCTTTCCCCCTGTCTTTTATGACTAATTCCTTGTACATTGGATGAGAGACTGTAAATGGTACAGTCAGGATACATTTATTATGCATTTGTAGATTATTTAAATACAATATTCTGTACTTTTTCAATACCTTTTCTTTTTCAAGTTTTGGCAGATATTTGCTGTTTACAATTGAGAATCTAGGTTTTGTTTTTCTTGCTTGGCTTCAGCTGAAGAAATCACTGCCAAGAATGGATCTGGTAAGATGCTATCTCTGTAAAACAGAGTCATGTGCAATATGTCATAAAAGGTACTTTTTAGCATAATGTTTTCTGAGTTCTACTCAATTATCTGTACTTTCTCTAATCAACTTTACAAAAAGATTGTAATGGGCACAGTTTCTTAGCATTTTACTCAGTTGTCTTTCAGAATTTGTACAAGGGAAAATGTAAAATCACAGCTGACTAGTTATAAACCAGAGCAGTTCTGTCATGTGTGTTGTGTGTCATGCACAGTGAACAGCTTTTATCATTGTATTGCTGCATTGTATGAGGAGATTACTGCAGACAAACTGGATGCTCCTGTATCAAAAGCTTTTAATTTCATATATGCAGATGGAAAACAAGTGGTGAAACATCAAAGGTTGCTTTTTCAAGAATCACCTTTGAAGAAATTAATTTTGAAATAATGCTAAAAATGGATCCAAGCCTTGGATGCGAGACCTCAAAAAGATAAAACTTCATTGCTTTCTGTGCTTTGTAACATGCTTATGCAGCTCCACATACAGAGTCAATTTTATGATATGCACTATAAAAATACCCCAAGCCTGATGTTGGATCTCTAGTGAAATGAATAATTATGTTCTTCTGTCACTATTGAGATAAAACTTCCAAAGAATTGTAAAGGACTAATATAGTCAAGAGGAGGCAGTGAGCCTGGTTCAGCCATGGCTCACTCTTTTCAAAACCCTAGTCAGGATCTGGTTTTGCCTGGATGCTTCAGGAAAACTTTGAAAGTTGACAAGTTAGAGGTGTGTGGTAATAACTTCGGACTGAGATACCTGCCTGAAATAAAATATGGAATTCTAGAGCCTAATCAACATCTTCACAAGGAATGGTGGTACACGTGCGGGGAGTTTCAGAAGTTGCATCCTTAATTTAAAAGAAAATATGGATCAAATGAAAGTGTTTAAACACAAAAGCTAGTTCAGCCTGCAACACAACTGTGTAAACTGAGTCTCTCTGAGAGAAGCTGTCTTAGACCTCCCCATCAATAACTGCTTGGTCATTGTTTCAATGAGAGAAAAAAGGGTAATTTGACCACTGTGATGAAAAAGCATTCCTGTTAATTTTGGCTGGAGATATAAATAGTCACTTCTTTTGTCCTGGAAGAGTTGAGCTGTTACTAGCAATTAATGGGCAATACTTGAAAAGTAGTTTTTATATATTGTGTTTCTAATAGATCAGAATTTTTTACACAGATATATGTTGTGACTGGGAAAAACAAATTTTTCTTGAGAGGTTTCTGGCATCTGTGTTCAGGAATCTTGACTGGATTTCAAGAGCTGCTGTGTCCACAGTTCCCTCTGAGCATTATCCTCTAGGCTCTTCAGTAGTGCCTGAGTTTGCCCTCATGAAGCTGATGTGACTGAAATTCTAGTATCCACTGATACATACAGAATAATGTGTTTATGTGTGGGTACCAACTTTTAGATGCCGTAAGAAAGTCTTCCTATTCCATTTACAGCAGATTGGGTTAGAGAAAAAACACCTGCCAGTATGTAATTTTTATTGGCAAGCACTTCGGTTTTAGTTAATAGTCCTGGACTTTCAGAACTGGAAAAAAGCGTTTTCTGATAGCCATCTAATCAAGCTTCACCTTCAGTCCTTGTTAGAGACTTTTTCCTTGTGTTTTCTTTTTTTGGGTAACAGTCAGCATAATAAGTTAGTAGATGACTTCTGTGTAACCTTGTAATTCACCTAAGCAAAGGAAATTGATCTTAAATGGTTCCAGTGGTTTTACTGGTAGCCATAGCACGATCCAAAGATAACCTCTATTCCCACAAGCATTCCTCTCTTTCATGTCACTTTATTGACCCAGCACTCTTGGGACAGATGGCCAAAACTTGTTCACAGTGTCTGCATCCAAAGTTAGATGCTAGTATTGTCCTTTTGCATCCACAGCATAGAGTACACAGAGTTAAGGTACCAGCTTTTTATGGCTTTATTTAACTTTTCTCTGTACTTACACTCCCTGTTGTTACATTGCATGGAACTATTGGCTTCTATCTGCTGATTTTAGGACATTTGGTAAAGGAAATTGTCATAAATCCATTATGTTCCTTCTTGAAATTGCCAGCTGTCATACTCTTTTACTAAGAGTGGAGGTCCCAGGAGAAAACAAATAAATGTCATTGCCAGATGCTTCAGGTGTAAGTGGACTGTACTTTTTTGCAGCTCTGACTCACTTGCAATCTCTTCTTTTCCCTTCCTTTTTCTATACTTGCTGCATGCTGCATGACACTCAGAGTGAGGATGAAGATACGGATTACGATATGAATGACTCAGATTAAGTGTAAATGTCATGGTGAGCACTAGCTGCCCCAGGATTCTAACCAGATGCTTTCTGTCCCTTCCAATTCCCACCCCCAAGTGCTGTCCTTCGGCTAGTCGTGGTGCTCTGTGTGTGTGTTTGTGTTTATAGTTGTAGCATGGTTAGCACAGACAGAATTCCTGTTCTGGATATTGCTGCTTTAACACAGTAATGACTGTTGCTGTTACAAACTGTATTGAGATTTGTTCCTTTGAGGTTTTGCTGAGAAGGAAAGTTCTTCATGTAGATTCTAGGGTCAGAATTGCTTTTCATTTTTATTTCCCATGCACCACCTTTTCTGTCTAATGGGTTTTTTATACGTAGAGGCATCTGGTACAAGTTTACAGTACACATTTTCAGTGAATGTCTGATTTGGCAGTAATTTAGCAAACTTGACTAAAGTGCAGTGCAGTCCAAAGGTGGTCTTAATCTGATAATTTTGAAATCAATGATTTTTTTTAATCAAGATACGGCAAACACAAGTAAACAGTGTGATCTTGGTGCCATAGGAAACAACTTTCTGGGGAGAGATTCTTTCCACTGTCATTTGACATCTGATACAAGATCAAGGTACTTTAACAGTCACAAGTGGAAGAGCACAAAAAAATTTGCATCTGAAAGAACCTTCCCCTAATGTGTCTACAAGCAGTGCTCATATTTATTCTGCTCTCGAGTTTGTAGAAGATGACATAGCATTGAATGATCAGTAGTACAGTGTGGGTAGTCACTCACTTGAGCCTGTATAAATTGAAGGTATTTACCACTGAATGAGAACTTTTTAGCTGTAAAGCAGCATTACATTTATCTCTGAAGTTTGGACAATGCTCTCAAGCACATGGTGTCATTCTTGAGGTTGTCCTGTGCAGGGCCAGGGTCATCACTTGGTGGTCTTTGTGGGTCCCTTCCAACTCAGGATATGCTATGATTCTATGAAGTTCCTTCACATGGCTGAAAAACCCCACTGTTTTCTTAACTGATGCTAACAGAAACAACTGCTAGAGTAGAATGAGACCTTTTGCCTAGTCTTCAGAAATGGCTGAAGGGAATTAATCAAATATGAAGCTTTATTGAAAGAAAGTAAACTGGCACTATGCTGAATTAAAATGCAATATTCTTAAGCTGCCCGAGGGGCAAACAGTCCTTAATAAACCACTGTTGTAGCAGAAGTGCCTTTATTTTGAGTGGGAGGATATAGTTCTCATGTTCTGCTTCCCTAAGAAGGAATCTCACTTGGGATCTTAGAATATGAGAGTTCATTCAGACATTGTTTAGAATTTATAAGTCAACTTTGGATCTGGTGCACCTGTAGGGAAAACAGAACAGAAACGTGAAAATTGGGGTTGGGAGAGTCCCCAGTGTCAGTACAGTCTGGCTGACGAATGGGCTGACTGAGGAGGACCTGGGGATACTGGTGGGTGAAAACCTGGATATGAGACAGCAATACTTGCAGACTAGAAAGCCAGTTATCCAGTACTGCAGCAAAAGAAGCATGGCCAGCAGCTTTACTCCACTCTCATGAGATCCCACCTGGAATGCTGTATCCAGCTCTGGGATTCCTACTACAAGAAAGACATGGAGTTGTGAGACTGGGTCCACAGGAGGAACATGAAAAGGGTCTGTGAGCTGGAACACCTCTCCTGTGAAGACAGGCTGAGAGAGTTGGAATTATTTGGCCTGGAGAAGAGGAGGCTCAGGAGAAGTGTTATTGCAGTCTTCCAGTACTTAAAAGAGCCTTATGAGAAAGATGGAAAAAGACTTTTTTACTGGGAGCTCATAGTGACAGGACAAGGGGAGATGTTTTTGAACTGAAAGAGTCTTTAGATTAGATAATAAGATGAACATACTCTTTATTATGAGGATGGTGAGACCCTGGCACAGGTTGTCCAGAGAAGCTGTGGCTGCCCCATCCCTGAAGGTGTCCAAGGCCAAGTTGGACAGGGCTTGGAGCAACCTGGGCTGGTGGGAGGTGTCCCAGCCCATGACAAGGGGGTGGAACTTGATGATCTTTAAGGTCCCTTCCAACCCAAACCCTTCTGTGATTCTTTGATTTCCCCTTTAGCAGAGGTTACTGAAAAAGTAGCAAGCAAAGTGTGTTAAAATATTGCCTGATATGATGGAATTTTCTCCTTTGCATTGGGTTTACTGGCTCAGTAAAGTGTGCAAAGTTCAGCGTCCAGGTCTGGCTTGGCTTTCTCTTATTGCGTGTGATCCCAATACTACAGAATGTAGTTCTAAATCTTTTTTGTCTTCTGGGAAAGAATTAACTCAAGTGCTTCCAATATTAAATTTGAAAGATTAATAGACCACAATTATTTTCCAGCTGCCACAGACATGTTTTTGTCTCTGTTGGATATGGTTTCACATGGACTACATTTGCTGGGGCAGACTGTTGGCCACTATTTTATCCAGTGTCTTTTTCTCAGTTGTGACCAACAGCAAATACTTGAAGAAACAGTTTTAAATATGAAGCATTTATGATATTTACTCCTGATATATTTCCCCACCTTCCAGGAAACCTCAGTTTAGGAATTTTGGCTTCAAGCTTTCATCCAGATCATTGTATGGAAGCTACAATGACACTGTATCACCACAAGTCAGTACCAGTGGCACTATCTTCTCTCAGTTTGTTTAGTCCCTTTTGAATATATTATACACGCAGTTGCTGAGTAATTTACAGAGCCTGCCTTTTCCTCACAGAATTCACTTGTACCTTTCCTATAGTTTCATATTAAACACCTTTTCCTTAGTACATGTAGTAAATTATCCTTGTGAAATAAACAATGTTTGCATCTAAAATACACCCTAAAGTATGTCATGGCCCATGGAAAACATCTTTCTGTATCAAGAAGCAAAAGAAAATGAAGCATCATAAGACTTTTCTTTACAGATGAACATTCTTAAATACTTGTGCTGAGTACATTTGAAGCTTTGCTTGATGCTTGGTTTCACTGCTGTCATGGTTGGTTCTGCTGGTCAGCCCGAGAACTGACCTGGTTATTGCTGGATGCCATTCAGTTTAGAGCAAAAACATGAAAGTATTGTTGCGTGGACAATCAATCCTAAGACTTGGATCCTTTCCTCACTGGAGGATCCAAACAAAACTGAAACAGAAAAGGAGAAAATCCAGTCAAACTGTAAGTAGAATAGGTGGTCTTCATGTTGTTGGTTTAAATCTTGCGAGGTCGTTCACTTGGCCTTTGAAAACTTCTTGCATCACCTCATCCAGTGTGCCGTTGTTTTCAGCACTAATTTATGGAACTTAATTTGCACCTGAAAGTTAAGGACATTTTACTGGAACAGGAAAAATGGAGATTAAATTAAATTTCTAATAATTAAAGTACCTGAGTTTATTTACGACACATTACCTAAGCATGTTCAGAACTAGGATGAGGTGTAATGGCTTCCTTTTTACATTTGCCAACTCCTAAGCCTTGGTTATATTAATAATACTCAATTCCTAGCAGTGTTTTACATCTGTTTTAATGGGTTTTGGTAGTAGACATTGTAGATATCAATTTCTCTTTTTTCAGCTTTAAAGGACCCCAGGAATGTCCGTGAACCAGGTCCTTGACACTTTACTGGTTATCTGAAATAGTCATTATATTGGTCTTTGACCTCCATGCTTTAGGAATGACATTGAGCTAATTTTCATTTATAGAATTTTTATTGGTCTGTTTCAGATTTTGCAAGAACGAGGTTCCAGGATGTGAAGACAGTATTGAATGGTGACGATTTTTTCTCTTTTATTTGAAGATGCAGTGAATTGTCACACTGAAGAGGCTCAGCTGCAAAAGGAAAAATCTGATTTAAACAATTTGCTGTTGATCTGGGTTCAACCATTTTTGCCTATAAGCTGGTGTCAACTGGCTGGAAGCATTGCAAGATTACATAATGAGAATAGATGCTGTGGGAGTGTGTGTTAAGTTTTGGTTGTAGTGCATGGTCGTACTCTCTTGTGGGCTGATTGACACTGGTCATTTGAAAAGAGATGACCATGCACTCATATTTTCCTTGGAGACATGTAGCACTTAATGTCTGGTGCTGGATGACCCAATGTTGATCAGTCTGGAAAAGTTTTCCTGCTAATTGTAAACCTTAAAAGGACTATGTAATTGGTGCTACACAGACACACAGACACTCAGAGACACAGGCACACACAGACACACAGACAGACACACAGACAGACAGACACACACACACACACTCAGGCAGACACAGACACACAGACAGACACACACAGACACACTCAGGCAGACACAGACACACACACAGACAGACACAGACACACACACACACACACACACAGACAGACACAGACACACACACACACACACACTCAGGCAGACACAGACACACACACACAGACAGACACAGACACACACACTCAGGCAGACACACACACACACTCAGGCAGACACAGACACACACACAGACAGACACACAGGCAGACACAGACACACACACACACACAGACACACACACACACAGACACACACACACACAGACACACACACAGACACACACACAGACAGACACAGACACACAGGCAGACACAGACACACACACACAGACAGACACACACACACACACACAGACAGACACACACACACACACACACACACACAGACACACACACAGACACACACTCAGGCAGACACAGACACACACACACAGACAGACACACACACACACACACAGACAGACACACACACACACACACACACACACAGACACACACACAGACACACACTCAGGCAGACACAGACACACACACACAGACAGACACACACACACACACAGACACACATGTGTTACAGCCCACAAATGCAAGTATTTGGGCCTACATTGTTTCAGAATCAGTGGCAGCCCTGGTTGACTGTGTTATACTGCACATTCCTTATGGCTCTCTGACATACTCTATTATGTAATAACAGCCTAGGAGATCAACTGAAACTAGCATGTGAAAAAATTACACAACAGAGAAAAGGTTTCTCTGAAGGAAGGGTGTATATATTGACTGGACTTACAGCATATTTTAATACCCAAAGGGAAAACTAAACTCGGAGAAAATGGCCTTCATCTGAGTTATTCTTCATGTTCCTTCTGTTAAAAGTCTCCTGCGAAAATTATGCTCCAGTCTTATCCAGATGCTTGGAAGGGGAATCAAAATTTGCTTAAAATGACCAACGGAGTGTTCTGTTTCTTTTGAGATATTTGTACTTATATATGTGTTTGTGCTTTTATAAAATGCCTATAAGCATTGAACTATGTGGTTTATGGTAGAAATTTTTTCTAGAGCTGGAGGTTTTACAGAAGTATGGCTGGGTAGTCCTAGGTCCTTGTCACTATTACTGGTATTAAAATCAACCTTAGTGTGAACACAACCTCATCCAATTGAAAAACATAATTCTTTTGGACATTCAGGATACCTGTAATCAACCTTTCTCTCCATATACAGTTTCAACTATGCAGTTAAAGAACAGTGTTTGAAAAAAAACTGGTGCAGCTTTATTAGTTTGTCCTTGATGAAGGTTAATACACAAGACTGGAGCTTTTTAATACACTATGTTTTCAGCAAAATCTTTAGTGCATCTTTAAAACACTTAATGAAATGGATGGTATAAACTCAGCTTCATTGAGTTTCAAAAAGCTACAGGATTGTTCTGAATCCTAAAGACGTTGCTGTTTCCATTCTTGGTGATTTCAGAATTTATGCATATTCTGTAGGTAATCCTTTACTCAAAAGCCTGATTTTCAGACACCTAGGGTCTACTCTTTTGTTGTTATTTTTAAAGGACTTACACATTGATAAAAGTTTGCCAGAACAATTTGTAAAAAATATTTCTACTAAGCAGGTTGAGCACTGGGCTAAATGTTTTGTCCATGTGCCTAATGCTTGAAAGGGTTTGTACTGTGTTTTGTGACTTGGATGTGGTCTGCACAGGAAGCTGCTGGCCCCTCCACAACACCTACAATTTTTGTCTTTTTTTAAGAAGTTAAAACTGAATTTAATTTACTAAAAATGTAATTGTGTAGGGGGAAATGTTTATACTTTTATACTTTTTTAGGCACCCATATTTTATCAGCTTAAAGTGAACACACAAATTTCCCCTAAATAGTAACAGATTATCTTGTGTATCTGAAAGTGAAAGCATAACAGTTGTCTGTGTTAACTGCATATTAAACATTTCCTCTGCTGTAGCAGTCACTGTGCTTTTAAGCAGTATGACTCCACCACATTCCCTGAGCTCCCCAGCTCATGGAATTGCAGCCATGTTACTTGTTTTCCTGATGTGTTCTACAGAGTAATTCAGCATTGGTTTTTAGTGCCTGAAATGCCTGCTGTACAATGGTCCTTCTGAATCAGCATTTCTGTTGTTTCTTTTATTTACCCCAAAAGAGACAGTCTATTTTGTTTAATAAAGTGAAATTTTCCTGAATGACATCAACAAAGCATGAGTAACAAACTGAGCAAACTGAACAAATTTAGAATATGTAAAAGAGTGGGGTTTTCTGAGTGTGTGGGTTTTTTCCACTGGAGTATTTTCAGTTTTCAAACATGCTTTTATGGTGAGATTACCTGCAGTCTAGTTTGCATTGTATCCCTGTCATAGCAAACTTTGGGGAAATAAGTGTTTGATCATTTTGCACTTTGTCTCCAATACCTCACACAGATATGAGGAGGAGAGTCAAAAAAAAAGAGAACTTTACTAGGCAGGTACCTTGTAAATGATTTTAAACATGCCTTTGTTTGAGACCACTTGAACTACTTTCCCAGTCTTGCTAATGTCGTTGCTGCTTTAATTTTTGTGAACAGGTGAGGCTTTCAGACAGCTGGAAATGCTACTGTCAGCCTTTTACAAGGCATTAGGAATTGATCCCTAAATAAGTTTGGTTTCTTTTTATTTGACGCCTGAACCTTCAAATAAAGTCAGCTACAGCTGCAAAGTAATTGCCTGAGAGGCCAGTCCACTTCTCCAGGGTTTGCAGACATTGCTTTGTCTTTTAAGCTCTTGCAGGAGGGATTAATGTCCCAATACCGTTTAAACAGGAGTCCTTTGTTTCCTTCCTGCCATTTGGAGAGTACCTACCAGAGAACTGCCTGGAAGGCTGAGGGTTTCCTGACAGGCTGGAGCTGCAAATCTGCACTGCAGAGTCCTGCATTTGCACAGCTCCTCTGTTTATTCTCCTACATCAGAACAGTAATCCAGGTTAGAATTTAAGATGCTAAGCATGAAGAGATCATGGCAGAAGAAAAGTAGGAATGGAGAGATACCAAATTCTTTAAAGGCTTTTACATGACAAACTTCTTGCAAAACTTGTTTAAAAACTGAAAAGTTTAATTTGCCACAGCAATTTCTTGCTTTGAGTTAGGAAATGAGAGAGCATATTGTTGGCCTTAAGTTTCCTCAAGAGGCCATATTCCTTTATTGGAAATGACATTTTTGTATTAAATGCTTTGCATTCAGCAAGTGAATCAGAGTTATCTGCAATGAAGTAACTCTGAGGCCTCTAAGATGTGATTGTCATATGGTCCATAATAACTGTCCAAAAGTATAGTCTGACTTAGCAGCTCCCACAGTAAACAGACAAAAGGTTACCTGGAATTTTGTCCCACTTACTGTGGGATTTCCATGGATTATGGCTCATTGCAGGGCTTTTCTGCCACAGTAATTTAATTGTGTGTCAAAGGCCTAATTGAGTTTAGAACCATGTATTGACTGTTGGCTAAAGTTTCAGTCCTCAGAATCACATACTCATCAAATTTGGAAAATACTGTGGTTTTTTCAAACTCAGGTTTCTTGTAGTGATACAAGTTCCTTTCATCTTGCATTGTAGGATTAGGAGAAGATATTTCTTAAAAAATGAAACTCAATGTATCCATCTGACCTTTTTGTTTTCACATTTCCTTTAGACCACAGTTGTCTAACTCCATTTCCAGCAATGTGAGTGCACAGTTATGATTGATTAGAAACAGAACTATTTCCTGCAGATAACAAAATTTCATCAATCTCCTTTTTCTCTGGCAGAGATGGGTTATTGTTGTTGTTGTTGGGGTTTTTCTGCCAGGAGAAAAATGAAAACTTCTGGCAGATTAAACAAAAGAAAACTTGATTGCAGGCATGTGTGTGGAACAGTCTGTTGAGCAGGATGGTGGTACCAAAGTGGTTCTCAGACACTGCTCTGTGAATGTCTCTTCAGGTCATGGAGAGTTGTCTCTCTTCGAGCTGTAGAGAGCTACCAGCAGCAACTTAACAGACACTTGTTAAAAATTATTGGGTTTATTACCAAAATGAACTTGGAGTGCAAAAATGCAGTAGTATCTGATTCAATGAAACAACACAGAAACCAGATAATAATCATGGAGGGAGACAGGAATACATTCCTTGAGAAGTACTGGAGAGGAGTGAAGGCCTGGGCTTCTCATGAAGAGCAAAGTCAAGTGAAAGAGTGTCTGGAGATGAAGCCTGGAATTCTGTTCCCTTGAGATGTGATAAAATCAGAAAATTCTCATTTTATTTTATTCTCTCTCTCACCACATCAAAAGTTTCAAGGTTTTCAAATTAACTTCTGAACTGTGGGGCTCTTGAAAAGAGATGAGATTTTGTTTAGCTCAAGACAGTAGAATTAAAACTTGAGAGGTCACTGGAAAGTGTCTTTTCAAACATGACAATTTTGAAATACTTACAGTCTGAGGATGCTGCCTGTTACCTCCTTATAGTTTAGACTGCAGTTATCTCCAGATTTAAGGACAATCTTGGGATCATACCTGGGTTTGTATGTAGAATTATTGATTCTTAAAATAGTATAAATATTCAGTTTTATAAAAATGTGGAAGGCTCTCTGAACTCAGTGTAATACAAGTTTTCTTTAGGACAAAAAACCAGGAGCTGTCTTTAAAGGGCTAAATAGACCTTGCTGCTCAGTCTGCCTAAATGACTGTCAGAGGGAACACTTTCCACTTGCAGTGCAGGAATGTGAAGGGCTAAAATGCTTTCCAGGGATAATCTGAGGTTCCAGAGACATCCACCATTCAAAAAAAAAGGACTGAGTCTGTTTTCTGTTCAACTCTGTAAAATAATTTTTACAGGTGCCTGAACCAATTGTGGCTTGGAATTTCAGTATCCAGGCTGGATATGGGAGCACACTAGAGAAGACATTATAGTTGCCCAGGACTTTATTTTTGCCTTGTGCTGAACTCTTACCAACCCTTACGAGCAGCACTGGCTGTGGACGGGCTTTGGGGCAGATTCTGCCCCAGGAAATTGTCCCAGAATATTTGTTTGCTACTTAGTTGTCCTTTACTTTAGCAGGGTCTGCCAGTGCAGAAACTTCTCCAAAGGTGAGTGAGTGGATCCTGCAGCAAGTACCAGTGTCTGCACCTGTCAAAGGCTTCTCTTTAGCATGTTGTGTGTTAATAACTACTATAATGGCAGGAACGTTTTAGAAAGTTATTTTGCTGCTTTGGGGATGGGTGGAAGGGGAGGAGCTTCTGTGACAGGGCTCTCCTTGCCTTGGAAAGCTGAGCTTACATTTTGACCTGACTTAACACCTGTTGCAATTTGAGGCCTGGTCATCTGAAATGTAAGAGTTAATGTTTTTACATAATGTGATTCCTGCTACTTTTGAAGATTTTCCAAAAGCTTATGCACAGCTTTGGTCATCCTAAGTTGGCTCATGTACTTGCTGGGGTGAAGCAAGTGCCAAGGAACTCTGAGAAGAGTTGCCAACCTTGCTGCCTGGAGCTGAAACAAGGTCACCAAACTGAAGAAGAATCAAATGGCAGCTTTTTCCACCTCTTCTGTCCTCAGCCTCATGGAACCAGCTATGAAAATCTGGTTCCTGTGCACGCTCTGGGCCCACCCACCCAACTCAAGAGATGTTACTTTTTCTTTTTCCCCCAAATCTCTGCTCTCAGAATTAGTTGTGCATCAGCTGTTTGTGCTTATATCCAAGTGACCATAGTTGCAATATGTAATTTCCTGGATAGTGCATTAGCAATAAAACTTTCTTTTGTGCCAATTCATTATCTCTGAAGTGTTCTTACTGCAGCCAGTTTGAGTTCTGATTTGGTTTTAATGCATTTCCATTGGCCAGAACTCTTAGGACAGACATAAGACCAGAAACTGAATCCAGAGAATTTCCCTGGAAAAAAGCCTGCGAGGGCTTTCCATGTAATTTGAAGGTGGTTACAGTAAACCATCACTTTTGAAGCAAACATACAATTGAAATGTGTGGGGGGATTTTTTAACCTCCTTTTCATAACACTTGTATTGTAAACTGCATGAAATAAACCTGGTTTTTCCCTTTTAAAGGCTCATGTCTTTTTTCTAAATGCATTGATAGGAGCAGTGTGATGTCACTGACACCTCCCAGTTCAGCACTTCAGATGCCAGTTCAGTTGCACATGTGTGCAGTGATTCAAAGGAGTAACCCTCTCCTGTGTAAATGAGATGGATCCCTTACTGCTGCCCCAAACTGTCACAGAACAGTCAGGTTTGTTCAGGTGTGTTTATGGCACCTGGGAAATCATTTTCCTTGGCAGCTGCTGTGACTGATGCTGATCATTATAGGAACAGTTCTCTCTGCTGTAGATCCACATCCACACAGAAGAAACTGTACCAAGTTTCAACCTGGAACACGTTCTGTGACACAACTTGCAGATCATCCCAGAGTTTAGAACCCACTGTTTTGCTTTTAATAAAAATGCTTCTTTTGTCTGAAAAATTGAAGGTAACTGAAACTGATGCTTTGTAATAAGGCCAACATACAGTATAATAAATGTAAATAAAAAGCTGCAAAAGTTTCAGAGATAGAAATGGCTGAGGGAAGTCAATGATCAAACACCAAGTGTGTGTTGCTGAAGTTATTTAGGAAGTTTGTCCTCTGCAAGTGCAGAAAATTCACAATTCAGTGTTAGTATTGACAAGGCCCCTGGACTGCTGTTCTCTGCCAATCTGCCAGTGAGAACTTAAGCCCAGATCCATGATTTTTAAAATCTTAAAGGCTGTACAGTTCTGTATGGCATGAATTTCATCTTAACAGTTTAATCAGGTTTAAATGCAAAGCACATTCTACTATTTCCTTATATATCCATCAGCTTAAGTAACGTGGTGTCATTTGACTGATCTGATGTGCTGCATTTTTACCAAGTGCCAGGTACAAATAATGCTCTGTTGAAATGAACCAGTCAATGTGGGCATCTGTATTTTTAACAGACTGTCTTACTAAAAGTATTTGGACTTCACAGTCACCCAGCACAACTCCCACCCACGTTCCTACTCTGCAGATCTGTTGCCTCAATGTCTTCACCAGTGAGCAACGTGAGTGTGAAAGGGACAAGTGTGCACCTGAACGAGACACCGGTTCATAAGGGGCACATAAACAAGTAACTGCTCAGCATCCTGGTGGGATCTTTCAAAGCATTTAGAGTGTATTTGGAGCCGGTTTTCCTTTCAGTCGGAAGTTTCACTTCAGAAAGACAAAAATGGCCCCTCGCCTTTCGGTGTGCTGAAGACTTGCCTGGTAGTAACGAGCGGAGTCCGCGGCCGCTCTCCGGGACTGCACTTGGCAATTTCCTGAGACTGATCTCGTCGGCCGAGTGGCGACACTTCCACCGCTTCTGGTGCTCCCCTGGAATTCCCGGGAAAGGCTCACGGGGCGTCCGTGTGCATTTGCTGCTGGTGAAAGGAGTCCCAGCTCGAGGGGCCTTCAGCACGTTCTGACTAGGGCTGATTGAGATCTACGTGATTATTTATGGGAACAGTCGGTTCTAGAGGGCCCGAGAAGCCACCGGAGCTGGGGCAGCACCGAGCGCACAGTTCCAGGAGCACCAACGGCGCAGGGCCCGCACGGGCAGAGCTTTCGGGACGAGAAATTTTTCCATTTCATTAAAAAGAGAAGAATAAGTCCAGGACGGGAACGGAACGTGATTCGCACTTTTCCTCTAAAAGAAAACGCGTTCCAGGGAACCGGAACCGAACAAGGCCCGCCGGGCCCGCACCCAAAGGGCCTGAGCTTCGCGCGCCCGGGCCCGCCCCGCCCCCGCGCCTCCTCATTGGCTGCCCCGCCTGCCAATCACCTGGGCGGAGGCCTCTCCTCCAATCAGAGGCCCGTCCGGGCAAGCGGGCGGGGTTCGGCCATCCGGCGCGCCCGCCCGCCGAGGGACCGGCCGTTCTAAGGTCGCAGCCGATCCTGCCGCGCCGGAGCCGAGGGTCGTCTCAGCCGGGAGCGGCGGGAGCGGCGGGAGTGGCGGGAGCGGCGGCGCGACGAGGAGTCGGCCCTGGGCGGGCTCCGCTTGGGTCCCTGCCGGCGCTTCTTCCTCAGGCATCGTCCGGGGCACCTCCGGGTCCTGTGTCGCGAGGGTGAGCAAGCGTGGCGCGCGGCGCGGACGGGCCGTTCCGAGGGACACAATTCCTCTGTCGCGCTCCGCTGCGGGCGGAGGGGAGGGAAACTCCGGAGTGGAGACAAAGGGGGGGGAGGAGCGGGAACATCCGGGTCACTCGCGGGCCTCGATCCGGGACACGCGCGGCGGCGGCGGCTCCTCCGGGTGAGGGAGCGGGGCCGGGAGCGGGGCGGGAGCGGGGCCGGGAGCGGGGCCGGGAGCGGGGCCGGGAGCGGGGCGGGAGCGGGGCGGGAGCGGGGCCGGGAGCGGGGCCGGGAGCGGGCCGGGAGCGGGGCGGGAACGGGGCCGGGAGCGGGGCGGGAGCGGGGCCGGGAACGAGGCCGGGAGCGGGGCCGGGAGCGGGGCCGGGAGCGGGGCCGGGAGCGGGGCCGGGAGCGGGCCGGGAGCGGGCCGGGAGCGGGGCCGGGAGCGGGGCCGGGAGCGGGGCGGGAGCGGGGCCGGGAACGGGGCGGGAACGGGGCCGGGAGCGGGCCGGGCCGGGAGCGGGGCCGGGAGCGGGACGGGCCGGGCCGGGAGCGGGCCGGGCCGGGAGCGGGGCGGGAGCGGGGCCGGGAGCGGGGCGGGAGCGGGGCGGGCCGGGAGCGGGCCGGGCCGGGCCGGCGGCCTCTGCCTGCGGCGGGACGGGACGGGGCCGGAGGCCGCGGGAGTGCGGCCCTGGCGGCTCCTGCCCCGCGGCCGGGCCCGCCGGAGCAGCACTGCCCGCCCGCGGCCGCGAGGGCCCCGCGGGGTTCGGTGGCTGCGGGCGGAGGTTGCCGACAGGGGCCGGGAACCTGCGGGAGGCGGGCCCGCCCCGCCGGGTGCTCGCCCGGGATCAGCGGGCGGGCCCAGGTGCCCCTGCAGGCCTTGGGCGCTGCCCCGGCGCCCCTCGGGGCTCGGCCCGGTGCGGGGCTCGGCCGGACAGCCCCGGGCCCAGCGCCGCGCGGCACCTTCTGTTGTTCTCCGGGCCACTCCGGTCGCCGCTTGGCGTCTCTTGCCTTTCTCTTGCCGTAGGCAGAGGAGACTTTCTGTCCCAGCCCAGAGTTGGCTTTGATTAAACCTCAGGCCGTGGCTTTCTCCACGCTTGTGGAAAATAAAATTTGAGCACTTCGGGGGCAAACTACTCCGATAATCTCCAAAGTTAAAACGTGAGGCTGGTAATCTGAATATTTTGGGCTTTCTTGCTGCTTGAAATGAATAAGACCTATTGAAAATTCTCGAAACTTAAAGAGCGTGTTGTTATGTGTTTGGAGGCTTATCTGTGGCACAAGAGGGCTCTTTGAAAGAGTCGCATGTTGTGTGTGGCAGTGGATTGTTCTCTCGCGTGAGTGGCTGCAGATGGGGAACATGTTCTGTAATGGAACACAAAAGGTTGCACCTATGAGTGTGTTTTATCCCTTTTCCAAAATCGGCAGTAACAGCAGTAGGGACAACCTGCTGAGTACATTTGGGAGTTGCTGTTTGCAGGAACTAAACTCAGAACGTGAAGATGAGTCTCTCAGACTCCTGTGGGATGTGCAGGGTAGAGTTGATAGATTTCCTCCGGTGCCAAATTCTTTCTGGTGATGCAGCACGTAAATAGATGAGGATATAGAGAGTATTTATTGGCAGTTTAACAGATTGCCTTTGAGGGAATGTTCACCTAATGGGATCTTAATATTTGAAACGAGCAATCAGTCTTCTCTATCAGTCTCTGTTTTCAAATATACTGACGAGGTTTCAGATGCTTGTCTGTCTGTGTCAGTATAACTGAACTCTGTGCAAACCACACCTATGAAGCCTGTTGTCTCTCATATCCACTGAAACTTCACATGAAGCCTGTCAGTGCTGAACCAAGTCAAATGCCTCAAGATTTGAAGAGGTATTTGTAGAACATAAAAAATCTTTACTGTCCTGGGGCACGGTGTGTGGCCTGAAAACTCCGGGGGCAGTTCCTGGGTTGGCCACGGTGTTCTGTAGGACACACTCTGTGTATGTGCCCAGCAAAGAGCTGCCATTCCCCTTGAGGGACAAGGAATCAAGTGGCTGTTACCACAGGGAATGAAATTCGTGTCTTTGAAGGCATCCTGTGATGTGTCTCTGGCAGAAAAGGCAGCTGATTTACTAAACTGTTTGGATGGTTTCCAAGCACAAACAGTTTTCTCAAGCTAAGATGGGAAGGTCACTATTACTGGACCACCAGGTACCAACAGCACAGCTGAAATGCTGCTGTATAGTCAGTTATAAGTTCATTTACACCTATTGCAAGTGTGTGGGCTCACAGCATATTTAAAATGACTCCCTGTTTAATTTGGGTAAGGGAGAGGTTGTTTTGTTTCCACTGGTGTCTTTTTCAGTGGCTCTGCATGTCCTGCATGTGAACAGACTAAAACCCAAAGTCACATACAGGTTGTGTTGACCAATCAATCTTCTGACCTAACTCAGATATAGGTGCATGTGTTGGGAATACTAGAGGAAGAATTGAACTGGATATGGGATTTTTTTTGTGTGTACATGTTCACTGAGGGTTTATTACCCTTTTTAAAAAGCTTTATCTGACATTAATTTAGTTGCCAGTTTGAAGGTGAAATTGGGGATTATGGATATGCATACAGAACTAACTGTAAAATAAACAACCTTCAAACTTGAAGAAGGGATTTGAAATTCCCATTGTTCTAGGAACTGCATAAAATACTTTATCTGGTGCTTTTAAAGAACTACAATTCATATGCTTATAGTAGTTGTAGGCTGCAGAATTCTGCATATTGAGAGAGTGTAAAATTTTGCATAATGCTTAACCAGTGTTTGTTTTAATAGAGCAGTAACATTGATTTCATGAATTCTGTGAGGTGGTTAAGTGAAAGCATTCTACTCTCCTGAGTGTCATAAAGGCTTGTGAGCTGCATGTGGAGTTGAGAACAAATTGGCCTGACTTCTCCCACTGCCAATTACCAGCTTTTAGGATGGGTAGAAGTGCATTTGGGAGGAGGATTAAAAACCTTAATTGGAGTTTGTTTTGACCATGTAGCTAATGAAATCCTGAGTTTAGATAGTTTGACAATAAAGACTAAACTCCTGCTTTGTGTTCTGGGTGAGCAGAGGAGAATCCCCCTGGTGTGTGTGGCACTGCTGTGTTTGCTCTGCAGCCTTCCCTGGGCACCCTGCTCGGCTGTTGCTGAGGCACTGAGGGTGCAGAGCTGCCATTCACTCGGTACTGGAACTGCAGCCTGCCTGGTGGAACGTGCCACTGCCTCTTCTTAGCTCCCTTCTGTGTCACTGTCTGTTCCTGCTGCTGTCGGGGAGTTATGGAGTGACATCACTGCAAAACTGATGTGGGTTTGTTTAAGTTCTGTGCACGTGTTGCTTTTGTGTAGAATACTGGCTTTGACCAGGAATTTACCCTGAAAGTGACACTTCTTATTCCCATTTGCCAGAAATGGGAGAAGTGCAGGTGTTCCCCTGCAGAAGAGAACCATTCCTTTGTGATGCAGGAAGGAGACAGAGACATGTTTATCAGTTGCTCAAGCAGGAAGTCTGACCAGTCTTCCCATTGCTAACAGTGTTTGTGTTGTCAAGCTTCTGTCAAAGTTGCTTCTGAGATGTGGTTCAAATATAGAGCAACAAAGTAAGGATAGAATTTTGTAGGTCAAATCCAGCAACCAGGAACTTGATGACGTGGGGAAACTTGATGTTATTCCTGATGATAAATTCTGCAGGATGTGCAAAAACATGTCTTCCTTGCAGAAGAGAAAATCAGAGGCCAAAATGATTCCTAAGTGAGCAGGGCTTACAAACAGATAATGTACTGTGTTGTTTGCACTGTAAATACTAAAAGCAATCACTTCTGTTTTAGAGAGTTTCTGAATATGTCTGGCATAGCTCTTAGCAGACTTGCACAGGAGAGAAAAGCCTGGAGGAAAGATCATCCATTTGTAAGTATGAGAACTGCCAAATTTCTGATTCTGCATCTGTTTTGGTATTCTGGTGATGATTTTCTTCTTTACCCTGACAGGATTTCTTTGTTTTGTTTCAATAAAAATGCTACTTAAAAACTATATAGTGCAAAAAGAAGTAACTCTGTGTAAAGATAAAGTATGTCGTGAAGTATCTTCTGTAATCCTGACCCTTTGGCTTTTTGCCTTAATTCAGGGATTTGTAGCAGTACCTACAAAAAATCCAGATGGCACAATGAATCTAATGAACTGGGAGTGTGCTATTCCAGGAAAGAAAGGGGTAAGACTTACTGTTCTAACTTCTCGTTTATGGTGAAAAGTAGCAAAGCTGCTCATGCATTACAGCAGCCATTGAGAATGCAACTTACATGTAGTTTAATAAAAATGCCCAGATCCTGCTGCTGTTTTAGAATCCCAGTGCAGTGAACTGAGAATATTGGACAAAATACACCATGAGGCTGTTGAACCTGACCACCTTAAGAATGAAGTTTTCAGAAGAGTGTGTAAGAATCTTGCATTGAACAAACTGGAGATGGTCCTGCTTCATGTCAAGGTTTATTGTGACTTCTCTTCTTACTAAATATAGTTTTAAGCCCTAAAGCTTGAAAATAATTACTGCCAAAATGTTGCCTCTGCTGGTTAATAGTGAGATCCTTCAGTCCTGAAGAAGTGCTGTAGCATCATTTTTTATCTTTTTGGATTTCGTGGAAAGTAATTCCTGTTATTAACATGGAATCTCATTGCCTTCCATTTTATGGAACTTTCTCTTACTGTATTGGGAAAAGAATAATAGAACTCTCTGATAATATTTCGTTTTATCTGATTCCTCTTGTGCTTCTGTGTCCCTTTCCTTAAAATAACAAGGAAAACATCTGTGGAGACCAGAATTGTTAAAAATTATCAAGATGATCTGGTTGAATAGGATAGGACAAGTGCAAGCTTTCAAGTGAAAATAGTCATTAATGCATGAAACTCCTCTGAGTCTGTACTCTGTCATTATAACACCTCATTCTGAGCAGAATCTTTGTTCTATTTTTCAAGATGTTGTTTAGCATGTAGATGCTATTCTTGAATTCATTGCATGGAGTTGCTTCTTCTGAGATCCTGCTATTAAGTAGCTGACAGTTTTAATTCTTTTGAGTCCTCAGTGTTCTGCATCGGGCGTGGACGGTTTTGCCTTTTGCAGAGTCGCTTAAATTCCCGTGTGATGTGTCTGGGATTCTGAGCAGACCCTGTGCAGGCAAACCCTGTGGGGTCTGTTCTGCTGCCTCAGTGCTGAACAGGCACTGCTGCTCCAGTTACAGCTTAGTCTGGGGGGTTGCCTGCACAGCTCGAGTTAGTTCTTAAAGAAGAACCTACAAATAATGTAACAGTATAAAGAAAAACTCATCCCCTTGTGTTCTGCTGACACAGGATTGTTCATAGTCAGTTATGTTCCTTATCAAGCTGTCACCTTCAAATACATAAACTTCCATGCCGTATCAAATCTTCATGTTACTGCTTTGAGGCTTTGTAAGCCACAGAATGGAGCAACCAAGACCTTAAAGAGGCAGCTTCTTGCCTGCTAGGAATTGTCGCAGCGGGAAAAGATCAGTTATGCTGATGTGATTCCTGCTATTAAAAAAGGATTTTTATTGAAGTAAAAGTGCTGTCCGTTTAACAAGCAGCAGCATGACTTGCTCACCTGTACCAGGCCAGGAATTTTGCTCTGTACTGCAGTTGCTTTCCCTGAGATGAGTAGCTGAAACCACCAAAATGCTTTCTTGCAGCCAGATCAAAAATGGAAGTGGTGTTAGTCCTGGGTTTGTATCTCCATTCACTTTTTTGACAGCAAATCACTTGTTAACTACCTAGAATTTGACCCAAAAGAACGTCTGCAGCTAGTCCTGTAATTCAGTGTGGTCTTGGTGACACTACTGTCACACTGTTACCTTATTGAGACTTCTGAGTGCCCACTCTCCTTCAGCCATAAAGTGTGTTGCTCTGTCAGAAAGATGGTAAAAACTTAGGACTGTTCCCATCCTCCTACTTGAAGAAATTATTAAAAACTATTTGTCTTCCCCTGTGACTGAAAGCAAACAAAACGGGTAAAGCTTATTCTCTCAAAAAGCTCCTGTTTTCTAAAAAGGGACTCCTCTGACAAGGTATGGAGAATAAATTTTTCTAGTTGTTGACTACAGCTTAGAACAAGTCCTTTCAATACACTATAGCAAATGTCATCACCCACTTTTGAAAATGTGGTTATCTTACTATTTTCTGGTATGGTTTCTTTCCTATTCCAGCTTGAGGCTCTGCATACTGAATACCAGTGATAATGGAGTATTTCTGCTTTCTCCTGTGTGTTTTTGGGCTGTTTGGGATGGGGGTTTTTTCCCTTCTTTCAGCTAAAAATCATGTAATTGAGATAGGAAAGAATCAGACCTTTCCTCCTAAGGTGGTCTTCAGACATGTCCGTCTGCCTGTGGGGCTAAGATCTGATCACTTCTGCTCATAAGATATGTCTTTGCTCAGTTGTTTTAAAGAATGAACTCAACATGTACTTCAGTTGCAGTGTTTAAATAGGAAAGGCAAGTTACAGAGAAGTGGTCTGAATTTTACATCTGTAATATTCTTTTCTGTATTTCTACACTTCTCAGAATTCAGTTTGTCAGAAGATGGTCTTTTTTCCTTGTTTACATGTTTTGTATATTTGAGACACCCTTTTTGTCCATTGCTAAATGTTTGTGTGACCCTTTGGGCAGTGCTGTCCTACTTGGTTTGCTCTGTGCCGTGGGAACTGCTCCTGTTGGTGCTTTTCCTGGTTTTGGAGAAAGAGCTGCTTGGAATTTCTGTTCTACAAAAGGATGGAATCTGAGACTCCATGCTGGCAGATGCAGACAGGGCTAGTTTAGACTAGTGAACCTCATTTAACTGTAGCAATACTACAGTGCTGTCCCCATTTTTTGTTCATTTGTGGTTACATCTGCCACTTTCTCATAAAGCACAATAGAAGCCATTTACACCTACGTGCTGAGGGGGTGTCTATCCCATCTTCTCAGACTGAAGTAGGAGTACAACAGGCCCTTCCTCATTGCATGTGTATATCAGGAAAAGTTTCACAAGTATTCTGTTCTTACGTACTCTGAAAATTTGACTTTTATTTAGAATTACTGCTGATGATCCTGACTTGTTGATGACTCAGCAGCACTTGGTAGCTGTAATGAAGAAAGAAACCCCTGCTTTTCCACTTCTTACATAGCAGAAGAAGGGTAACTCCTGTCAGTGTAGCGAGGGTGCTGCAGTGTAGGACAGCTGTTTTCTGCTGTGTAGCAGAAGAATGTCTTGTGCTTTGCCTGAAAAACCATATTCTTGGTAAGCTGCTTTCCATACGTTTGACTTTTCAACTTTTTACAGACACCGTGGGAAGGAGGCTTATTTAAACTGCGGATGCTTTTCAAGGATGACTACCCTTCTTCACCCCCAAAATGTAGGTAAAATTACTGAAAACCACAGGTTTATTAGAGCAGTGTTGAACTAGTACACGTGGTTCTACAAATGGTTATTACTGTCTTACAGTTTTTATTTTGGGGTTTTTTTTCCCCACTCACCACTTTGCATTTAGAAGGCTGTCATGAAATCAAACTGGTTGATAAAACTGTGAGGGGATGAGGTTGCTGGGTGGGTTCCCTCAGTCTGACAAAAGTGTTGCTTGCAGTGGTCACTACATGATGAGCACTCCTGGGAAGCAGCAGGTAGGTGGGGATACTGAGGCCCAGGCCCTTTGCGTGTTCTTTCTGCTAACTTGGTCTTCTCAGCTAAGAACTCAGAAGACAAGAACTTGGTGACAAAGATGGTTGATAACTTGAGCCTTTTAATCGGCTTGCTCTAAAACATCAGTCTTTTCTTTTTCTGCTACTATGCATAGCAGATCTTCAAATACCTAATTTCCATATTAAGTTTTTTAATTGAATTTTTCTTATACCATCTCAAAACTTACGTACGGCAGAAACCTGAAAACATCTATTGCCTTATGTAGTTTCTTGGTTCTTGAATCGGCTGCCACGTCAAATCAATGAAAGGGATTACGAAGGGCAGTTGGTCTCTTGTCACATTTGAGTCACATTAACTCTTCCTAGTTGTCTTGGCTACTCCCTTTGTTTGTTACAACCTAAATATATGTGACATGGGGAAATATCCCGATTAACTGGACAATATTTAACATTCTAGAGAAGTACCAGTTATCACATCCTAAAACTGTTTAAAGAATTGTCATGCCTTGAAATAAATGTGTGTGTGACTGGTAAGACTCCTTACCAATGCAGCTTCTGAGGTGCCACTGAACTTCCTTGCACAGCAAGATTGTTATATCTTGTGGATGCTTGTGATGTCAGATAGATTAGAAAACTGTGCTAACATGCAGATATTTCATCTATTGCTTTATTGAATAAAGTGTTCATTACTTTATTCAAGGTGGTGGCTGTTGCATTGAAGTCCTGTAAAGATGAAAAGAAATGCCAGAATATAGGTTGAGTGGCAGAAGGAAAGATGTACAAGCCTTAAGTCAGTCTTGCAGTTTAACTTTTGTTGTTCTTGTTCAGTGCATCTTGGTAATGTATAGGAAAAGTGAAACTGAAGGAAGTGCCAGGAACTCAAGTCTTTCTTCTGTGAAACTTTCAGTATTTCAAAGTGAGGAGACAAAAGATGAGTGAAGGGCAGTACCTTTCCTTTATGTAAGTAGTGTATGAGGCTGAAAAGGCAGAATTGGTTTTGAAAGGTCGCTATCACAAAGCTACTACCAAGTATTAACAGTCAAAATTACTGTCATATATTAATACCACAGATGTGATGGAGTTCCTGCTCTAGGTGCAGGCTGAGCCAAGAAAACTGGTATTAATAGCTCCAGAAATCTGCGGGGTTTTATTTGGAGGGGTGGGGGTGTTTCTTGCCAGTGTTGGTTTGGGGTTGAGGGGGGGTTGTTTTCCCCCACTGATCTAACCCAACTCTGATCTTCATCATTCAATTCATTCTCTTCTTTATCAGGTAAATTTGAACCACCGTTATTCCACCCAAACGTGTACCCTTCAGGCACCGTATGTCTCTCCATCTTAGAGGAGGATAAGGACTGGCGGCCAGCAATCACAATTAAACAGGTCATTAGTGGTACTTGGAGTTATTCTTTGTCCTTTTATTTGCATTGCCTGCTTATCTGATGTGTCAGGTGTTCACTGTATGTTTCTACAAGTGGTTTCTGTGGGTTATTCACAGAATGTCTTTTAGTAATATATATGCCTATGTTACTTCTCCTTTTTCCACAGATCTTGTTAGGAATACAAGAACTTCTAAATGAACCAAATATTCAAGACCCAGCTCAAGCAGAGGCTTACACAATTTACTGGTAAGTATCTTTGTGTATCATCTTAAAATCTGTCATATTGCCTACAGCTCTCTGTTACTTGGGAGTATAACATGCAAATGTTTTTAGGAATGATCAGGGGAATTTTCTTACCTTTGTGACTATAACCTGTGGAGATGCCTAGACTGTGCTGAACTTGAAAAAAATGGTAACTTTACAGTTAGTAGGCTAATGGAGCTTTTAATAGCAACACAACAGCAAGAAAGTGTGGAGGCTCTTCAGTTGGATCATCATTCTCATCCTGGTTCTGACCCAACACAGAATTCTTTCCCCTAAAGGCTGAGTAGTAGTAATGAGGCATAATGGTGTCATGACACCAGGGTAGAGGAGACTGAATTAGGTGACAAGATAATTTTTCAGTCCAGAAGTGGGTGCCTGAAAGCACTTGTGCCTGAAGGAAAAAGGAGAACTGTGACTGCTCTAGGAAACAGGGTGTTTTGTGAAAATTACATCTCCCAAAAGAACAGGTTAGAAAGCACAGAACACCTGTAGGTTTAGCAGAATTAAGTTAGCATTTGTTAGGAAAGGTGATAATTTTTGAGCTAAACAAAACTTTTTTTTTTTAAGGCTTAAAAATTTTCCCATCTTTAAAAGTGTTCTATAATATTTAGGGGAGCAAAACACTTTAAACGAGTGTTTTTGGCAGTTACAACTCCTGAAATAATAACCAAGATGGAAATGTGGAATTACCATTCTGGACAGAAGAGGCCTCCATGAGAGTGCCAAGTTTGAAAACAGCCTTGTATGAGACTGCACATGCAAGCTATGTCAAAAGTGTCTTTTTGTAGGATCCTGGTGAGAAGGAAAATAGGCATGGGCAGTGTGGCTCTGCTTTCAGTTAAAGGCTTCGCTCAGTGCTGTTGTGTAAAATACTTCACTGAAGACCTGACGGAGCCGAGCCCATGTGGAGACAGTTAAGTGGCCACAGTTGCAGGCAGCACCTTTGGAAGCCAGGAATGACGAGGCAGGCCTCATCAGAAAAAGCCACTCTGAGGGAATGTTGGGCAGGAGTAATACACTGTAATACATGTAGAGATAGTCTCTGTTTTTTTAATCCACTCCAACACACATGTATATACAAAACCAGTCTTAGCTAGTCTTGTTTCTGCTTTAATTGCTTCTAGCAGGGAAAAAAAATCTATTGATATTAAACTGGTACATGATTTCTGTTGCTTCAAGTATATATAGTCTCCCATTTATCTTTCTTCATGTCTCTTGGACACGCATGATATTTTAGATGGGTTTCCATAATTCTGCAGTCTGCGAGTGTCTCACTATTTAATGAGGAACTGGTAGGAGTTACACAGAGCAGGATTGTGCATGAATCTGTGATGTGGCATAGTTGATCTATTCTGGAGAAGATGCAGACTTGCTTAAATAGATGTCTTTAAGTCAAGTTGTTAAACCTCCAAGAATAACTTTGTATTCAAGATGAGAATACTTGTTTTTTGGTGCTGTTGTTCTGTAACATTTGTGCTTTGGCTGTGCTCATCTGCTTCCCTGCCTGCTGCAGGGGCTGCTGGGGGGGAAGGCATTCTCCTGGGTGGATTCTGGGGGGGGTGAGATTGAACAGCTAGGCTGTGTTTTCATACAACAATGCAATATAACGTAGTGGAAAAAGAGTAGAAGTTTGTAAATATGTATAGAGTATCTTTGGTGTGTTTGCTGGTACTTGTTCATTCGATGTGACCAGAATTAGTTTCTTTCTCCCCCCTCCCCCTTAATTTGTCAAGTTCTGAGAATATAATTTGCTGGCTTTTTTTTATTTTCACTGCATAGCTGAAAAAGGTAAGTTAAATTTCCTGCAAAGCTGTCTGCAAAATCTAGTCACTTTAAACTACCTTTGGCACAAGAGTAATGGTACTGAATTTTTAATTCTTGACACTTCTGACAGCTAACACAAAATGTACAACTGAATGCAAATGGATGCTCTACTAAGCTACTACCATCCCTGTTGGCCCAAGAATAGAAAACAAACTTGACCTTTTGCATCTTGAGTCTGAGGCTTAATGACTGGACATAGCTCCCTCAAGTAGTACTTGCTTGTTGAAATAATCTTGTAGCAAGTATGCTACACTTAGTGATCTACATTGAGCTTTTTTTTTTTCAACTGAAGATTGGGATCCTAACCTAAAGCTGTGAGTCAAGTTCTGCAGAGATAAAGACTGAAATTACCACACCATTACCATTTTCCCATTTCTCAGAGTGGTTCAGTTCTCTCCACAGCAGTAAAAATTTATACTTTGAAAGTCCACCAACTGTTAGTGAGCTGCTCTCATCAATGACTTTATGCTTTTAGGACTACTGGCATTTGTTAATGATCTCAGGTCTCACCATGAGTCGGGAGCAGGAGACTTGAGATGAATGAGAGTGTTTGCACATGGAGTACAGCTGGCCCTGAGAGTGAGGCACAAAGCTGTTTGCAGACAGGTGCAGTGTGCAGGCAGGTGCTGCAGCCATTTGGCAGCAGGTGATGTCTGGGAAGTGACGAGTTGAACAGTACCATATTTCTATCCAAAGGAAATTATTAAAGTAATGGTCCAGAAAGCCTTTAATCTGTTGTCGTGTTCAGTGATTTCTTATCTAATGATTTTGCCTTCAGCAAAGACTTACTCTTCTCTTTCTCTTCAGTATGAAACTAACTGATAGGCCTCTGATTTCTCCAGCTGTAATTACCCTTTCTCTTTTCAGCCAAAACAGAGTGGAATATGAAAAGAGGGTTCGAGCACAAGCCAAGAAGTTTGCACCATCATAAGCATTTGTCATGCAGCATCTTAAAAAGGAAGGGATTGGTTTGGCAAGAACTTGTTTACAAAACTTTTGCAAAATCTAATGTTGCTATGTACAATTAATATCCACTTAGGGGAGGGGGTTGTATGTGTGCCATTTTCCATATTCGCCACTTGTATACAGTTCTAAATTTGCTGACTTGCCCCCAGTTTTTTCATACAGGGTCTCTTCCTTCAGTCTTTTGTATTTTTGATTGTTATGTAAAACTTGCTTTTATTTTAATATTGATGTCAGTATTTCAACTGCTGTAAAATTATAAACTTTTATACTTCTATAAATTCACTAGTATCTCTAGTTACTTTGCTATCTGATGCAGGCATGCTTTAAAATGTTAGAACTATATTTAGCCTCTAGCTGGCTGTATGAAAAAAAAAATCATGCCCTGCACCCCCTTCCCCTCCTGAATGTTTTTTTCCCTATCTTTCAGAAACTAGGTTGTTATTGCTTAAGAGCCTTCGAGATCCAAAGTTAGCCAGCATCCTTATTCTCCATCACTTCCTTTGTGTTTATATGGCATTCTGTCTGTGTTGCTGTTTAGAGTAAAATAAACTGTTTATATAAAGGGCTTTGTTTCATTTATCTTCATTAAAATAATTTAAAAGACTACCATTTAAGTGGCTCTGAACACAATTCAGTGCAAGTGAAGTTGGACCAAGGGTTGGACTTGATCTTGGAGGTCTTTTCCAACCCAAATGATTTTATGATTCTAAGTCCTATCTTTAAGGCCTGTGATGCTGCATTTGCCTTTTGTTTAGATATTCTCTTCAGTTGTTTGCCCTGCCCTGCCCTCAGCATGAATGTGGCCCTTCCCTGGGCCCTGTGTGGTAACTGCAAGTCACCTCTGATCAGTTCCTTTAGGCAGCACAGAATTCTGACTCGCTGGAGACCAGTTGTGCATAATGGGATCAGCAAACTGGTGTGACCACGGTAAGCATAAAGTGACATGGGCATTAGACTGATATGAACAATAGAAGCCATGCAAGGAATTTAAGGGGACCTACAGAAATTGGAGATTTTAAATGGTACTTGTTTATCAGAAATAATCCTGTGCCTTCTTCCGTATGTCAATGTATATAGCTTTTAGGAAAAGGACATGATCTATGCAATTACAGTTTCCTTCTGTAAAGGAAATCAGTTAAATTATGTAAGTTATTTTCATGTATGTCAAGCTGGTATGCCCTCTATTAAATGTTCACTGCCTTTTTTAATTGTATTTTTTTACTCAAAATCATTCTGCAAAACAAATGAATTGTTAAAATCTTTGTTCCATCCAAAGTTTCTTAAGGGATTTTCTTATTAAAAAAATGGCTGCTGCTCAAGACTTAATCTAAGTGTAATACAGCTCAGTTTTCAGATACGGTTTGCTTGTTGTCTGCATCTGATCACTACAGCTTTATAATATAAAAGCATTGCCCCAGATTAGAACAGCCAACACCCTCACTATTCTCAATCCTTTAAAAATTTTGTAGGATTGGTTCATCACTATAGAAATCCTTGCTAAAACAGCTCACTGGGGAAAGACTGTATGGATGGGACAGTGAGTAATTCAGAAACTGAATCAAAGCTTCCCTGTTATGAATTATTTACTTGTTCTTCTTTGTAATTTTTATAAAAGGCAATTTGAGTATATGCACCACTCAAACTGCTGCTGTTCCTCCCAGCTCTAGCTCCAATAAGGCTGGCATTTGATATCTCTAGTGGTAAAGCATAAATAGGAGAAAGTCTTGCTGTGACTTGAAGAATTTTGATCTGTGAAGGTGAGTCTACAAATTGCCCTTAGTACCTCCAATTCTACTGAACGGGTCTGAAGTTTAGGTTTAAGTAAGTCTCAATTGGGTGCTAGAAACTTCAAACAGTATTCTAATTAAATATACAGGAAAAAACTGCTGCCACCTCACTTTCACTCTAAAAACTGGCAGCACATGGCAGAGTGGTGTACCATGAGTGCTGTCGGGGGTTTCTGACTCAAACCTTTAGGGGACAGACAACGTGTGTTCTGGGTTAGTGCAGTGCCCTCGGAGTGCTGAGAATGCACAGCAACAGCACTGCAGAGCCCGAACCGTCTGAACCGATGTCACATTCCTGAAGTGCCAAAACATGGTGTTCTTTAGGACTGCGTCAGAGTAAATGGGAGCAAGTAAAGTTACTGAAAAGACATACTGAGATGTCAAACCAACTCCAGGAAGCATTTTGAACTCTTACAAGCTTAGTTTACCCGAAACCAGAAACGTAGTTGAAATGACAGGTTCAAGGCTGCAAAAAGCCAGAGGCTCCTTCCTTATGTGGCACGTAGTCTGAAGAGGGCCATAGCTTAAGTCATGACTTCCTGCTGAAATACAGCCCAGAAGTTAAAAAGGTTTACCCAGTATACCAAAAATAATCTCTATAAAGCACTTTCCAGACACACTGATTAGAATAAAGGTGATTTTTTTTAACTTGTAACTAAGCTTCAGGCTCTTTACAAAATAATTAACATTCCATACTTACCTAAAAACTACATAACTCTGGAACACTCGTGTGCATAGAAATACCTACAAACCCACGTAGAGACTGAGGTTTGCAAAGCACCAAGTTACAGATGAAAGAGACGTATTTAATTGTTCACAATAAAATTTCTTTATACAAGATGTTACAATTCTTTGGGATTAGTTTTTGTTTTTTGAGGAGGGGTGGGATTTCCCCCCCCGCCCTTTTCAAATAGTTCATTTATTGGCAGCTGTTCTAGCAGCTTTCCAGGACCATGATCTGGACTGCTCCCATTGCTGCTTTCAGTGGCATCCTCTGGAGTGCTCACACTGTCCTCAGAATCTTCCTCGCTTTGTACTAGACTGGAAACATTTTTCAGGATTAGAACAGTAAAACAACTTAAAATGAGACAAACTAGTATTTAAATTAAATTTTGTTACCCTGGGGAATTGACTGGCCTGTTGGGATTAGAAAACTCTTTTCCTGAGTCAACATCAAATGGATCTGGAAAAAGGAAGAAAAACTGCAAATGATGAAAAACGCAGTATTTTAATGGTCTGCCTACATTTTCATAGAAGATTATTGGCAGGGAGAAGGCCTAGAAGTCTGGTTCAGTCTGGTAAGTTTACTGTAATTGTTTCATCAAAAACAAGGGGAGATGGGAAAATAACCAAAGTCCTGCCTGCCCATTCTAGTCTTTGCACTCTTCCCTCACTCCTTGCACATGGTTCAGTAGCTCTTTAGAGGTAGTCAGGAGTGTGCAAATACGTTTCTAAGGCTCTTTGCAAGAAAATATCTATGTTCTTAGAATAGTTTATTTTTAACTGGGCTATCCAGTTATCTGGAGTCTACTGAGATGTGAAGTGCTGCTGTCCAGGTTTAGCTCCTGCTGAAGAATTGCAAGGCTGGGTTTACTTTGGCTTAGACAGTGGGGAAGAACTGTTACAGACAAGTGAACCAAGGCACGATAGCCTTGGTACTGCAGTCCATCCAGAAAGTACAAAGGACTGGAGGTGCAGGCATGCTTTGCTTGGCATAGTCATGCTGCCCCGTAGGAACTGTCTTCAGTTTAATGCAACTGGTTAGGTTTCCACCAAGCAACAGGATGGTTTCGTGCCACCTCACTCCAGTGTGTCATAGTAAAGAGATCAAAGTTCAGAGCTGTTTAAGGCTGTTGACCATCTCCTTACAGGACCCTGGCCTGTTTCACGAGGGTTAGCCACTGTGACAGAAAAATGTTAATTAGGAGCATCTCTTTTCATATGTTCTTGATTATTTGATTAGTATTTCTTTGTGCTGTTTTAATGAGACCAAACACCTGTTAATATAGTTTGAAATACTAGGATTCCAGTAAGTTACTGGAAGAATTTGGGAATAAACTACTTGTACTTTTATAGGTCTGATTTTAAACATCTTTACTGGGGACTGTAAGTCTGCTGAGTGAAGGTCTTTCTTTGGTTTATATAACTACTTTGCTATCAGACTGTATGCCTGTATTTTTAGTTCCTTCTTAGGTACTAGTCTTTTTACTCATACTCTGCTTCTAACATCTGTGGATAAGACAAGGATGCATTGTGGTTTTTTGCTCCTTTGTTTTCCAATATCCTTACTTGTATCAGGGTAGCTGCTTCACATTTCAGCTGGGAATGCACTGCTCTGTTCATTAAGTTGCTTTAGTAATTTTCATCCATTTTAGTTGAGAAAGAATGGGCAGACTTTCTTAGAAGAAGAATACACAGTATAAAAGATAAACACATCTCAACAAAGCACTTATCTTCCACCTTGCCAATATTTTCATGAAATCAAAGGAAAAGACTCTGTGAAGAAACTGGTTAGGAAAGGGGGGGTGTGGTATCCGCATTTTTTTCTTACCTACTTCTTCATCTTTTGTTTCTTGGACACTGGCAAAAAAGTCCTTCTCAATTCTTAGCATGTCATCCTGGCAATGACAGGCTGCATATTTTTCCAAGAGATTTTTGTTCAAGTCAAGAAATGCCTTACCCCATTTAAATTTCCTTAGAAGAATGGTGGCTAGGTCTGGGAATCCTGAAACAGAAAATAAATGATCAGTTTTCTTTTTCAGTGTGAGATTCCACTCAGCTTACAGGTTTCTAAGTTCAGTACATACCTACGGATCAGTGCAATAGTGAGATGTTTGCCAGCCTTTTTTGTCAGTGTTCAGGAATTACTACTTCTTTAAAAGATTGCAGATATTTTCAAATTTCAGTTTAACTTGAAATATCTCAATCCAAGAAACAGTTCATAACCTTTCAGTAAGTGTTACATAAAAATATTTTATACAGGTAACGAATTATTCAAGCTCTAGGTCCCAGAGCCTTTCAGTATTTTTAGAAGATAAGGTTTGTCTGCAGTATAGTGGAGCATTTCTCTTCAATTGTCAAAGTTGTGTGATGTGTTTGCAAAACATCACAAAAAGGGGCAATCTCCCTTGTTCTTAGAGAACCCACCCTGTTAAGAGACAGCTGTTATGCACCATCCAGAAAAAAACAGGATTGTCAGTTTATGTGTCAGTTTAGTAGCTGACATGAATACTCCACAGATACCTCGATGCTACCAGATATAAGTGCTTAGAAGAAAGCTACACAGTCTGATTCTTAACAAAGTGATGACCAGTGGGACAGCATTACAGTTTATTTTATCACAGATGATCTCTTCTGATTTATGAGGGATGTCAGAATTGCTAGCCACATACTTCACCTCAGACAAACCAGGCCTACCAACAATGCAAAGGGCTGCAGCAAAGGCCTCCACGCAGGACAGCCTGCACGGCCGGCCGTAGTTCACAGGATTGGCAGCCACCAAGTAAGGCAGCAACCGAGGATGATTCCCCCTCATTCTCTTAAAGGGAGTTTCTTCTAATTTGGCCCATGAGCAATCTATGACTGCGATTCCACTCTGAGCAACAACGTGCCTGAAAAAAAGAAACATCACTGTATTTGAAAAATTGTCACCATTACATTGATGAAGTAAGAATTCCAACTGTCTGTATTAGCAACAAATTCGTATACAACCCCTGCTTTTGTCCATCATGACCCAAACCAGAGATGCAATGAGAAAGAAAAACAACATGCGTTTCCTCCAAACGTGCGTATGGTAGAAAAGCTTTATCCATGTTTCAAACTGAAATGTTAAAGATTCTGTGTTTAAAAATGTGACAGACAAGGGTGGTTAACAGTAATGTTCACAGTCTTCAAGTACACCAAAGTTCACACCGAGATTCTCCACCAGTTTCTAAAGACAAATCTTTTCTCCGAGTAAATCCATCTTTATAAAAATTCTGCAGGCACATTTGAAGAAAATGCTCATTTCCCTCATCAAGTTTTCTGGTTAATGCATTGTGCTGCCTAGCTGAGGAACTTAAATACGGCAGCATAAAAGATACAGCAGTTCCAGGCCCGTGCTCTGAACAAGACGCATACCTTGATTTCTCACTGGGCCCTACGGATGCTTTTCTCAGCTGTGTACCAATGGTAACCTGATTTGATGAAATGGCTCTTTTTCTCGTGTTCGTGCATCAGTGTAACGTAATGGGAAGGTCAAAATGTATTCCGTATCCCTTTTGGCCATGACTCAGTGGTTAAAATGTTCTCCCTCATACAGCATCAGGGCGGTACCTGAAGCGCTTTCGCTCCCAGCCCGCGCCGGCAGCACCGCGGCCTCACCTGTCGGCGGGAGACACGAGCTCCGTGGCCAGCGGGCTGAGCACGAGCCCCGGGAACCTCTGGCGGGGGCGCAGCGTTCGGAGCAACCCTTTCCGGGCCAGTTTTCTTCCGGTGCATTTCTTGGGATCGCAGTGGCCGAGCTCCCACATGGCAAGGGGGCAGGGGAACGGGGCCTCCGGGCCGCCGCCGTCCGCGGCCCCCGCGCCCTCCAGGCAAGCTGAGAACAGCAGGCGCACATTATTGCCCAGCGGCCGCATGGCCCGGCCCGGCCCGGTCCCGCCGGCCCAGCCCCCGCCGCGGCCCGCGGCGCCCCACGCACCTCTCAGCGCAGCCTCCGCGTCCGCTGCGAAGGTGTCGAGGCCGCGCCCACGGCCGCGAGCCCCGCGCCGGCCCCCGCGCCGGCCGCGCTCCATCGCCGTGTGGGGTTGTGCGGGGCGCAGCTCCGCCCGCCGGCCGCGCGTTTCCGCTTCCCGCCGGGGGCAATGGCGGCCCCGCTGCTGCTGCCGCTGCCGCTGCCGCTGCTGCCGCTGCCGCTGCGGGCGGCGCTGGGCGCGGCGCTGGCGCTGGGTGGGTGAGCGCGGGGGCGCGGTGGGGCCGGGCGCGCCCCAGGGCCGGTTCGTGCGCCGCGGCCAACGCCTCTCTGCTCGCAGGTCTCTTCGCCTCGGCGGGGAAGATGAAGATCGTGGAGGAGCCGAACACGTTCGGGTACGTGGCTGCCCGCTCGGCGTGTCCCGCGATCCACCGCGCTCGGCGGGCCCGGCCCGGCCCGGCCGCTCTGCCCGCCCCGGCCTGTACCCCCCGCCGGGCCGGGCGCCGGGGTGGCCGCGGGGACACAGAGGTAGGAGCGGATGTATCCACGGCCAGATGCGTAACTCAGCCTTAAATACTTACCTTTCCTTCTCTTGAAAGGTTGAATAACCCGTTCTTGCCTCAAACAAATAGGCTGCTGCCAAAGATGGCCCCGTCTGCAGTATCAGGTATATGCAAGCGTTACCTGCTTTCTGTACCGTTCTCATTTAGCAACAGTTGTTTGCAGTGCAGATAGTCTACTTTGATTTTATACAGCCAGAACCTAATTTTGCATGTCATTCTCTAAGCATGAAAAATAAACATGGCAAATTTATTTTATTGTGCTTCTGAAGGGTTAAAACCTAGTTTAACCTCATTGGTGTTCCATGTCCCAGTGCTGTTTGGATTGCTTTTGTTAGAGTACTATCTATATGTTTTATTCTCTCTTTTTTGAGCCAGTCACAGATCCTTCTGACCCACAGTAGAAGCTATTTTCTTCTTGAAATCAATCCCTGCATATATAGCATGTGAAAAGTGAGACAGTTAGGGATGAAATTAGTAACAGAATGCAGAATGGAAAGGTGGCAAAAGTAGCAGGAAAAAAAAGGTTGAGGACAGGGTGCTAGAAATCCTCTTTGTTGTGGGAACTTAACAGGTAGCCAGAAATTGGGAGTGTGTATGGAACAGGAATGTCGGGCATTGCACAATTATATTTTTAGCATAGAAACCTAACTTGTTCTTTTCTTTTACAAGACAGCTGGGGTAATAGTTGCTGTAGTTTCTCTTCTAGAGCACCTGCCCAGGAAACAGAGGCAGGAGTTTAATGCATTCCTCAGGGCCATTCACAGTTTGCAGAGCATCCTAATCACTACGGCACAGATTTCATGTAGCAGAGGGACAAACCCTTTCAGAATGAAATGCAAGATCACACAGGCAGAAGAAACCCTTTGGGAAGGAGAACCTGCCTGTATCCCAGGGGTTAGGTTATTCTGGCAGGCATAATTCTGGTGGGCTGAACATTCTTTGTAGGATTGCTTATCTAGATTTTTGGAAAAAGGACCTAGGCATTCCTGACAGCAGGGAATTAGAATCCAGGATAGGGGTTTATTTTGTATACTTTGTATTTTCTTTTTCTCTTCCCTCATAAATATTTAATAATTCTAAGCAGAAATTCCTTGAGCCAGGGACATTGAAATACTCCTCTAGCACATATTTCAGAACTTCTTGCCCTTTTTACTGACCTGTCTTGGATTCCTTTGACAGCAAGGCTGGAATAATCAATTCTACAAGAGTAGAATTGCAACTCTTGACCTGTCTTAACAGCAAAAGGTTTATCTTACTTAATACTACCTCAGTCAGACCATGAAGGCAAACTGTGAAAAGGAATATCCAGTTTTAAAATCTCAGGGAAACTTAAATATACAGCACTGTCAACAAATGGGCTTTACTAGTATAAACTTGAGGAGTTTGGATGACTCTGAGGACAGACAGCTGCCAAGCAGGAGTTTTAGTGGTTTCAGGGTTAGATTTTGGCAAGATCTGCACTAATGTTCTTTTATGGACCTGGCCTCCAAATACTTGTTTTTACACAGATTTCTTGTTTTTCGTGTAGACAGAGGCTTTTCTGTTTCACTGAACATTGAAGATGAAAACTGTTAAAAATCATGATGCAAACGAGTACAGGGCCAGTGGGAACTTAGAGTAATATATATGGGAGATAAGAGTTTCCTTATATGCAGCAGAAAACTACATTTGTCACATACTCCGTGCAGTGTTGTCACCACACTAACTTGCTTAAATTTAACCCAAACATTATTCTCCTTTATGTCATTTTGTGGTGTTTTTAGGCCCTGCACATCTCTTTAGGCTTGCTGGCAAGTGTTTCAGTTTCGTGGAATCCACGTAAGTAATGGATTTGGGTCTTTGTTTCCATGTACTTCTTAGGAAGTAACTAGTTTTTTATTTCTGTCTGAAACATTTTTTGTTTCCTTTTTTCTTTTCTTTTAAGGTACAAGTATGAGTTTTGTCCCTTCCATAATGTCACTCAGCATGAGCAGACTTTTCGATGGAATGCCTATAGTGGGATTTTAGGGTGAGGCATTTAGACCTCTAAGTTTTACCTAATTGTTAGCAGCCCGTGTTATAGTTTGTACAAAAGGTGGCATTTTAAAAAATCATGTTCTTCTAATTGATCAGCTTAGGTCATCATAGTTCCCAAGGTACTATGTGTAAAAAAAATCCTGTTGGGTTTTTTTGGTTGGTTTTTTTGGTTGATAAATACTAACCTCCTGTCTTTGCTGGAGACTGACTAATAACCACTGCCAACTGCAAGTGTGGTATGTTCATGTGAGACATTTAATAATGTCTAACTGTAGCTTCTATTTACAAATATTTCATGTCTGTTAACTATTTTCAGTTTGAGTTAAATACAAAAATTACAAAATTAAAAGGGTGCTTTATGCCTAGTGGTTGTGTAACCATTGAATAAAAAGTGATGAAAGACTCAATGGAGACCCAAAATAAAATCCCATATTCAGAGACCCCAGATCATAATACCCCCAAATTGTAAGACCTAAAATAAATTTAATTCTAAACCAGAGCACTGGTTTTCTAAATATTTTGCATATAGATGTCTCTTTGTTTTCTGTGTGCAAAATGGTGAGCCACTTAAAGTCCTGTAAACCATTTCAGTTGCACAGGGTACTTAGCATCATGGAATTTTTTGTGGGATTGATCTATAAGTGATATTTTACTGGGTTTAAACACAAATTTTAAGTGCAAATGGTTTGCAAACTGAAAGTTGATCCAAAACCGTGGTCTCAAAAGTGATATTGCTGTGCCCTATACAGCAGGCTGTATAACAGACTGCTGCTTGTAAGGTGTTGGCTGCAGGAAGTGGGAATACTAAGACAACAAAAATGAAGTATATTCATTTAAATGGAACATGGTGTAAGGTATTCTGGTTTTCTGCCTGAGTGTTCAAGTTTTCCTTTCCAGTAACTTAAAATAAAATAATGCCCTGTTGTTCCAGAATCTGGCATGAATGGGAAATTGATAACAATACATTTGTTGGAATGTGGATGAGGGAAGGAGACTCTTGTGAAGCGAAGAGCAGACAGACAAAGGTATCAGACCCAGCCTGTGCTCATTCACACAGCATGACTACACACACACTTGGAACACTACAAACTGAAACACTCCTATCCTGAAGAAGACCTCATTCAAACTATGATAGAAAACATAAGGATGAATTCCTGAGGGAGCTATGGGAATGGATGGAGGAGGGAAGCTGGATGCAGGGTGAAATTTTGAAGTTTACTCACATATTCTTATTGATTACTTAAAACTCTTTATTCCTCAATAGAGTGGAGTATCCTAATTATTACTGTAGCACTATACCAGGCTTTGTAATTTGTGTCAGGGAAAATAAAGAGCTGTTTGTTGAATTCAAGCTGCCAGCTTGTTGTACTTCAAATATCCATGAAAAAGGAGGGAAAAGGAGGCAGTTACCAATAACATGCTGCCAAGTTAAATGCAGTGTTAAAGCAAGCACCAAGAGCACTTTCAGAAAGACACTGAGGGGCTGGAGCACTCCCAGACAAGGGCAGCAGGGCTGAGGAACGGGCTGGGGCACAAGGCTGATGGGGAGAGGTGTCACCCAGCCCGCTTGGGGCCTTTTCCACCAGGCAGCTTCCCAGCTCTTCCT